>NC_090377.1:112068390-112368390 GCF_036365525.1 Heterodontus francisci
AGAAATGAACTACAGGCAAATGTGGCAAATCCCCTTCTAAAGCCCCTTCTCCTTATTCTCACACAGTCCTCACCATCACAAGCCTCAGTTAACCGCAACTTACATTTCACACACAGACTATCAGCTCTTTTGTCACAACAGCCTCGTGTCTGCCTCGTTTCAGGTGCGATCCAATTTCTAGGCCCTGTTTCCAGGGACAGTAAAATTACTTGAAGCTTTAATTCTCACTGATAACTTTCATGGGCTTTAAATTATTCTGCTGTAAACACCTATTCAGGTATTGGGCGTAGATCAAAGTAGCAAAAAATAGAAGGACTTAAAACCTCTCAAACTCAAACTCCAGTTTACATTTGCTGTCCCATGTCCCAACAGCCACCATGTAGGGATGAGTCTACAACTTCTAAAACAATCACCACCCGACAGAGAACGCTTCCAAAACCCTTTGTCAAACTTCAATGCCCTGTCAACCATTTCAATAGTGAGTCTTAACTCTAGTATCTTGTAGATAGAAGTATATAGAATATACAGCACAGAAACAGGCCATTTGGCCTGACCAGACCATGCTGGCATTTATGCTCCACTTGACCCCTCTCCCATCTTTCTTCATCTAACTCGATCTGCATAACCCTGCATTCCCTTCTCCCTCATATGCTTATCTAGCTTCCCCTTAAATTCATCTGTACTATTTACCTCAACTACTCCCTGTGATAGCAAGTGCCACATTCTTACCACTCTCTGGGTAACGAAGCTTCTTCTGAATTCCCTATTTTATTTCTTGGTGACTATCTTATATTGATGGCCTCCAGTTTTGCTCTTCCCCACAAGTGGAAACATTCTCTCTGAATCCACTCTATCAAAACCTTTCGTTATCTATTAGGTCACCCCTCGCCCTCTCTTTTCAAGAGGACCACCCAGGTATTTCCTCGGGGATTCTCCTGATCAGCTGCTGTAACATTGGCGGAAGATTGGGGGAAATCCCATTCATCCCTGGTTTCTGCTGATCTTCTGCTGAAGTTAAGGAAGAATCCCTGAGGAAATACGCAGTAAGCATACGAGTGAATTGTATAAACTCCAGTGTCCTCATTACTGGGGCTGGTTATCATCCCTTCTTATCCCTGCCATCCCTCCCATGACCCCAGTTTAAAAAAAATAAAAATAGAAAGACTTACATTTCTATATCATCTTTCACAACCTTGGGGTGTCCCAAAGCTCTTTACAGCCAATGAAGTACTTTTGAAGTGTTGTCACTGTTGTAATGTAGGAAACATGGCAGCCAATGTAAGCACAACAAGATGCCACAAACAGCAATGTGAGAATGGCCAGATAATCTGATTTTGTGATGTTGATTGAGGGATAAATACTGACCAGGCCACCAGGGAGAACTCCCCTGCTCTTCAAAATAGTGCCATGGGCATTTCCATCCACCTGAGAGAACAGACAGGACCTCAGTTTAATGTTGCACCTGAAAGATGGTGGACAATGCGTTGTTGCACTACACCCAACTGGAGAGCAGCTGAAGAATTTCCAGATTGTGTGTCCTTGTTTTCACCTGGGCATGGGAAACACGGGAGAATGGCAGTCCCCCTAAATTTGGGAGGGAGGAGGCTTGAAGCAGTGTTAATGCTTTCCAACTTAGGTGACTTCTGACTTGCCAAAGACAGTAGCTGGGAGGCCTCCAGCCGGTTGCTCCAACTTGGTGGTGTACAGAATGAGTAATGGTATTTTATGGATGTTGTAGAACAATTCTGCTGGTCCCTTTTCTGATTCTCTGAATTGAAAGGGCTGAGCACCACCCCAAGGCTTACTTTCAATGGCTGAGCTTCTATCTGAGTGATGAAGATTCCCATCTAATTGATTAATAATTAGAAAAACAACTTACATTAATATAGTGCCTTTAATGTAGTAAAAAGGTTCCAAGATGCTTCACAGGAAAATTTGGCACTGACCCACATAATGAAATATAACGACAGGTCAAAAACTTCGTCAAAGAGGTAGGTTTTAAGGAGCAACTTAAAGGAAGAGAGAGAGGGAGAGACAGAGAGGTTTAGGGAGGAAATTCCAGAGCTTAGGGCCCAGGCAGCTGAATGGAGGAGTTATTAAAATCAGGAATGCACCAGAGGCCAGAAATGCAGGAGTGCAGATATCTTGGAGGGTTGTGGGACTGAAGGAGATTACAGAGATAGGGAAGGGCAAGGTCATGGAGGGATTTGAAAACAAGGATGAGAATTTTTAAATTGAGGCATTGCCATACTGGGAGCCAATGTAGGTCAGCGAGCACAGAGGGGATGGGACTTGGTGGACATCAGAGTTTTGGATGACCTCAATTTTATGGAGGGTGGAATGTGGGAGGCAGGCCAGGAGTGTGTTAGAATAGTCAAATCTAAAGGTAACAAAGTCATGGATGAGAGTTTCAGCAGCAGATGGGCTGGGGCAAGGGTAGAGATGGACAATATTACAGAGGGTGAAGGAGGCAGCCTTTGTGAGGGACAGGATATGGGGTTGGAGGCTTAGCTGAAAGCCAAATATGAGACCAAGGTTGCAAACAATCTGGTTCAGCCTCAGACAGACGGTGGCTAGGGAACAGAGTTTGTGGTGGGGACCGAAGACAATGGCTTCTGTCTTCCCAATGTTTAATTGGAGGAAATTCCTATTCATCCAGTACTGGATGTCGGACGAGCAGTGTGACAAATCAAAGGCAGTGGAGTGGTTATGAGAAATGTTGATGATGTAGAGCTGGGTGTCATCAGTGTACATATGGAAATAGACATTGTGTTTGCGGATGATGTTGTCGAGGGGCAACATGTAGATGAAAAATAGGAGGAGAGCCAAGGAGAGATCCTTGGGGGACCAGAGGTAATGGTGTGGGAGTGGGAAGAGAAACCATCACAGGTGATTGTCTGACTAAGAATGGATAGATGAGAATGGAACTGAGTGCTGTCCCACCCAGCAGGATGACAGTGAAGAGGTGTTGGAGGAGAATATTATTTTGATCAATAACGTACCAGTTATGCTCACAGACAAATTACATGACCTTGATGTCCTTTGGTGATGCAATGTTACATGAAGTGAGGCCACCATCTTTTCACGTGTCTGCCAGGAAAAAACCCAGACAATGATGTGCGAGATGTTCTAATATCACTCCCCTGTCAGTTGTATTGCATTTAAATGCTCCTGCCCTCACCCAGGTTGATCCCAGGGCGAGAATGGGGTTGGTGATTTGGCCTCTCAGGTATTTGCCTCTTTTTCCTTCTGTTGTTCCCAGAAATGTGGAGCAAAAAGGAGAGGGACATTGGCCCCACTATTTGCGGCAGAACATCAGGGAGGGCAATAATGAACATTTAGGGTGGAATTCTAAGCCCCCAAACCCAAACAGGTGGTTTTGGGTCAGGTGAGATGCAAAAATATAAAAAATCTGAAACCCCACACCAACCCACCCAGTACCGGTGATAACAGAGGCAGAACTGGGGCTGGCAAGGGTGGGCAACCAACCCATTCGCAGGAGATAAGTTGGTCATTATACTGAGGCCACGCACCTCAGAATTGCCCACCAGTTAAAATTTAACCCTGGCTGGCCATGTTTGCCAGGTTTTGGGAAACCAGGTAGCTAAAGGGAGGCGAGGGCTGCTGGACCCAAAGGGTAGAGCCTGTTCATTTTACCTACTGGATCTGGTTTATTTGCTTCAACTGCCTTCTCATGATTGGTTATTATCGTTTTTTAATTATTACTGCTTACAGTAATTGCATTGCGCCTCCATGGCCTCAATATTTGCTAAAGTGCTTTGTAACCAATAAAGTGTTTTTGAAATATAGTCACTTTTGTAAAGCAGGTAAACACAGCCGTGAATTTGAGCACAGCAAGATCCCACAAGCAACAATGAAATAATAGGAACATAGGAAGACAAGAATGTAGAAGCAGGATTGGGCCATTCAGCCCTTCGAGCCTGCTCCGCCATTCTAGATCATTGCTGATCATCTACATCAATGCCATATTCCAGTACTGTCCCCATATCCCTTGATGTCATTAGCAACTAGAAATCTATTCATCTCTATCTTGAACTTGCTCAGTGACTGAGCTTCCACCACCCTCTGGGGCAGAGAATTCCAAAGATTCACCACTCTCTGAGTGAAGAATTTCCTCCTCATCGCAGTCCTAAATGGCTTGCCCCTTATTCTGAGATTGTTTCCCCTGGTTCTAGACCCCACAGCTGGGGGAAACATCCTTTTCTGCATCTACCCTGTCTATCCCTTTAAGAATCTTGTAAGTTTCTATGAGATCGCCTCTCATTCTTCTAAACTCCAGAGAATACAGGCCCAGTCTCCTCAATCTCTTCTCATAGGACAATCCCACCATCCCAGGAATCAGTCTGGTGAACCTCCACTGCACTCCCTCTATGGCAAGTATATCCTTCCTCAGGCAAGGGGATCAGAACTGCACACAATATTCCAGGTGTGGCCTCACCAATGCTCTATCTAATTGAAGCAAGACTTATTTGCTCCTGTACTCAAATCCTCTTGCGATAAAGGCTAACATACCGTTTGCCTTCCGAATTGCTTGCTGCACCTGCTTTCAGGGACTTATGAACAAGGACACCCAGGTCCCTTTGGACATCAACACTTCCCAATCTCTCATCACTTAAGAAATACTCTCCACCTCCACTTCTCTACCAAAGTGGATAACCTCACACTTATCCACATTATATTCCATCTGCCATGTTCTCGCCCACTCACTCAAGAACATGGCAGAGTTGATGACCAGATTATCTGTTTCTGGTGGTGTTGGTTAAAGTTTAAATATTTACGGGAGAGGCCGAACTAGGGGCCATAAATATAAGATAGTCACTAATAAACCCAACAGGGAATTCAGGAGAAACGTCTTTACCCAAAGGTTGGTGAGAAGGTGAAACTCGCTACCACAAGATATAGTTGAGAGGAATAGCATAAGGGGAAGCTAGATAAGCACATGAGGGAGAAAGGAATAGAAGGATATGCTGATCGGGAGGGCTGAAGAAGGGTGGGAGGAGGCTCATGTGGAGCATAAACACTGGTGTCTACCTGTTTTGCCAAAGAGTTTGTTTCTGTGGTGTAAATACTTCGTGAAGAATCGCAACATTGCATTTCATCACTCCTAAACAGCTAATAAATAATTTGCATATGACGGGAAGGACTTTGCTTTTTTAAGGTACTCATTCGTGGATCAAGTTTAATCGAGTGTGACATGTGATCAACATTGGTGCTTTGTTCAAGGCACCATGGTCATGGTCGCAAATTGAGCTACTTTGAATTCTCAATGGAGCTTTTCTATCTAAATTGAATATTTTTGTTGAAACAGTAAGAGCTCGTGATGCCGGCAAGTATTGGATGGCTTACAGGAATCTTAATGGATTAGTATGAAAGATGATGGTAATTTTAAAGCCAATTCTAATGCCAAGTGCCTGTGGGATATTGAGGGAGTAGGTTTCCCCAGGTACATTAGACACTAAACAGCCTCTGAGATGGCCAAGGTGGGATCTTAAGCTGAAGCACCAGTTTGGCTGACCACAAGACACCATCTTGGTAAAGGAGTTGTGGCCATCACTAGGAATGGTCACCTTGAGGCTTGTTAAGGGTCTGATTGCCTATTAAATTGCTGGCTAGTGCTCATTAAAGATAGGTAATAAATGTCCTTTATTTCAACAATGGAAAAATCATGAAAAGGAACACAAGTTAAATATTCCATAGAAAGATAAGACAGACTTTACTGCTTTATAGGTTACTTTGTTCAGCTTTTAAGTGCTACGTGACTCAGTACAACATCTGCTGCTATTCTGCCACTTAATCTGTAAATAAATTACGTAAAATTGTATTAATAAAACTATTAGTTGAATATCAATGTTTAGGACATGAGCACTGAACTAACACAGGCTGTTCTGAATTTTGCAGACTTAAGAAGAACTGGTTGTTCAGCTTTTGGAGGACTTGTCTGCTCAAGAACTCTCCACAGGACAATACCCTAGAGAGAAAAGGCCACACAAAGCCCCACGCCCGAAAAGAGTATTTTATTTGTAATTAAAAAGCTAAAACTTTACTAGTTATCTCTACTGGAAATGTATACAACTCAGTGCAATGTGGAAGAGGACTGTTGTCCTAGTTCTGGTGTAGTGAACAGATTAATTGGAAATTTATCTTGTTCTAGCCATCGCAACTGAAAGAGTGTTAGGCAGGCATGGTCGATTTGGGTGCACAGCTGGAAGAGGTCAAAGGTTCATTCGGGTAGACAGAGAGGGACAAAGCAGAAACGATGGAGTCAAAGGGTATTTGGGGTAGGCAGAAAAGTGGAGTTGAGTCCACAAACAGATCAGCCATGATCTTATGGAATGGCAGAGCAGGCTTGAGGGGCCGAATGGCCTACTCCTGCTCCTGGTTTATATGTTCATATAATTACATTTTGCATATGTGGAACTGGAAATGGGCACCTTAAGTAAAGAAGTTATATATGCAGACAAAGTGCAAATATATAGGCTTGACACAGGACATCATGCTGGGTAAATACTTTAAATTCATGTATTGGCATTTTGCACAACTTATATTTCTCCACAGGGATTCGCCAAACAATTTTTTGGTCCATAAGAAGATTGACTGCTGTACTTAATTCAAAATTCTAGCTATTGTTGTGTGTGATAGATTTACAAGTTGATAAAATAATAAAAAAAATCTGATGAAATACTGCATTTTATGGCAAGAGATACAGAATATAAACATCAGGATGCAATAGTCAATTTCTATAAAATCCTAGTTAGGCCACTATTGGAGCAGTTTTGGACTGTACACTTTAGGTAGGATTTTTTTTAAATTCATTCGGGGGATGTGAGTGTCGCTGGCTAGGCCAGCATTTATTGCCATCCCTAATTGCCCTTGAGAAGGTAGTGATGAGCTGCCTTCTTGAACCGCTCAGTCCTTGGGGTGTAGGTACACCCACAGAAGGGAGTTCCAGGATTTTGACCCAGCAATAGTGAAGAAATGGAGATATAGACAATAAAGTGGGTGTAGTGCAAGATTCACTAGAATGCTATCCAAATGAGGAAATACAATTACAGAGGAAGGTTTGAAAAATTGTTTTCATTTGATAAGGAGGATTTGGTAGAGATGTCTAAAATTTTGAAGGCAAGAGGCTGGGCAGATAGAAAGAGACGGTTTAAATTGATAGATAGGTTTTAGAACAAGGGAAAATAGATATAATGTAAGAGATTTAGGATAGAGATCAGGGCAAACCTTCTTGCACAGAGTGTTATGAGAATGTGGAATGAACTACTAGAGATAGTGATTGAAGCAGAGGCCTTGTCAACCTTGAAGAGTAAGTTAGAAAGGTGTTTGAAGGAAGGATGGTCAAAGGTACTTGGGAATAGTGCAGAATTAGGGCTGCTGCTTGTGCGGGGGATAAACACCAACATAGACTGGTTGAGTTGAACCGCTATTTCTGAGATGTAATTACTATGCAAATATTTCACTCTCAGGAATAATATTCAAGCTCTTGCCAACCTTTTCCTCCAACCTGGTTAGACTTTTCCCTGGTGGCGTAATGCCTTGGTGAAGCTTGTTTTGCCTTTTGAGTATAGGCTACCTTTAAAGAGTTATTTATTATCTTTAATTTGATTTTAAAATTCTCATCCTTGTTTTCAAATACCTTCATGGTCTTTCCCCCTTCCTATCTCTGTAATCTCCTCCAGCCCCACAACCCTCTGAGATTATCTGTGCTCATCTAATTCGGGGAATGTGGGCGTCACTGGCCAGGCCAGCATTTATTGCCCATCCCTAATTGCCCTTGAGAAGGTGGTGACCAGCTGCCTTCATTGAACCACTGCAGTCCTTGAGGTGTTGGTACATTAACAGTGCTGTTAGGAAGGGAGTTCCAGGATTCCTGATTTTAATCACTCCACCATTGGTGGCCGCACCTTCAGCTGCCTGGGCCCTAAGCTCTGGAATTCCCTCCCTACATCTCTCCGCCTCGCTTTCCTCCTTTAAGATGCTCCTTAAACCCTATCTCCTTGATCAAGCTTTTGGTCAATTTGACCTAATATCTCCTTATGTGGCTCAGTGTCATACTTTGTTTTACAAAGTTCCTTTGGATGTTTTATTATGCTGATGGCGCTATAAAAATATAAGCTGTTGTTGTTGATAAGTCCAACTTTTAACGATGAGTTTCTGTCCTAATGGTATCTGTTGATTACCAGCAACATGTGAAAGACTCATCTCAACCCTCTGGGGCAGGACACACTGCCTAATACTGCACCTGGATATTCCTTATTACCAGCACACACCTCATATACACTCATGTGTTTTCTCCAGTGAACCTTTAACAGCCCCTATTTGCTAATTAAATGCTAGTACGCTGTTCTAATTCGGTCATTAGTACTGTTTCAAGCCCTGAGGGATTATTGCTTCTATAACACAGCCACCTTGAGGCACTGAAAGTCTTCCTCTATCACTAGTCAGGCTGAGTTTGAGTGAGTCTGATTGGAAAAAAGGGACAGTCAAAACAATCCAATTGAAATTTTAATTTCTGCAATCTAGTTTAAAAGTTGACGAGGTATTGAATAACCCTTGACTTTCTATCCAATTTAGAATAACCTAGATAAGAGCAAAGGTTACAGTTTGTCAGTTATGAATGTAGCCCGAATTTAACTAAATTATAGGCATAAAGTCCATTTTTATCAGTTAATTCAACCAATAAGATAGCTGAATTTCATATTTATTTCTGCATTACTAGAGGATTTTCTGCCTCAATCCAATGGCTGATTCCAGTATCACTGTTCATCATTTTGATAACAAAACCTGTTCAATCAATCAGAAACACCAACTATAGTTTTACTATCACAATTCACATATTGCAGATAATGGTGATTTAATGCCAATTCCCTTCCCTAGGGTTCCTTCCAGTAAAAGCCACACTATTATATCTGAAAGTAGGGAATTATGTTACTGGAATGTTTCACGTGAAAGTTAATTTGTAGTTTGCTGGGTTAGTTAGGTATAGGTCTTTCCCACTTCTACTGATTCTAACTTAACAAGACTCTGGGCCAGATTTTAATCCAGTGGCAAGCTGGAAGGTAAGGGGAGACCCCATCTTGGCCTCCATTGGACCCCAGTTGCTATCACATGGCAGGCAGCCGATTAGCTGCCCACCATCAGGGACACCGCCCCAGCCTCTCAAGCTTCTGGCCAATTAGAAGGCTGGCAGCTCTGCAGTACTGCCAGTGCCACCAGGAGCAGTGCTTACTGCTGGTACTGCAGGCACCCAGCAGAGGAAAAGACTGGAGGAGAACTCAGTAGAGGCAAGTGGGGTCAGAGTCACTGGGGCCATTCAGAAAGGCCCTTCCGAGGGGGGTTAGCAATCGCCACGGGGGGCCCTCCCGGGGCCCTGGAATGCTCCCAAAGGAGGGACCATCCCCGACCCCAATAGGAGTCTGCCAGGTCTCACCTGGCAATATCTCGCCATTGCAACAGGCCCCTCCGACTTCAATAAAATTGAAGTGGAGGCGGGATTGGCCATTTAAGGGCCTCAATTGGCCTGGGGTGGGAAGACCATTCTCGGCCTTCCCCGCCCCGGACAAAATGGCAGGTGGTCTGGACGACATCAGGAATGGTGCCCCCTGCCATTTTGTTTGCCCCCTTGCCTCAGTGATCATCCCGAAGGGCAGCACAAAATCCTGTCTTCTATTTCTGTACACACATTGTACAGCGAGCTCGCCACTGGTATCAGACCCACCGGCCGTCCATGTCTCCGTTATAAAGACGTCTGCAAACGCGACATGAAATCGTGTGACATTGATCACAAGTCGTGGGAGTCAGTTGCCAGCATTCGCCAGAGCTGGCGGGCAGCCATAAAGACAGGGCTAAATTGTGGCGAGTCGAAGAGACTTAGTAGTTGGCAGGAAAAAAGACAGAGGCGCAAGGGGAGAGCCAACTGTGCAACAGCCCCAACAAACAAATTTCTCTGCAGCACCTGTGGAAGAGCCTGTCACTCCAGAATTGGCCTTTATAGCCACTCCAGGCGCTTCTTCACAAACCACTGACCACCTCCAGGCGCGTATCCATTGTCTCTCGAGATAAGGAGGCCCAAAAGAAAGAAGAATTTCTGGGTTTAGTCTCCTGACATAAATTGGCAAATTGGCTGCTTCACTTTGCAGAAGTGTGATACTGACCCAGATTTCACAGTCAGTGGTGAAGTCAGGACAGTCGCCATTGGACTTGACGAAAGCTGCCCACAAATGTCTAGCGATCCCTGTGGCTTGGATTTCCTCTTTCACAATATTAACGTGTACCTAGTGCCAATTCAACAGTAACCACAAAATCACAGAATCGTTACAGCACAGAAGGAGGCCATTCGGCTCATCATGTCCGCACCAGCTCTCTGAAAGAGCAATTCCCTCAGTTCCATTCCCCTGCCTTCTCCCCATAACCCTGCACATTCTTCCTTTTCATATAACTGTCTAATTCCCTTTTGAATGCTTCAATTGAACCTGCCTCCACCAGTTTCAGGCAGAGCATTCCAGCCCTTAACCACTTGCTGCGTGAAATAGTTTTTCCTCATGTCACTTTTGCTTCTCTTAATAAATACTTTAAATTTGTGCCCTCTCATTCTCGATCCTTTCACGAGTGGGAACAGTTTCTCTCTAACTACTCTCTCCAGACCCCTCATGATTTTGAATACCTCTCAAATCACCTCTCAGCCTTCCCATCTCCAAGGAAAACAGTCCTAGCTTCTCCAATCTATCTTCATAACTGAAATTCCTCATCCTTGGAGCCATTCTCGTGAATCTTTTCTGTACTCTCTCCAATGCCCTCACGTCTTTCCAAAAGTGCGGCGCCCAGAACTGAATGCAATACTCCAGCTGAGGCCGAACTAGTGTCTTACACAAGTTCAACATAACCTCCTTGCTCT
Organism: Heterodontus francisci; assembly: GCF_036365525.1. Classification (NCBI taxonomy): domain Eukaryota; kingdom Metazoa; phylum Chordata; class Chondrichthyes; order Heterodontiformes; family Heterodontidae; genus Heterodontus; species Heterodontus francisci. The sequence continues at coordinate 112,079,309 of NC_090377.1, forward strand.
TGTACTCTATACACCTATTAATAAAGCCCAGGATACTGTATGCTTTATTAACGGCTCTCTCAATCTGTCCTGTCCCCTTCAAAGACTTAGTCATATATACACCCAGGTCTCTCTGCTCCTGCAACCACTTTAAAATTGTACCCTTTATTCTAAATTGTCTCTCCATGTTCTTCCTACCAAAATGAATCACTTCACCTTTCTCTGCATTGAACTTCATCTGCCACTTTTCTGCACATTCCACCAACTTGTCTATATCCTTTTGAAGTTCTACACTATCTTCCTCACAGTTCTCAATGCTTCCAAGTTTCGTATCATCTGAAAACTTTGAAATTACGCCCTCTACACCAAGGTCTGGGTCATCAATATATCAGGAAAAGCAAGGGTCCCAACACTGATCCCTGGGGAACTCCACTACAAACCTTCCTCCAACCCGAAAAACATCCATTAATCACTACTCTTTGTTTCCTGTCACTCAACCAATTTCATATCCATGTTGCTACCGTCCCTTTTATTCCACAAGCTACAAGTTTGCTCACAAGTCTGTTGTGTGGCACTGTATCAAACGCCTTTTGAAAATCCATGTACACCACATCAATAGCATTGCTCTCATCAACCCTAACATGTTACCTCCTCAAAAAACTCCAGCAAGTTATCCATGCTGGCTTTCCTTAATTAACTCGCATTTGTCCATGTGACTATTGATTTTGTCCTGAATTATTTTTTCTAGAAGTTTTCCCACCACCGAAGTTAAACTGGCTGGCCTCTAGTTGCTGGGCTCATCTTTACACTCTTTTTTGAACAAGGGTGTAACGTTTGCAATTCTCCAGTCCTCTGGCACCAACCCCGAGTCTAAGGAAGACTGAAAAATTATGGCCAATGCCTCTGCAATTTCCACCCTCACTTCCCTCAGAAAGATGCTTGGATGCATCTTATCTGGTCCTGGTGTTTTATCCACTTTAAGTACAGAGAGCCTACCTAATACTTCCTCTTTATCAATTTTAAACCCCTCTCATGTCTGACTTACCTTCTCTTTCAACATCGCTTGAGTTGCATCTTCTTCCTTGGTAAAGACAGATGCAAAGCATTCATTTAATACCTCAGCTATGCCCTCTGCCTCCATGTGTAAATCCCCTTTCTGGTCCCTTATCGGCCCCACTCCTCCTTTTACCACCCTTTTACTATTTATATGCCTATAGAAAACTATGGGATTTCCTTTAATTCTAGCTGCCAGTCTCTTTTGATGCTCTCTCTTTGCTTCTCTTATTTGCTTTTATCACTTCCCCTCTGGACATTCTATATTCAGCCTGGTTCTCAATAGTATTTTCTACCTGGAATCTGTCATAGGCACACTTTTTCTTCTTTATTTTAATCTCTATCTCTTTTGTCATCGAGGGAGCTCTGGATTTGTTTGCCTTACTTTTCCCCTTCGAGGGAACATACTTTGACTGTGCCCGAGCGATCTCTTCTTTGAAGGTAGCCCATTGTTCATCTACTGGTTTTCCTGCCAGCTTTTGACACCAATTTAGTCACCCCAGCTCCATTCTTACCCCATTGATGTTGGCCTTCCCCCAGTTAATTATTCTTTCCCTGGATTGCTCTTTGTCCTTTTCCATATTCAACCTAAACCTTATGATACAATGATCACTATCCCCTAAATGCTTTCCTACTGATACTTGATCCACCTGATTCCCAAGAACCAGGTCTAGCAATGTGTCCATTCTCATTGGACTAGCAACATACTGTTGTCGAAAATTTTCCTGAACACAGTCTAGGAACTCTTGCCCCTCACTGCCCTTTACACTAGTACTATCCCAGTCTATGTTTAGATAATTAAAGTCCCCCATTATAACTACCCTATAATTTTTGCACCTCTCTGTAATTTCCTTGAAAATTTGTTCCTCCAAGTCCTACCCACTGGCTGGTGGTCTATAAACAACACCGAGCAATGTAACTGCACTTTTTTTGTTCCTTAGCTCTAACCAAATTGATTCTGTCCTCGACCCCTCTGGGACATCCTTTTCCTCTGGCACTGCAATGCTTTCCTTTAATCAATACCACCACCCCTCCCCCATTTTTCCCTTTCCTATCTTTCCTGAACACCTTGTATCCAGGAATATTTAATACCCAGTCCTGCCCTTCCTTGAGCCAGGTCTCTGTTCTAGCCACATCACCATATTTCCACATGGGAATCTGCACCTGTCCCTCACTAGTCTTATTAATCAGACTCAGTGCATTCACATGCATGTATTTTAACCCTGATTCAGACTTTATTACTTTCTCCCTTGCTCTAACCCCACCTAATAACTTACTATTCCCTACTCGAGTGCGATCTATCTCCCCCAGTATTCTATGCACCTTGGTATTCCTCTCTGATACTTGCTCCTGGTTCCCAAGCCCCAGACAAGTTACCAGTTTTTCTTCCCTCCAATTTGAGCTCCCTCTCAGGTTCTCATCCCCCTGACAATTTAGTTTAAACCCTCCTCAACAGCACGAGCAAATCTCTCTGCGAGGATATTCGTCCCAGTCCTGCTAAGATGCAACCTGTCCATCTCGTACAGATCCCACCTGCCCCAGAACCGATCCCAATGTCTCAGAAATCTGATGCCCTCCCTCCTACACCAGTTCTCCAGCCACATGTTCAAATGCTTAATTCTCCTATTCCTATGCTCACTCGCACCTGGGACTGGGAGTAATCCTGAGATTACTGCTTTTGACGTCTTGCTTTTAGTCTCTTTCCTAGCTCCCTCAAATTTGCTTTCAGGACCTCATCTCCCTTCTTACCTATGTCATTGGTACCGATGTGGACCATGACCTCTGGCTGTTCAGCCTCCCCAGAAAAATGTCCTTTAGCCGCTCCGTGACATCCTTTACCCTAGCACCAGGGATGCAACACACCATCGTGGAGTCATGTTTACTGCCACAGAAACGTCTGTCTGTTCCCCTAACTAATGAATCCCCAATCACTATTGCTCTTCCACTCTTTTTCCTCCTCCTTTGGTGCCACAAACTCGGCTCTGACTGCACTCCTCTGAGGAACCATCACCCTCACCACTATCCAAAATGGAAAACCGATTAGCGAGTGAGACCATATCATAGGACTTCTGCACTACATGCCTGGTTCTCTTAGATTGCCCGGCCGTCACCCATTTTCTATCTGCCAGTAAGCTCCTAAACTGTGGTGTGACTACCTCCTTAATCGTGCTATCCACCAGCAGCCGTGATGTCACAAGCAAGCTAAGCAGCCAATCACATTGAAGCACAGGCAGCAAATCAGGCAGTTAAAACCACTTAATCCCTTCACTTTTCATTTTACATTTTACAGAGAGCAAAATAAAGGATTGGGACATGCACATGGGAAAGGTAGAAGCTAAAATATCATAAATTAACTTTAAAAAAATTAAAAATATATCATATTTCTTATCAAAATGGATAAATTTGACATTCAACAAATATAAAATTACTCCTTCAGGGCCAGTGAGGGGTTTAGCAGTAATTATAAACATAGTATGCTGTTAAAAACCCCGTTATACCTCATACAACAGGGTATAACTTTTTCAAGGGTTTTTACAGCAAGACAGGGTGGCACAGTGGCGCAGTGGTTAGCACTGCAGCCTCACAGCTCTAGCAACCTGGGTTCAGTTCTGGGTACTGCCTGTGTGGAGTTTGCAAGTTCTCCCTATGACCATGTGGGTTTCTGCTGGGTGCTCTGGTTTCCTCCCACAGCCAAAGACTTGCAGGTTGTTAGGTAAATTGGCCATTGTAAATTGCCCCTTGTGTAGGTAGGTGGTAGGAGAATGGTGGGGATGTGGTAGGGAATATGGGATTAATGTAGGATTAATATAAATGGGTGGTTGTTGGTCAGCACAGACTCGGTGGGCCAAAGGGCCTGTTTCAGTACTTTATCTCTCTATGACTAAAAGTATAAAAGGGGACATTCTCATCAGTTCAGTGATTTCTAATTGATTGCTGTCTACAGGGACCACAACAGCACACTCTCTGGAGAAGCATAGAATCACTGACAGCAACCTCTGGATTTCCACATTTAATTGTGCATGTGCGGACTCCAGAAGTTGCTGTCTGTTTTGGGGCATAATGACAGTGAATACTAACAACTTCATGGTCATTACCACCACAAAATCTTGGCCAATAGCATACCTTCCGGGAGAGGAACGGAACAGACCAGTGGGGAGAACGCCGAGAGCGGAGCCGATAAATCCAGCCCGAGGATCGAGGCCCAGTCTCTTACCTTCCGGGTGCAGAGCAGAGAGGAACGAAGCGGACCTGTGGGGAGAACACCGAGAGCGGAGCCTATAAATCCAGCCTGAGGATCGAGGCCCAGTCTCTTACCTTCTGGGAGCGGACCTGTGGAGCTCTTCCAGCGCGCTGGAGTTTTGAAAAAAAAGCCAACAGTGATGTCAGAGGAAAGCTGCAAGGTGATTGGTTGGTGAGTAGCAGCTGTTAGAATATCTTAAAAAAGGGGGAAAGTTTTTTTGTTGAAAAAAAACCTCGGTGATAAGGTGAGTACTACTAAAGTGTTCTATTTTTAAGGACTTTAGATTGGAGTGGTAGAACCAGGCCCCTCGTGTAATTAGTATTTCTTAATTCAGGGAGTAACTAATTAACCTAAGGGTAAGTCATGGCAGGAGAGCTCAGCCCCGTGATATGCTCTTCCTGCGCTGTGTGGGAAATCAAGGATGCTTCCAGTGTCCCTGGTGACCATGTGTGGAGGAAGTGTATCCATCTGCAGCTACTGGCTACCTGCATTATGGAGCTGGAGCTGCGGGTGGATTCACTGCGGAGCATCCGTGATGCTGAGGACGTCGTGGATAGCACGTTTAGTGAGGTGGTCACACCGCAGGTAATGGCTGCACAGGCAGAAAAGAGATGGGTGACCACCAGACGGAGTAGTAGCTGCAGGCAGGTAGTGCAGGAGTCCACTGTGGCCATCCCCCTCTCAAACAGATATACCGCTTTGGATACTGTTGGGGGGTATGACCTCCCAGGGGAAAGCAGCAACAGCCAAGTTCGTGGCACCACGGAGGGCTCTGCTGTACAGCAGGGGAGGAAAAGGGGTGGAAGAGCTACAATGATAGGGGATCCTATTGTAAGGGGTACAGATAGGCATTTCTGTGGCCGCAAACGAGACTCCAGGATGGTATGTTGCCTCCCTGGTGATAGGGTCAAGGATGTCTCGGAGCGGCTGCAGGACATTCTGAAAGGGGAGGGTGAGCAGCCAGAGTTTGTGGTCCATATTGGTACTAACGACATATGGAGGAAGAGAGATGAGATCCTGCAAAGTGAATATAGGGAGTTATGCAGAAGGTTAAAAAGCAGGACCTCTAGGGTTGTAATCTCAGGATTACTCCCTGTGCCATGTGCCAGTGAGGGTAGGAATAGGAGGATAAGGTAAATGAATGCGTGGCTGAAGAGCTGGTGTAGGCGGGAGGGCTTCAGCTACTTGGATCTCTGGGATCTCTTCTGGTGCAGAGGTGACCTGTACAAGAAGGACAGGTTGTATCTGAACTGGAAGGGGATCAATATCCTTGCGGGGAGGTTTGCCAGTACTACCCAGGAGTGTTTAAACTAGCCTTGCAGGGGGGGTGGGACCCAAAGTAGTAGTCTCTCCGATGAGATAGTTGAGGCAAATGTAGAGGTTAAAGCAAGCAAGTCCAGTAGGCAGGCCGGGCAGGGGCAGGACAGGGAGCATGGAAGGTCTGATGGGCTTAACTGCATTTACTTTAGTGCAAGAAGCCTTACAGGTAAGGCAGATGAACTCAGAACATGGATCGGTACATGGGATTGTGATATTATAGCTATTATGGAAACGTGGTTGAGGGATGGGCAGGACTGGCAGCTTAATGTTCCAGGGAACCGATCCTTCTGGTGTGACAGAGGTGGCGGTAAGAGAGGAGGGGGAGTTGCACTATTGATTAGGGAGGACATCACAGCAGTACCTAGAGAGGATATCCTGGGGGGAATGTGGGTAGAACTTAGAAATAAGAAAGGGGTGATCACTTTGATGGGATTATACTATAGGCCCCCCAATAGTCAGAGGGAAGTGGAGGAGCATATATGTAGGGAAATCACAGATAGGTGTAGGAATTATAGGGTTGTAATAGTAGGTGATTTTAACTTCCCTAATATTGACTGGGACTGCCTTAGTGGTAAGGGATCAGATGGGGAAGAATTTGTTAAGTGTGTCCAGGATAGTTTTCTGAAGCAGTATGTGGATGGCCCTACTAGAGAAGGGGCTACACTCGACCTCCTCTTAGGAAATGAGGATGGGCAAGTGGTTGATGTGTCAGTGGGGGCGCACTTTGGGACCAGTGACCATAACTCTATTAGCTTCAAGATAGTTATGGAAAAGGATAGGACTGGTCCTCAGGTTGAAGTCCTAAATTTGGGGAAGTCTAATTTCGATGGCATCAGGCAGGAACTCTCAAAAGTTGAATGGGAGAGGCTGTTTACAGGTAAAGGGATGTCTGGCAAGTGGGAGGCTTTTAAAAGTGAGATAGGAAGAGTTCAGGGCCGGCATGTTCCTGTTAGATGGAAGGGCAAGGCTGGCAAGTTTAGGGAACCTTGGTTGACGAGGGATATTGACGGTCTGGTCAGGACAAAGAAGGAGGCATATGTCAGGTGTAGGCAGTTGGGGTCGAGTGAGTCCCTCGAGGAGTATAGGGGATGTAGGACTACACTTAAGAAGGAGATTAGGAGGGTGAAAAGGGGCCATGAGATTTCCCTGGCAGATAAGATAAAGGAGAATCCTAAAAGATTCTATAAGTATATTAAGAGTAAAAGGGTAGCTAGGGAGACAGTAGGTCCCCTTAAGGATCAGTGTGGCAAACTATGTGTGGAGCCACGGGAAATGGGCTAGGCCTTAAATGAATATTTCTCAGCTGTATTTACCGTGGAAAAGGTCATGGAAGCCAGTGAGTTCAAGGGAGGGAACAGCGATATTCTGGGACATATCAACATGACAAAGGAGGAGGTGTTGGAGGTTTTGAAGCGCATTAAGGTGGATAAGTCCCCAGGGCCTGACCAGGTGTATCCTAGGATTCTATGGGAAGCAAGGGAGGAGATTGCTGGGGCTCTGGCAGAGATTTTTGTATCATCGTTAACCACGGGTGAGGTACTGGAAGACTGGAGGATGGCTAATGTTGTGCCTTTATTTAAGAAGTGCAGCAGGAATAAGCCAGGGAACTACAGGCCGGTGAGCCTTACATCAGTGGTGGGAAAGTTATTGGAAGGGATTCTGAGAGACAGGATTTATATGCATTTGGAAAGGCATGGTATGATTAGGGATAGTCAGCATGTCTTTGTGCGTGGGAAATCATGTCTCACGAATTTGATTGAGTTTTTCGAGGAGGTGACCAAGAGGATTGATGAGGGCAGGGTGATGGACGTTATCTACATGGACTTTAGCAAGGCCTTTGACAAGGTCCTGCATGGTAGGCTGGTCCAGAAGGTTCGAACACATGGGATCCAGGGTGAGCTAGCAAATTGGATACAAAATTGGCTTGGTGATAGGAGGCAGAGGGTGGTAGTGGAGGGTTGTTTTTCCGATTGGAGGCCAGTGACCAGTGGTGTGCTGCAGGGATCGGTGCTGGGCCCTCTGTTGTTTGTCATATATATTAATGACTTGGATGTGAATGTAGGGGGCATGATTAGTAAATTTGCAGATGACACCAAAATTGGTGGCATAGCAGACTGTGAAGAAGGTTGTCTAAGGTTACAACAGGATATAGATAAACTGGGAAAGTGGGCTAGGGATTGGAAAATGGAATTTAATGCAGACAAGTGTGAAGTGATGCATTTTGGGAAGTTAAACCAGGGCAGGACATATGCAGTGAATGGCAGGGCCCTGGGGAGTGTTGTTGAGCAGAGAGACCTTGGGGTGCAATTACATAGTTCCCTGAAAGTGACAACACAGGTAGACAGGGTGGTGAAGAAGGCATATAGCATGCTTGCCTTCATCGGCCGAGGCATTGAGTACAAGAGTTGGAACGTCACGTAACAGTTGTACATAACATTGGTTAGGCCGCATTTGGAGTACTGTGTGCAGTTCTGGTCGCCACACTACAGGAAAGATGTGATTAAGCTAGAGAGGGTGCAGAAAAGATTCACAAGGATGTTGCCTGGTTTGGAGGGCTTGAGTTATAAAGAGAGATTAGATAGGCTGGGTCTATTTTCCCTGGAGCGAAGGAGGCTGAGAGGGGACATGATAGAGGTATATAAAATTATGAGAGGTTTAGATAGGGTAGATAGCCAGAGTCTGTTTCCCATGGTAGGGGTGACTAAAACTTGAGGGCCTAGATTTAAGGTGAGAGGGAGGAGGTTTAAAGGGGATCAAAGGGGTAAATTTTTCACACAAAGAATAGTGGGTATCTGGAATGAGCTGCCTAAGGAGGTGCTTGAATGAGCAAGGCATAGAGGGATATGGAATTAATGCAGGCAAGTGGGATTAGTATAGATAGGCATTATGGTCGGCATGGACGTGGTGGGCCGAAGGGCTTGTTTCTATGCTGTACAACTCTATGACTCTAAGAATTGCATGTACATCATCTTACCATCTGAGCCTAAATGAACCGTTGTTACTATATTATCACTGATCCAAACCCACAACAGTCAATATAATCACCGCAAATGTAACATCTCTATTCAAGAAAGGACGGAGACCGAAAGCAGAAAACTATAGGTCAGTTAGCCAAACAACTGTCATTGGGAAAATGTTGGAATCCATTTTAAGGAAGTAGTAGCAGGACATTTAGAAAATCATAATACAATCAGGCAGAATCAACATGGTTTTATGAAAATGAAATTGTGTTTGACAAATTTATTAGAGTTCTTCGAGAATGTAATAAAGGGGAACAGTAGATGTCGTTTACTTGGATTCCCAAAAGGCATTCGATAAGGTGCCATATAAAAGGGTACAGCAAGTAATTAGGAAGGCAAATGGAATGTTGGCCTTTATTGCTAGGGGTTGGAGTATAAAAGTAGAGAAGTCTTGCTATAACTGTACAGGACATTGGTGAGACTGCACCTAGAGTACTGCGTACAGTTTTGATCTCCTTCCTTAAGGAGGGATATACTTGCATTGGAAGCAGTTAGAGAAAGTTCATTAGGCTGATTCCTGGAATGAAGGAGTTGTCTTATGAGGAAAGGTTGAGCAGATTGGGCCTATACTCATTGGAGTTTAGAAGAATGAGAGGTGATCTTATTAAAAACCTACAGGATTCTGAGTGGCATGACAGGGTAGATGATGAGAGGATGTTTCCCCTCGTCGGGGAATCTAGAACTAGGGGGCACAGTTTCAAAATAAGGGATCTCCCATTTAAGACTGAGATGAGTAGGAATTTCTTCTCTCATCGGGTTGTTAATCTTTGGAATTTTCTACCGCAGAGAGCAGTGGAGGCTGGGTCATTGAACATATTCAAGGCTGAGTTAGACAGATTTTTGATCTACAAGGGTGTCAAGGGTTATGGGGTGCAGACAGGAAAGTGGAGTTAAGGCCACAATCAGATCAGCCAGGATCTTACTGAATGGCGGAGCAGGCTTGAGGGGCCGACTGGCCTACTCCTGTTCCTATTTCATATGATTTTGTAATCTTATGAATTGCCTTTGTTCCTGAAGGGGATGCTCCAGAGCAGGACTAATGGGTGATTGGAACAGGATATGTGCGACAAGAGCTTTGGGAAAGTTGGGAGCATTTGGAGCTTGAAGGATGGGAAGCCAGCAGAAAGAGCATGTGGTCTCGAATTAACCCCATTGCCCTGCTGATTCTGGAGACGACAAAGGCTTTGATGACGTAGGTGACAATGTTGATGATCTGGCTGTAGATTTGGGCAATGTTGCAGAGGTGCAATGAAACAGTCTTCACTGTGAAAAGGATACAAGGAGCCAAAATGGATGGAAATTTCAGCTGCTGGAGGCAACTTTTGTGTTGTTGCTTGAAAAGCACCATCTCCTGAGATACTGAGGAAGCCCACACCCTTTAGGTGACTTGGTACCTTCAGAAGCACCAGCATCATCTCATCTCACAATGCTGCTACTTAATTTGGGACTATCGTTGGTAACGCTGCAATGAGATAAAGAGAGATTGAGACACTATTAAATGTATAAATCTCTTCCACGGTAACATTTAGGACCATGGGGACATAGAATAAACTGTGCTTCTCCTTTAGCAAAACTATCTGCGTATTGGCAAAGGAGGTGTATATCCTTATTTTTCCCACCAGGAATATATAATTGGTTTCTACCACACAATTCTGGAAAAAGTATGCATGAGCTTTTCAGTAATTACAGTTTTTTGGACAGCATTTCAGACTTAAACCTCTGCAACGGGGCTGCTGTTTTCCTCCAGTTGCAGCAGTTTCAGGCTGAAGCAATGTGTTTTGTGATGTTTCCTGGCAACAATGATAATGCTGTCTCCATATCCCTAATATTGGTCAGGGTGTTTTCTTTTAATCTTCATTCACGGGTTGTGGGCATCGCTGGCAAGGCCAGCAATTATTTCCCATCCTTAATTGCCCTCAAGGAGTTGGTCATGAGCTGCCTTCGTAACAACTGAGTGTCTTGCTCGGCCATTTCAGAGGCAGTTATTGCTGGGTCATTGAATGTATTCAAGGTTGAGCGACACTGATTTTTGATCTACAAGGGTTATGGAGGGTCAGCAGGAAAGTGGAGTTAAGGCCACAATCAGATCAGCCATGACCTTATTGAATTTTATTGAGCAGGCTCGAGGGGCCAAATGGATGTGGATCTGGAATCACACATAAGCCAGACCAGGTAAGGAAGGCAGATTTCCTTCCCTGAAGGCCATTATTGAAATAAATGGGTTCTTATGACAATCCAGTAGCTTCGTGGCCGCCATTACTGACACTAGCTCTTTATCCCTGATCTATTTAAATAACTGAATTCAAATTTCCAGGATGGGGATTTGAACTCATGTTCTCTGGACCATTAGTCCCGGCCAAGTGGATTACTAGTCCAGGAACATAACCTATGCATGTGCCAATCTGCCTTTAGGCTGCGGGCTATCTAGAGTTGAAAATAATAGTTGACAGATGGAAAATGGTTGTCAGAATTTGGAGCTGAGGTAATATTAGAAAAGAAGCTCAAGAACTTAATCCAAGTAATCATGTGATGAGAATGTGGAACTCGCTACCACAGTGAGTAGACGTGTTAAATAGTATCGATGCATTTAAGAGGAAGCTAGATAAGCACATAAGGGGGAAAGGAATAGACATCAGCGATAGCTGTACTTTATTTTTTGGGCTGCATTTCGTTTTCAGAAGACAAGTTGGCAAAAGCAAAAAGAAGCTGTTGCAATGAAAACATCAGGTATCTTGTGAGTATCAATATTAATCTACTTTTTGACAAGAATGGAATACTCACAATTACTCACAAAAATAAATCCTGATTTTTCTTTCATTAAAGTTCTAGCAGATCTATCCTGTAGTAGTAGTAGTAGTAGGATAAGCTCCTGAAAAGAAAAAAATTGCGGGGCTACAGGAAAAGGGCAGCAGATTGGGATTAGCGAAATTGCTCTTTCAGAGTGACAGGGCAGAATCGATGGGCCGAATGGCCTCCTTCTGTGCTGTAACCATTCTATGATTTTAAGATAGATAGCACGTTTTAAGAGCACAAGACATGTATCCAACCACAACCCATTGCAAGAAGGAAGAGGAGTAGCATCCCTCAGTGATAGGGGAAAAATGATGCTGCAAGGTGAATGCTCTATCCCAGAGTTGGACAGTTCTATGTTTGATATCTGGGCAATTATATGATCAACTGATGGACAGTGATTACCTTGAACAAAATTGTCCCTCGAACAGTCTAGTTCTTTATAGATGATCGATATACATGGCCTAAAAGTTTGTAATACTTCTTAAAAACAATCTTCTCTCATCCGTCTTCTCTAGCTGTGATGGTACTTGTTATATGGTGATGGGGACATCAATGGACACTTGAGTTTGATACCTGGAATATCAAGCTCAGAAAAACGTTGTCCTTATTAGCATTGTCTTCCAAGAAGACAAGATCTAATGCTTATGATGTGCCTATGGTTTATTACAAAGTAGTAGAATTATAAAGTTTTTTACAGCACAGAAAGAGGTCATCAGGTCCATGCCGGTGTTTATGCTCCACACAAGCCTCGTCCCACCCTCACACAGAGTACTGGCCATAAGGAACAGACTTCCAATTAAAACAATAAATGTTACATTGACCAATTAAAGATTTTTTTTAAAGTTTGTTCAATACTTGTTTCAGAATATAATTAAAGTCAGAAATAGCTGAACAAAGGCTCAAAGGCTGGTTTATTCATTGCTGCCACCATGGATGAGAAACCGATACAACAGTTGAATATGAGGTTTAATAGGTCCAAAATAAAAATGGCACCTTCCCATGCAATCACAGGAGGTGTAATAACTTGCCCTTTTACCTCCTCTCTCCTCACCATCCAAGGCGGCACAGTGGTGCAGTGGTTAGCACCGCAGCCTCACAGCTCCAGGGACCCGGGTTCGATTCCGGGTACTGCCTGTGTGGAGTTTGCAAGTCCTCCCTGTGTCTGCGTGGGTTTTCTCCGGGTGCTCCGGTTTCCTCCCACAAGCCAAAAGACTTGCAGGTTGACAGGTAAATTGGCCATTATAAATTGTCACTAGTATAGGTAGGTGGCAGGGAAATATAGGGACAGGTGGGGATGTTTGGTAGGAATATGGGATTAGTGTAGGATTAGTATAAATGGGTGGTTGATGTTCGGCACAGACTCGGTGGGCCGAAGGGCCTGTTTCAGTGCTGTATCTCTAAAAAAAAAAGTTCCCAAGCACTCCCTCCTGGTGAAGCAGTGATTTACTTGTACATCTTTCAATTTAGTATACTGTAATCACTGCTCACAATGTGGTTGCCTCTACATTGGGGAGACCAAACGCAGATTGGGGGACCGCTTTGAGGGACACATCCGCTCAGTCCGCAAGCATGACCCCAAGCTTGCGGTTGCTTGCTATTTTAATTGACTACCCTGCTCACATGCCCACATTTCTGTCCTGGGCCTGCTGTATTGTTCCAGTGAACATCTATGCAAGCTGGAGGAACAGCACCTCATCTTCCGATTAGGCACGCTACAGCCCTCTGGACTCAACATTGAGTTCAACAATTTCAGAACATGACTGCCTTTTTTATTTTGTTTTATTTTTTAACCATGTACCTGTCTTAAACTTGTTTTTCATGCTTATGCTTTTGGACAGAGCTGTTCATTATTCTGTCATTAATACTCTCTCTGGACTAATGCTTTGTCTTTTCATACACCTATTAGCACTCCCTTTGCCTTTTGTTCCGTGACATCTCTGTCATTTAATCTCTCCTGCCCTCTGCCCTATCACAAACCTCCCCTTTTGTTCTTCATCACCCCACCCCTTTCACTTGCTCAGAGCCTTTTACATTTCTAACCTTTGCCAGTTGGGATGAAAGGTCACAGGCCTCTCTCTTTCCACAAATGCTGCCAAACCTGTTGAGTATTTCCAGCAATTTCTGTTTTTATTTCAGATTTCCAGCATCTGCAGTATTTTGCTTTTTATTTAATAGGTCCTAACTGATACCCTCCACAGATTTTATGCAATTGGCTTATTGTGGGTGCTACTCAACTAGAAGGTAGTGGTGAGTCCCTTCTTGAACCACTGCAGTCCATGTGGGGTATGGTACACCCACAGTGCTTTTAGGAAGGGAGTTCCAGGATTTTGACATAGTGACAGTGAAGGAATGGTGATATAGTTCCAAGTCAGGATGGTGTGTGACTTGGAGGGGAACTTGTTGGTGGTGGAGAGAGTGAATGTTTGTGAATGGTGTGCCAATCAAGCAGGCTGCTTTGTCCTGGATGGTGTCGAGCTTCTTGAGTGTTGTTGGTGCTGCACCCAACCAGGCAAGTGGAGAGTATTCCATCACACTCCTGACTTGTGCCTTGTAGATGGTGGACAGGCTTTGGGGCGTCAGGAGGTGAGTTACTCACTGCAGGATTCCTAGCCTCTGGCCTGCTCCTGTAACCACGATATTTATATGGCTACTCCAGTTCAGTTTCTGGTCAATGGTAATACCAGGATGTTGATAGTGGGGAATTCAGTGATGATAATGCCATTGAATGTCCAGAGGAGATGATTAAATTCTCTTTTGTTGGAGATGGTCATTGCCTGGCACTTGTGTGGTGCGAATCTTACTTGCCACTTATCAGCCCAAGCCTGGATATTGTCCAGGTCTTGCTGCATTTCTACACGAACTGCTTCAGTATCTGAGGAGTCGCAAATGGTGCTGAACATTGTGCAATCATCAGTGAACATCCCCACTTCTGACCTAATGATTGAAGAAAGGTCATTGATGAAGCAGCTGAATATATTTGGGCCTAGAACACTACCCTGAGGAACTCGTGCAGTGAAGCCCTGGAGCTCAGATGATTGACCTCCAACAACCACAACCATCTTCCTTTGTGCTAGGTATGAATCTAACCAATGGAGAGTTTTCCCCCTCATCCCCATTGACTCCAGTTTTGCTAGGGCTCCTTAATGCCATACTCGGTCAAATGCTGCCTTGATGTCAAGGGCAGTCATTCTCACCTCACCTCTTGTGTTCAGCTCTTTTGTCCACGTTTGAACCAAGGCTGTAATGATGTCAGGAGCTGAGTGGCCCTGACAGAACCCAAACTGAGCATCACTATGCAGGTTATTGCTGAGCAAGTGCCTCTTTCTACCACTGTCTACGACACCTTCCATCACTTTGCTGATGATTGAGAGTAGGCTGATGGGGTGGTAATTGGGCGGGTTGGATTTGTCCTGCTTTTTGTGTACAGGACATACCTGGACAATTTTCCACATTGCTGGGTGGATGCCAGTGTTGTAGCTGTACTGGAACAGCTTGGCTAGGGGCTACGATTATTTTAATCTGGACATTCCAGCATTAAACTAGAATGATGAGGATTACAGTACTACCAGGCTCCTAAATTGGCAACTTCTGCTGAGTTGTCTGCTGCT
This sequence comes from Heterodontus francisci, assembly GCF_036365525.1. Taxonomy (NCBI): domain Eukaryota; kingdom Metazoa; phylum Chordata; class Chondrichthyes; order Heterodontiformes; family Heterodontidae; genus Heterodontus; species Heterodontus francisci. Next base: position 112,094,323 of record NC_090377.1, read on the forward strand.
ACCCCAAGGGAAAACTCAAAATTACTTCTTCAACACTTCAGGTTCACTGTTTGAGTTGGGGCACAACTCTCAAGGAGGAAAGATGCAGGTAGAAGTTCCGGAACGATAAGCATTTGTGGCCATACTCCCTGTCACCCAAGATTAATTGAGCAGAACTCCATGATAATCCAACCACAATGACACATGAGCTCAAGTCTAACAGTTTGCACTTCATGGGGTGGCATAGTGGCACAGTGGCTAGCACCGCAGCCTCACAGCTCCAGAGACCCAGGTTTGGTTCTGGGTACTGCCTGTGCAGAGTTTGTAAGTTCTCCCTGTGACTGTGTGGGTTTCCTCTGGATGCTCCGGTTTCCTCCTGCATGCCAAAGACTTGTGGGTTGATAGGTAAATTGGCTATTGTAAAAACAATTGCCCCTAGTGTAGGTATGGGGGTGTGAGTGAGAAAAATGGGATTATTATTGGATTAGTATAAATGGGTGTTGATGGTCAGCATGGACTCAATGGGCCAAAGGGCCTGTTTCAGTGCTGTATCTCTCTATGACTCTACACAAGCAAAGACCCAAAAGAATGTAATGGCAGCAGCCCACCATGGGTAGAGGACATTTGTACTGCCTCTGTTTTTATAATGACATGATGTACACGGCACTACCCTTGATATGGCAGAGTGGAAATGAAAAGGCATGTGTAGATGCTCCAAGGTCAGATGCAGTTTGTTTTGCACTTTGGATGAAAGCGGGCTGGATGTGTTGGTTCAGTATTTGGTTCAGAAGAAGTTTAATGGGGCCTAGCTCTTGCCTCAACCAATCATTATAACTCTTAATTTGTTTATTTATTATTGGCAACTGATTTGGAAAAATTGGGGCTGTTCTCCTTGAAACAGAATGGGTTAAGAGGTGACCCGTAATAGAGGTTTTCAAGCCGTTGAGAGGATTTGATAGAGCAGATAGAGAAAAACTATTCCTTCTTGTGAGTGAGTCAATAACCAGAGGTCATAGATTTAAAACCATTCGCAAACGATCTAGAGGGGATATGAGCAGAAATGTTTTTACTCAGAATTGTCAGCATCTGCCACACTCTCCATGAGAAGGTGGTGGAAGCTGATTCCATAAATAACTTTAAAAGGGCGTTGGATAGGTACCTGAGGATGAGGAACTTACAGGGTTATAGACAAAGAAGTGAAGGATGTGGGACTAAGCAAGACTGCTCTTTTGAAGAGCCAGAATGGGCACAATGGGCCAAATGGCCTCTTTCTGTGTTGTAAGTTTTGATGATTCTCTGATTCTTTGGTTTCCCAAGACTAGCAAGACTGGAACATTCCTTTTCAGTGTGTTACTGCCTCTTGCACAGCTGCTTCAGTTTAGGTGCTAGTTTGTGATATGCGGCATCAGGTTTTGAGATATGATGTGCTGAAGGAAGTGGAGCTAGAGGACCCAAGAATACACTTGATGCCAGTCCCAATAACTCAGGAATGAATTTTGCCAGAGGTTGCAGCAACCACTGTGTGCTACCCAATGCATTTCTCACTCTGGCTCCACTCTAGGCTTCTACCTGAAGCTGTCTCTCAGCTCAAGAAGCAGGACGTGAAATTCGTGTCCATCATGTCGCTGGAGATGGTGTTACAGAAGCTGATCACCCTCCTGAGGGTGCACACTGCACTACCACCTGCTTTCAGCATGGTCCATATGGTACACCATCTTGAGAAGTGCATTCACGCGGGTGTCCCCTGCAAGCACAGGAAGTAACTGAACTAGTGATATCACAACGTCATAAAGCTCTGTCAGCTAATGTGACATACATTTTCCAAATCTGGACCACACAGGTCTATTGAACGAATTCACACATCGCTCAACAAAGATTCAGCTGCAAGTTGGGCCCTGCACCAGCGCTATTAAAAGGGCTAGTCAACAAGTTGCAGGTGAGGTGCTTTTTGACTGACTCACTCTTCAGCTGAGTTTGTGAAAGCACTGTGCTGTGAGTTTGGTGTTGGTTTGTGAGAGCTGGTGTTTACAGCCAGGGAGGACAGAGAATTACCTGACCCAGGCATGAGTGCTGTGGTTGCAGTGCTTTTTGGTCTGCAACAAGACCAGAAAATGGAGCAGAGGATGCACAGAAGGGAAACTCTGTAAAGAAAGAGAAGGAAGAGGAGGAGGAGGGCTCTACACAGAAGTCCCTACCCACCAACGGTTCTTCAAGAGCACTTCTTGTAACTTCACCTGACCCAGGAGCAATGCCTAAGGTGACTGAATTGTGCCACCTCCTTAACCCAACCAGAAGCCTCACACCAGTGCGATGATGGTCCTGCCAGTAGCCATAAAGTTCACCATTGCCTCTGGGTCCTTTCAGGTGAGAGCAGGAGACATCGGCAAAATTTCCTAGTATGCCACCCATCACAGCATCTGAGATGGCACTGAGGCCATCCACTCCAGACGACGGCAGTTCATTGTCTTTTCACTGGGGAGGAAGAAGCAGGGTGAAATGGCACATGGCTTTGCAAGATAGTGGGATTCTCAACGGTTCAGGGCACCATCGACTACACACAAGTGGCTCTGTGCAGCCTCCATGTCAATGGAGAGCGGTTCAGAAACTACAAGGACTTCCATTCCATATATGTGCAGTTGGTGTGTGACCCTGCCAAGACCATCATTTCAGTGAACGCCTGCTATCCTGGCAGCAGCCACAATGCATTCAACCTGCCCTAATAAGTCCTACCCACTGTCTTCAGCCCTCCTAGAGGAACCAGAGGCTGATTGTTCAGGAACAAGGTTTATCCACTCTGTACATGGCTGATGACACCCCAACCCCCACCATCCCATCACGCAAGCAGAGCGGGCCTACTGCGAGAGTCACAGAGCTACTCGGAACATCATCAAGCTAGCAGTTGGCTTCCTTGACCACTCGGGGAGCACTGCAGTACAAGCTGGGGTGGGTGGGGGGGGGGGGTGGGGTTGGTCTCCAAGTTCAAGTGCTATGCCTGTGGGTAAGTTGGTCATATCCAAAAGGCATGCAGGAGTAGAGGAAATAGCAATGCTTCAGGTCAGGAAAAGCTCCAGGTCACAGCAATGCACCAGGTTGAGATCGTGGTAGGTCATGGTAGATGTAAAGCCAGTTCAGGAGCCTGGAATTCCTCGAATGGGAACATGATAGATATGGAAAACAGAAGTTGATGTTATTGAACAGGAAGATCAAGAGTTGAACTCAGTCAGAGAGCAAGAAAAAGTGCACATGGAAGATGAGAGTAAAAGGGATGAAGATATAATTCCAGTGCCCACAGTAAAAAAGAAAGTCGGAGATTCACAACTTACTTTCACCATTGGTACAGCTGCACCAGTGTCTGTTATCTCGGAAGGAGAGTACAAGAAGTCCCTAAGTCACATTCCCTTATGAAAAACTGGTGTGAAAATGATTAGTTATTCCAATAACAGTATTCCAGTGTTAGGTGAAGTTAGTGTTAGGGTTTAATACGATGATGCATCCTATTACTTGCCATTGGTAGTAGTAAAAGGGCGGCACAATGGCGCAGTGGTTAGCACTGCAGCCTCACAGCTCCAGGGACCCGGGTTCGATTCCGGGTACTGCCTGTGTGGAGTTTGCAAGTTCTCCCTGTGTCTGTGTGGGTTTCCTCCCACAAGCCAAAAGACTTGCAGGTTGATAGGTAAATTGGCCATTATAAATTGTCACTAGTATAGGTAGGTGGTAGGGAAATATAGGGACAGGTGGGGATGTTTGGTAGGAATATGGGATTAGCGTAGGATTAGTATAAATGGGTGGCTGATGTTCGGCACAGACTCGGTGGGCCGAAGGGCCTGTTTCAGTGCTGTATCTCTAATCTAATCTAAAAACTCCCTGATGGGAAGGAAATTGGCTTAAGAAAATATGGGGTTAAACTGGGCCGAGTTATTTACAGTAGGGATTGGTAAATGTATGTCTGACATTGAGGAAGTGAAGACTGATTCATTTTTAGCAAATGAATTACCTGTGAATTACTTTAAATGCACAAATGACATGACAGTGTCTGCCAGAGAAATTAGTGAAGAAACTCGCAAATATGTGGTGCTCAGTAAAGTACTCAATTATGTCATGAATGGCTGGTCTAAAGAGTGTGATGATAACAAATTGCAGGAGTATTTCACACATAGAAATGAACTGCATGTAGTCTTCTATGGGGTATAAGAGTCATTATTCCACCAATGTTTAGAGAGAGATTGTTAGAGGAACCTGATTAAGAGCACACAGGGATAGTCTGTGTGAAAGCAGTAGCAAGAAGCTATTTTTGATATCCAAAGATAGATGGAGATATTGAAGAGTTGGTGAAAAGTTGTAAAGTTTGTCTTAGAATGAGAAATGATCCAACCAAGGTTGATTTCATTCCATGGTCAAGTACAGGAAAACCATGGGAACAAGTACATACGAACATACAAATTAGGAGCAGGAGTAGGCCACTCGGCCCTTCGAGCCTGCTCCGCCATTCAATAAGTTCATGGCTGAACTGATTACTCCACTTTCCACCTACCCCTGATAACCTTCCACCCCCTTGCTTATCAAGAATCTATCTACCTCTGCCTTAAAAATATTCAAAGACTCTGCTTCCACTGTCTTTTGAGGAAGAGAATTCCAAAGACTCACCATCCTCTGAGAGAAAAATATTCTCCTCATCTCTGTCTTAAATGGGCGACCCCTTATTTTTAAACAGTGACCCCTAGTTCTAGATTCTCACACAAGGGGAAACATACTTTCCACATGCACCCTGTCAGGACCCCTCAGGATCTTATATGTTTCAATCAAGTCGTCTCTTATTCTTCCAAATTCCAGCGGATACAAGCCTAGCCTCTCCAATCTTTCCTCGTAAGACAGCCCACCCATTCCAGGTATTAGTCTAGTAAACCTTCACTGTACTGTCTCCAAAGCATTTAAATCGTTCCTTAAATAAAGAGATCAGTACTGTACACAGTACTCCAGATGTAGTCTCACCAATGCTCTGTATAGCTGAAGCATAACCTCCCTACTTTTGTATTCAATTCCCCTTGCAATAAACAATAGCATTCTATCAGCTTTCATAATTACCTACATACTAACCTTTTGCGATTCATGGACTAGAACACCCAGATCCCTCCGTATCTCAGAGCTCTGCAATCTCTCACCATTTAGATAATATGCTTCTTTTTTATTCTTCCTGCCAAAGTGGACAATTTCCCACTTTCCCACATTATATTCCATTTGCCGGATCTTTGCCCACTCACTTAACCTATCTATATTCCTTTGTAGCCCCCTTACGTCCTCTTCACAACTTACTTTCCTATCTATCTTTGTGTCATCAGCAAATTTAGCAACCATACCTTTGGTCCCTTCATCTAAGTCATTTATATAAATTGTAAAAAGTGGAGGCCCCTGCACAGATCCCTGTGGCACACCACTCGTTACATCTTGCCAACTGGAAAACAACCCATTTATGCCTACTCTCTGTTTCCTGTTCGCTAGCCAATCTTCTATCCATGCCAATGTTACCTTCTACACCATGAACTTTTATTTTCTGCAATAACCTTTGATCTTTGATATGGCACCTTATCAAATGCCTTCTAGAAATCTAAATACAATATATCCACCAGTTCCCCTTCATCCACAGCACATGTAACTCCCTCAAAGAACTCCAATAAATTGGTTAAACATGATTTCCCTTTCACAAAACCATGTTGACTCTGCCTGATTACCTTGAATTTTTCTAAATGCCCTCCTAGAACATCTTTAATAATAGCTTTTAACATTTTCCCTAAGACAGATGTTAAGCTAACTGGCCTGCAGTTCCTGCTTTCTGTCTCCCTCCCTTATTGAATAAAGGAGTTACATTCACTATTTTCCAATCTAACGGAACCTTCCCTGAATCTAGGGAATTTTGGAAAATTAAAACTAACGCATCAACTATCTCACTAGCCACTTCTTCTAACATCATAGAATGAAGTCCATCAGGACCCGGGGACTTGTCAGCCTGCAGCTCCAACAATTTGTTCAGTACCACTTCCCTGGTGATTGTACTTTTCTGGAGTTCCTCCCTCGTTTCCATTTCCTGACTTACAGCTAATACGGGATGTTACTTGTATCCTCAATAGTGAAGACCAATGCAAAATATCTGTTCAATTCATCTGCCATCTCCTTATTATCCATTATTAATTCTCCAGACTCACTTTCTATAGCACCAACGCTCATTTTGTTAACTCTTTTCTTTTTTAAATATCTATAGAAACCCTTACTATCTGTCTTTATATTTCTAGCTAGCTTTCTCTCGTACTCTAATTTTACCTTCCGTATCAATCTTTTATTCATTCTTTGCTGTTTTTTATATTCTGTCCAATCTTCTGACCTGCCTTCCATCTTTGCACAATTATTGGCTTTTTCTTTAAGTTTGATACTATCTTTAACTGTTTTAGTTAACCACGGATGGCGGGTCCCACCCTTGGAATTATTCTTTTTCCTTGAAATGTATCTATTCTGTGTATTCTGAAATATCCCCTTAAATGTCTGCCACTGCATCTCTATTGACCTATCCCTTAACCTGATTTGCCAGTTCACTTTAGCTAGCTCTGTGTTCATTTTTAAAAGTTCATTCATGAGATGTGGGTGTCGCTGGCCAGGCCAGCATTTATTGCCCATCCCTAATTGCCTTTGAGAAGGTGGTGGTGAGCAGCCTTCTTGAACCGCTGCAGTCCATTTGGGGTAGGTACACCCATAGTGCTGTTAGAAAGGGAGTTCCAGGATTTTGACCCAGCGACAGTAAAGGAACGGCGATATAGTTCCAAGTCAGGATGGTGTGTGACTTGGAGGGGAACTTGCAGGTGGTGGTGTTCCCATGTATTTGCTGCCTTTGTCCTTCTATGTGGTAGAGGTCGCAGGTTTGGAAGGTGCTGTCTAAGGAGCCTTGGTGCATGGCTGCAGTGCATCTTGTAGATGGTACACACTGCTGCCACTGTGCGTCGGTGGTGGAGGGAGTGAATGTTTGTAGATGGTGTGCCAATCAAGTGGGCTGCTTTGTCCTGGATGGTGTCGAGCTTATTGAGTGTTGTTGGAGCTGCACCCATCCAGGCAAGTGGAGAGTATTCCATCACACTCCTGACTTGTGCCTTGTAGATGTTGGACAGGCTTTGGGGAGTCAGGAAGTGAGTTACTCGCCTCAGGATTCCTAGCCTCTGACCTGCTCTTGTAGCCATGGTATTTATATGGCTACTCCAGTTCAGTTTCTGGTCAATGGTAGCCCCTAGGATGTTGATAGTGGGGGATTCAGCGATGGTAATGCCATTGAATATCAAGGGGAGATGGTTAGATTCTCTCTTGTTGGAGATGGTCATTGCCTGGCACTTGTGTGGCGCAAATGTTACTTGCCACTTATCAGCCCAAGCCTGGATATTGTCCAGGTCTTGCTGCATTTCTACACAGACTGCTTCAGTATCTGAGGAGTCACGAATGATGCTGAACATTGTGCAATCATCAGTGAACATCCCCACTTCTGACCTTATGATTGAAGGAATGTCATTGATGGAGCAGCTGAAGATGGTTGGGCCTAGGACACTACCCTGAGGAACTCCTGCAGTGATGTCCTGGAGCTCAGCTGATTGACCTCTAACAACCACAACCATCTTCCTTGTGCTAGGTATGACTCCAGCCAGCGGAGGGTTTTCCTCCTGATTCCCATTGACCTCAGTTTTGCTAGGGCTCCTTGATGCCATACTTAGTCAAATGCTGCCTTGATGTCAAGGGCAGTCACTCTCACCTCACCTCTTGAGTTCAGCTCTTTTGTCCATGTTTGAACCAAGGCTGTAATGAGGTCAGGAGCTGAGTGGCCCTGGCGGAACCCAAACTGAGTGTCACTGAGCAGGTTATTGCTGAGCAAATGCCGCTTGATGGCACTGTTGATGACACCTTCCATCACTTTACTGATTCATGCACTCATAATTGCCCTTATTTAAGTTTAAAATACTATTCTTGGACCCACTCTACTCTCCCTCAAACTGAATGTAAATTTCAATCATATTATGATCGCTGCTACCTAGGGGCTCCTGAACTATGAGGTCATTAATTAATCCTATCTTGTTGCACAATAACAGTTCCAGTATAGCCTGATCTCTGGTTGGCTCCAGAATATATTGTTCCAAGAAATTTTCCCAAAAACATTCTACGTACTCCTCATCTATGCTACCTCTGCCCATCTGATTTTTCCAGTCTATATGTAGGTTAAAATCCCCCATAATTATCACTGTACCTTTCTGACAAGCTGCCATTGTGTCTTCCTTGATACCCCGTCCCACTGTGTGGTTAATGTTAGGTGGCCTTAACACCACTCCCACGAGTGACTTCTTGCCTTTCTCATTTCTCATCTCTGCCCAAGCTGCTTCTACATCCTGGTCTGCTGAACTTAGGTCATCCCTCTTTATTGTGGTAATACCATCATTAATTAACAGAGCTCCCCCTCCACCTTTTCCTAGCATCCTGTCCTTCCTAAATTCCATGTACCCTTCAATATGGGGCGGCACAGTGGCGCAGTGGTTAGCACCGCAGCCTCACAGCTCCAGCGACCTGGGTTCAATTCTGGGTACTGCCTGTGTGGAGTTTGCAAGTTCTCCCTGTGTCTGCGGGGGTTTCCTCCGGGTGCTCCGGTTTCCTCCCACATGCCAAAGACTTGCAGGTTGATAGGTAAATTGGCCATTATAAATTGCCCCTAGTATAGGTAGGTGGTAGGGAAATATAGGGACAGGTGGGGATGTGGTAGGAATATGGGATTAGTGTAGGATTAGTATAAATGGGTGGTTGATGGTCGGCACAGACTCGGTGGGCCGAAGGGCCAGTTTCAGTGCTGTATCTCTAAATCTAAATTTAAAATATTCAGGTCCCAATCTATGTCGTCCTGCAGCCATGTCTTTGTACTGGCTATCAGATCGTACTTATTTATTTCCAATTGTGCTCTCAGATCATCAGTTTTGTTTCAAATGCTATGTGCATTCAGATACAGAGCCTTTAGTTTTGTCCTTTTATTATATTTGTAACCTCTAGCCTTATCTGTTGATTTACTCTTAGATTTGTACACTCTGTCCCTTCCTGTCACCGTCAGTTTATCATTTCCCATATTAATACCTTTCTCTCTTGCCTTGTCTCTACTCCTTGATTTACCATATCTTCCCAAATTTGATCCTTTTCCCCCCACTATTCAGTTTAAAATCCTCTCCACTTCCCTAGTTATACGGCTCGCTAGAACACTGGCCCCAGCACGGTTCAGGCGTAGACCATCCCAATGGTACAGCCACCACTTTCCCCAATACTGGTGCTGGTGCCCCATGAACTGGAACCCACTTCTACCACAGCAGTCTTTGAGCCACGCATTCATTTCTCTAATCGTATTTTCCCTTTGCCAATGTGCACATGGATCAGGTAATAATCCAGAGATTATTAAGGTTTGGCTTCTTAATTTGGTGCCCAGTTCCTCATACTAACTATGCAGAACATCTTTCCTTATCCTGCCTATGTCATTGGTACCTACATGGACCACAGTGACTGGATCCTCCACCTCCCACTGTAAGTTCCTCTCCAGCCCTGAGCAGATGTCCCGAACCCTGGCACTGGGCAGGCAACACAGCTGTCTTGACTCTCGCCTCTAACTATCCTGTACCCTACTACCACTACATTCCTTTTTTCTCCCTCCACTTGAATGGCTTCCTGTACCACGGTCCCATGGTCAGGTTGCTCATCCACCCTGCAGCCCCCACTCTCATCCAAACTAGCTGAATGAACCTCAAACCTGTTGGACAATCGCAAAGGCTGAGGCTCTACTTGTTGATTTCTTTGAAATGGAAGGCAAAGAGTATTTTGTTTTGGTCAATAGCTATAGCAAGTAGACAAATACTGAGTCTAGGCCCAATTCCACAAGTGCCTATACTATTGAGGTATTGAGAAGTTGGTTTGCAATTTATGGATTGCCAGAAGTATTGGTGACAGATAATGGTACACAGTTTACACCAGAAGAGTTTGAAATATTTCCAAATCAGAATGGAGTCAAACACTCTCTAATGCCACCATATCACCAGCATAGAATGGTGCTGCAGAAGGAAGTGTCCAAATTGTGAAGAGGTTGTTGCTGAAGTATTTGATAGGTGACAAGCTAGGCAGTAATTTCCATGTGTCTTTTTGACTCAGGCTAGACAATTTTCTGATCTCTCATAGAATAATCCCACAGTCTACAACAGGTTGCTCACTTTATGAGTTAGTAGTTAAACACATTCCTAGGACAAAGTTTAGTTTGCTTAAGCCTGATGGCAATTGCAAAGTAAAAGAAATGCAAGACAGAGTGAAGATGAGTCATGATGCACGAGGCATGAAACTTGGAGAGTTTAGTGCTTGTTAGAAGGTCCTGGTGAAAAACCACTGAGGTGATTAGGAGAAGTATATGTTTGGAGTTGTTGTAAAAATACCAAGTTCATTCACATATCTAGTGAAGATTGGAGAGAGTCTCCATCAGTGGCATGTAGATCATTTGCTTGAAAGAGGAAATCTGACAAAAGGGGAAGCATGAGAAACCTCATATAGTCCAAATTCCTACATTCCCAAGTGAAAGTCAGAAAGAAAGTGCAAGTTGCAAAGAAATAAGGTGTGCCGGTATCACAGAATCCACCAGTAGAGCAAAGTGAGTCAGAGTCTTTGATTAAGACTAATCAATTTCACAATTCCAACTATTAAGTCTAAGTCAAAGTCAAAGTTCAGGGTCGACACAATCTGAAATGTTGTGAGTGGAGACAAGCTAATGGAAATGAACGAAGGTACCCAAACAGAAAGATAAAGAAGCTAGATAGATTAATTGAAAATATGTAGGAAGAAAGAAGAAACAAGTTGTTCTTTCCATTACTTCTTGTCAATTTTTTTTGTAAAAGACATACCGATGGTGTTAAGGAAAAGAAAAAATTCACTTGTAAATTACTCTGGAAAAATTGGTTACATAGGTTTTAGCTATGATTACAGTAACAACAAGCACGCAACTCAACGTGTTTCAGCTATTGTTATTGTATTCTGGGAAACTATGTACAAGTACCATTTTACATTTTAATATATGTTGTTTTTTTTAAGTGGGGAGGGAGCAGAGTATATTGTCATTGCTGAGCATTTTGTTACATTGCCCTCTCTGCTGCCCTCTCTCTTTGGGGAGGTGTTAATAAAGCTTGTTCAATAATGGCTGCTTGCTGTGAGTCCACATGTTCGCTACTCAGTGAAATACACAACAGATCCGGAGGCCATTTCCTGGGGAAGAGAAGAAGGAGGAACAGGATGGGCTGAGAGTGGATTATCAGGCTCTGATTTCAGTGATACAACTTACCCACACCAACCTGCATGGCCCAGTGTCATAAGGCTATCATCTCATAAACTGCAACCTTAAAATTACTGCCTCAGAACTTGAGCTTCAAGTGAACAGGAACATTTTTTTTGTTCATTGCAAACTGCTCTGAATGGTGTAGTTGTTCACTGAATATCTATCCACAGCTATCGACTGACATTTTTCAGTAGACCTGATATAGCAAGTCCCATTTAATTGAATTAACCAGTTCATGAAAATATATAATGTGTATTTGTGGGGGAGACGCAGTGGATGGAACTATCAGTCAGAGAACTGGCACTGGTGTAGCCTTCTCCTTGACTCTTGGAGCTCAATGAATTTATCCTATAATTTTTTAACTTGGCAAGAGTCTTTCCTAGACAGAAATTTGTATTATTTTATTTTCAGTACAGCAGAATGCCTGGCATCCTTACAATTCTAATCAAAAGATGTATAAAATGTAATATTAAGCAGTGTGCTCACATTTTCTCAAATTCTAACTTGATGTTTTTGGTGTGAAGCCAGAGAAACAATTATTCGAGTTCCAAAGATTATGAAACAGAATGCGGCTCTGTGGGTGATCAGACCTTTAAGTGGGTTGGGAGGAGTTACTTAAGCAAATATCTTATAAATGAGTTTTTATTTCTAAGAGCAATAGACTGCTTGTAATAAAACATCCGAACTTAAAAAGTAAATGATCCAACAAGATCCACTTTCCACAGATCTACACCATGGCTTAGGGATGGACTAAAGATCATTTTGATAGGCTCAGTTATTGCCAAGCTCCACCAGCCCGTGAACTTTACAATGATCTCACAAGTGATCTTTTTTTCTCAAAAATCCATTCCAGGATCAGTCACTGAAACCTGGCAGTGATATTGTCAAATATCGTGAAGAGGTCATCGTGCGTCAAGTGAATAATGTGTGCATCTATGGAACAGGGTGTTATAACCACAAATATTGGGCAGTATTTGCCAAGAGTGGGCAGGTGTGAGATTTCTACAGCGAGCAGCAGTAATAATATGTCAGTGTTGCTCCTTTGCCAGCAGGCCCAGGGGAAATGACTATTTAGACAATCAGCTCACGCCCTAAAATTGGGCATTGAAACAACTTTTTTGCTTTCAATTATTTCACTTCTACATGCCTATCTTCCCTTTCTCTTCTGTTTAAGCTACAATGTTGTTGATGCAGTGCTAAAACCACATTTTTACAGAAATAAAACTTGTGAGCCATTGACATATGTGCTGAATTTTTCTGTCTGTTGGTGAACCTTCAACTAACTCGATCAGAAATATCTGTTGAAGATGGTGATTTAGAGCTCCCTAGTGGATTTTTTGGCAAATGTACAGTATGGAACCAGAAGGTTTTGGGTTTGGTCGGTGGTCTGTCTTAAGTTAGCTGATCTTATGTAGAATTATATTCCATAGAATCTACAGCACAGAAACAGTCCATTTGGAGCAGCTGGTCTGTGTCAGTGTTTATGCTCCATGCTAGCCTCCTTCCACCCCTCTTCATCTAATGCTATCAACATATCCTTCTAATCCTTTCTCCCTCATGTGCGTATCTGGCTTTCCCTCAAATGCATCTATACTATTCAGCTCAAACATTCCCTGTGGTAGTGAAAGCAAAGCAAAGTGGGAAAATTACCTAGATCTGGGGTTGCAAGACTGGAATGCTATCCAGACCCATTCTTGAGTGTCTACAGCAGTGAGGATGAACCCAAGTTATCATTTCCCCCCCTCCCCGTAACTCCCACACTGGGCTGGAATTCACCAGCCCTCTGGGGATGGACTGAGAGGCACGGGGCCTGTAAAATGGAGAGGGAAGGTGGCGGGGGGGGGGTGGGTGCGGTGTACTGCCTGTCGCCTTCCTGCTGCCATGGCTGCTGTGGCAACTACACCCTCACCAACACCACCCCCTCTCGCTGGGGCCTGCCTGACTTTCCCCAACGACCCCAGACCAAACTTAACAGCAGCAAGGGCAGCATCAATTGATGGTGGTCCTCTCTGCTCGTGCAGTCCCAGCAGTGGCCACTGTTCCCAGTGGCGCTGCTGAGACTGAACTACTGCCAGCACTCCGATTAGCTAGCAGCTTGGGGGTGGGCTCCCATCTTTTAAAGGGACAGGAGCTCCGAAGCAACTAATTAGTTGCTGGAAAAGCAGAAAATGCAGCCAGGGGTCCCACAAATGGCTGCGGCAGTGTTGCCCCAGCTCTCGGGCTCATTGTAGGGGCCCCTACCACTCCGACAAAATTCAGCCTACTTAATGCCAGGCTTTCGTACTTAAAGTGTCACATGAACAGGAAGACTGCTGGTGCCTGTGGAATGACATCAGAAAATGACTCACTTCCTCTATAGACAGAAGTTGACTGGGAGCCAATACTTTTCTAATTGCTGTTTTATGATAGGTTTTTCATCAAACTGAGCAAGTTGATTATAAAATGTCGTTATATTGGATGGTACATGCCTGATGTGTAAGCTAACTATTGGGTGATTTTATTTTGCAGGGGTTGGGGCAGGGTACAAGTAAGAGAAGCAGCCTAAAGAAGTGGTTAATGCATCTTCAATTGAAATGGTGTAGCAACTCAAGTACTCCATCAGAACAGAAAACTGGGGTACAGAAATTATACTGCCGTGTCCCCACACCCTACTCTACATGTTGCTGTCCCTCTTCCAGATCTGTGAAATAAAACAGTGGCTTTCTGTATTGAGCATGGAACCTGATACCCATCCAATATTGTGCAAATGCACTCGTCCATGACCCATCTGCTTCTACAGCCACCTTTAGCGACCTTTCTATTTGCTTTTTTTTGAAAAATCTAATAAGTTTCCACGTTTAGTGACGATTTACTTTGGCCTTGGGAATGCTGAAATGATTGAACAGAACAAGTTCCAGCAGTTAGGGTGCTAAGACCATTAAGGGAAAAAAACTCAACAGACCAGTGATTACACATTGTCAACAGTGCTCAAATGGTGTAAAAAAGTGTTGATTTATCAAAAATAATAAAAGCTAAATACCGCAGATGCTGGAAATATGAAATAACAACAAAAACTGCTGGAGAGAGGTAAGAGTCCTGAATCAAAGCAAGACTTACTCAGATAAAAACAAAAAATGCTGGAAATACTCAGCAGGTCTGGCAGCATCTGTGGAGAGAGAAGCAGAGTTAATGTTTCAGGTCAGTGACCCTTCATCAGAACTTAGTTTAGTTTAGTGATACAGCACTGAAACAGGCCCTTCGGCCCACCGAGTCTGTGCCAATCATCAACCACCCATTTATACTAATCCTACACTAATCCCATATTCCTACCACATCCCCACCTGTCTCTATATTTCCCTACCACCTACCTATACTAGGAGCAATTTATAATAGCCAATTAATCTACCAACCTGCAAGTCTTTGGCATGTGGGAGGAAACCGGAGCACCCAGCGAAAACCCACGCTGACAAAGGGAGAACTTGCAAACTCCACACAGGCAGTACCCAGAATTGAACCCGGGTCGCTGGAGCTGTGAGGCTGCGGTGCTAACCACTGCGCCACTGTGCTGCCCCAGAACTGGTGAAGGTTAGAAATGTAATAGGTTTTAAGCAAACAAAGTGGGGTAAAAGATAACACAAGGGAAGTTGTTGTTGGACATAGGGTCACGGAGAATAACTGACCAGAAGGTCATGGAGCAAAGGCAAAGGGTGTGTTAATGGTGTGGTGAAAGACAAAGCGTTAGTGCAGAGAGGGTGTTAAATTACAGAATCATGAACAGCCTTGGCCAAAAGCACAAACATGAAAAAAAACAGTGGGCAGGCACATCGTAAAAAAATGAATGATGAAACAAACTGAAATAAAATAAAAAGAAAAAAGAAAACAGAAAAAAGAAAACTAAAATTAAAAAAGGGGGGCCAGTCATGCACTGAAATTATTGAACTCAATGTTCAGTCCAGTAGGATGTAGCATGCCTAATCGGTAAATGAGATGCAGTTCCTCGAGCTTGCGTTGATGTTCAATGGAACACTGCAGCAATCCCTGATCAGAGATGTGGGCATGAGAGCAGGGGGGTGTGTTGAAATGGCAAGTGACAGGAAGCTCTGGGTCATATTTTTGGACTGAGCGAAGGTATTCCGCAAAGCGGTCACCCAGTCTGCATTTGGTCTCCCCAATGTAGAGGAGACCACATTGTGAGCAGCGAATACAGTATACTACATTGAAAGCAGTACAAGTAAATCGCTAGTTCACCTGAGAGGAGTGTTTGTGGCCTTGGATGGTGAGGAGAGAAGAGGTAAAAGGGCAGGTATTTCACCTCCTGCGATTGGATGGGAAGGTGCTGTGGGAAGGGGACGAGGTGTCGGGGGTAACGGAGGAGTGGACCAGGGTGTCGAGGAGAGAACGATCCCTTCGGAATGCTGACAGGGGAGGGGAGGGGAAGATGCGTTTGATAGCGGCATCACGCAGGATGTGGCAGAAATGGCGGAGGATGATCCTTTGGATGCGGAGGCTGGTGGGGTGATTTATCAAATTAGTGAGTTTGTCTGTACTATATGTTAATCATAACACAGTTTCTATTTGGGTGAGGTTAAATTGAAAGGAAAGATTCATCTCTTTGCCAAGGTGCTGACAAATGCAAGGCCCTTACATTCTGTTAATGAAACGGATGCCTGAAGGCATATTACTTACTAAAGTCCTCTCCAGTTGCAGCATGTGCCTAAGCCAAGCACAGTTTGTTAGGTGTTCTTTCTTAACCTTTGAACAAAACTCCTGGAAGTGGCTTCTGGAACAATTGCTGACTACTTGTTTTAATATCCTTGACCCGACCTGAATCTTCCAACTGAGGTTTTGTTCCCGACTGAAATAATGCCGTGCCAACTTAATGAGAGTTTTGGGGTCTGTGGTATTTGAAATGGAGTAACTCTACCTGACTACCTACTGGGAACAGATGTATCAGCATGTGGTGATAAGGGAGCAGACCCCTCAGCTACTCTTCTGAAGCTCTGTACGGAGATTTCTGTTGGATCTCTGATTTCTGTCTATTATCCTTACCTCGTGAATGAAGCAACTGATGCTGGGTAGCGGGGAAGCAGCTCTAATGAGCAATGCTTGTGTATAAGCAGGGCTATGGGGCAAAGGCAGGGAGTGGGACTAGCTAAATTGCTCTATCAGACAGCAGGCATGGTATTGATGGGCTGAATGGCCTCCTTTTGGGATGTAACCATTCTATGACTCTACGGGCTTGATTTTCCTGCTTAGTTGCGATCCTGATGTTGGTCTCAATTCCGGGTCAGAAAATTGGTTGTGCCCGAGGCAGGAAGTCGAGCATGATCTTTCCAGAGGCAGCTTCTAAAGCGCCATCCGGTTAAGGATGGCAGGCAGACCAGGGAACCGGCAGGCCCAATCAAAGGGCCCGCTGTGATATCTGCCTGGCAGGCTTAGCGGGAGAGGTGAGGCAGGTAGGCAAGCACAAGAGCACATCCACATGGATACGCTCTCCAAAGCCTCCTGCAAATGTTAGATTGAAAAGGCCCACAGCAGTTAGGGCCATTGATGTCGAGGAGGAACCTCCACAGGACTGGTGTTGGTCGTGAAGGCACTATTTTGTCTTGGCAGTGCCTTTATTGCAGCATGGAGCTTCGAAAGTCGATGGGCCTTCAGCCGGGAGGCTGCCCCTTGAGAGCTGGTGGGCTCTGCACATGGCAGGGGTGCTGCTCTGACAGTGGGAAGATCCTGGCTCCAACGGAAAATCTCCCCTAATTGGGCCCTCAAGTGGCGTAATTGGCTGCCGGGCCCTAGGAGGCTCCCCTGGAGACAAGAATGAGTCGGGGAGACGACCTTCCCTGTTTTCCCAGCAACCCCACTCCTCCCCCATCTGCCTCCAACCCCATCTCTACAGGCCCAGGAAAATTCAGCCCTATGATTCTCATAGAGAGATACAGCACTGAAACAGGCCCTTCGGCCCACTGAGTCTGTACCGACCATCAACCACCCATTTATACTAATTCGACATTAATCCCATATCCCCACCTTCCCTCAATTCTCTTACCACCAACCTACACTAGGGGCAATTTACAATGGCCAATTTACCTATCAACCTGCAAGTCTTTGGCTGTGGGAGGAAACCGGAGCACCCGACGGAAACCCACGCGGTCACAGGGAGAACTTGCAAACTCCGCACAGACAGTACCCAGAACTGAACCCAGGTCACTAGAGCGTGAGGCTGTGGTACTAACCACTGCACCACTGTGCCTTCTGTTCTATGTAAGCCTTGGTGGAAACTGTTTGCGAGCTATGCAATCAAAGTTGGGGAGGGGGAGGGTGTGCAGATGGTACCACAGTCAATTCTAAACTTGGCATCTACATAGGTGTAAAAGATGTCAAGAACCAGATCTCTAGAATGTCCCTCCCTCCTTTGAGACACTGAACCCAGATGTAGCATCCCAACAGCTACCCCAACCAACTGAGCTCACGTTTCCAGGAAACCACCAAGGCAGTTCTTGGGAGCAGATCATGGTGCTCCTTTATTGTTTCAAAGGATGGGTGCATGGTGGAGAGGGTCATCTGTGATATAAAGATCAATACTGGCTTCGCATCTCTGGTACATTGGATGCAAATTAAGGCTGGACTAACCTAACGATGTCCTGGCCTAACATTCTCCTTTAGCTTTCACAGAGATAAGAGCTGTGTGTAGAACATTGCGGCTAGTTGGTGCCATAGTTGATCAGCTTTCTGAAGAAAAATATCCTCATAATTTGACAAAACATTCTTGTATTTTCTATTGCATAATGGTGGCACTTAACGCGCATGTAAAATTAACTTTATACAACCCCTAATCTTTCTTACCTGTGTCTGTTCCGGGGGTGCTGCGTTACAAGTTAAAAACACAACAAATTATTGTTGAGTTCACGTTCGATCTCCCAAGAAACCAGAAATTGATTTATGTGCCTCACAAGAGATTCAGTTCCAAGCCTTTCATGTAGTCAGATGGCTGTGTCTGTAACCTGATCGGGCTGTGATGTGACCTATGTCCCGTTCAATAAAGAACGCAGTGAAGCTTTGCAAATGGAAGAGCTGAAGCTGAGCCAGACAGATCCCCAGATCATGTAATAACCAAACTTCTCATGAGTTGAGTCACCATGGTGCTAACTGTGATAAAACTGTCATCCTCTTTTCCAAACAAACCGGCTGAGTAATTAACCCTCTATGACTGCGCTGTTTCTTATATAATATTACCATCGCTGAATCGAATAATAGGCTTGATCAGTAGCAAGATGTTCCCAATTGTATGAGTGACTGAGCCGTACTGAAGTTCCCTTGATGCAAGCCCCGGAATTATATTTTGTGGGGTGCAGTAAAACAAACCTTAAACTGAGATCTGCTCAAATTTTGGTTGAGGTGCTGCTTTTACCACCTCCCATTTCCAGCAGCAAGTGTGCTGCTTCTGCCAAATCTAATCCCTTTGTTTGGGCGGGGAAGAGAACCTGAATGTGCATTGTTACAAAAGTTTAATTTTTGTACTCAGAACTTCGAATTCTGTGTGTTTTAAAAAACTGAGAAAAGGATTCTGCTCAGTGGACACGGACCTGCAAATAGTTTGAATTTCTGCAATGTTTTGAAAGGAAGTTCATAACAACAGTCAAACTTTATGGTGCTTTGAAAGGAAGTTGAATTTGTCCAAAGTCAGGAAAGCCAGCAATTTTAAGGAAACTACAGGGGTTTGACCTTTCTTCAGAGCAGCATGTGAGTGACCGGGGTGACACCGTGTCTGGACATATGACCATGTTCAGGAAGGTTCTTTTTTCAGCTTGGATCCTTTAAAAAGCCTGTGAATTGGGTATTTGAAATCTTTGCTTTGACCTGCTTGGAGCAAGAGAGAAAGACCCAGAAAAGTGCTACCTCTCTCTGTAAAGGAGACTTGCATTTCTTGAAAAAGAATCCTGTGTTTGAAAGGTGGTAGATTCCCGTTGCCTCCAGTCTATGAAGAATTCCTGCGTCCAGAGAGATTCCTGCTGCCTTCTGTTCTAAGAAATCCTGAAATCTGAAGAATTCTTCTATTGCTACACGGCTGCTTCAAAACCCAAGCATACCTGTTGCTACATCCCTGATGGAAGACCTATGTGATGCCTGCTGCAGTTAAATTGCAGTGAACACCTACCCATCACAGACTGTTCATCAACCTCGCCTGGAGAGACTTCAAATGGCATCCGACTATTCGACTCTGGGACACCTCATCGTACTGAAAACATCCGACCAGAACGTGATAAACTCAACTATTTTTATTATTCCTTCTATTCCCAAGAAACAACTGAAATTTTTTTTAATGTATGTGTGTGTGCATGAGTGTTAAGGAATTAAGGAGTTTTTCAGATATAGATTTATCTCATTAGTAGTTAAGACCTATTATTTGTTTTCTAATAAATAGTTAATGTTTTTGTTTAAAGAAACCTGGTTTGGTGCTTTATTCTGGGGGGAAAATACAGTGCTTAATTTGGCTATTCTTCGGTAGGTAGGAAAATTTATTTGATATGCTCTGACCTATGGAGTAGTGGGACTGAATTAACAGTGCATTACTCCCACCTTAGTCGTAACAGCATCGTGAGTTAGTTGCAAGCGCCAACCTCAGTCCAAGCAGCCACAGAGTACATGTTAGACCCTCCACCAAAGCTCCAATACACCTCCTGCAGTGAAGTTGTTCAGGTAAATCATGACAGTTATCATGGAAAATATTGATATTGGGTGCAGGATAAAAGATGAGCCCTCTATCAACACTGTGTGTGTGTCTGTTCTTTATCTACTGAGATATGCCATTACTGCAGGCACAAATCCTAGCAACACCATTGGGATGAAGTACTGGAATATGCTGGAGCATTATTTTCTTTTGCACACCTGTTCCTTTCTGTCTCCTGCATTCACCAGTCCTCCAACCAACAAGAAAACCAATCACAATTAACAGGGCAATATTTAAACAATCATTTGGCAGCATTCCAGAGAGTATGACAGCTGGGCGAAATAACAACCCAATGTGTAGCCGTGCTTTGTTCTAGAGGATGGTCAAGATTAAGAATTCTAAATGTTAAATGTTGTTTTGCAGCTGGGTTTTAGCAAACCCTCACAAGTTACAGAAAACTCTTGAGATTAAGTTCATGGGTACCACAGGGAGTTACTTCAGGGGTAAATATTTCCCCAGGAAGATGGCAATTGGCAACATACTAATGGGAAACCAGGAAATGGCAGAGACTTTGAACAAGTATTTTATATCTCCTTCATGGAAGGAGACACAAAAAGAATCACAAGAATAGCAGAAAATCAAGAGGCAAAAGGGAGGGAGGAACGTAAAACATCACTATCACTAGAGAAAAAACTACGAGGAAAACTAATGGGACTAAAGGCTGGCAAGTCCCTTAGAACTTTTGGCCTGCATACTAGGGTCTTAAAAGAAATGACTGCAGAGAGAGTGGATGCATTGGTTGTAATCTTCCAAAATTCCCTAGATTCGGGAAAGATTCCAGCGGATTGGAAAACTGCAGGAAACTATAGGCCAGTTAGCATAACATCTGGCATTGGTAAAATGCTGAAATCCATTATTAAGGAAGTAATAGCAGGACTTTTAGAAAATCATAATGCAATCAGAAAGGGAAGTCTTGTTTGACAAATTCATTAGAGCTCTTTGAGGATGTAACAAGCAGGGTGGATAACCTGCAAGGCTACGGGTCAGGTGCTGGAAGGTGACATTAGATTGAACGGCTAGTTTTTTTCAGCCGGCGCAGACACGATCTTTTTGTGCCGTAACCTTTCTATGGTTCTATCATTCTAGAAAGGAGAAACAGTAGATGTAGTGTATTTGGATTTCCAAAATCCATTCGATAAGGTGTCAAATAAGAGGTTACTGTACAAGATAAGAGCTCATGGTGTTGGGGGCAATATATTAACATGGATAGAGGATTGGCTAACTAACAGGAAACAGTGCGGCACAGTGGCGCAGTGGTTAGCACCGCAGCCTCACAGCTCCAGGGACCCGGGTTCGATTCCGGGTACTGCCTGTGTGGAGTTTGCAAGTTCTCCCTGTGTCTGCGTGGGTTTTCTCCGGGTGCTCCGGTTTCCTCCCACAAGCCAAAAGACTTGCAGATTGATAGGTAAATTGGCCATTAGAGACTAATTGTCACTAGTATAGGTAGGTGGTAGGGAAATATAGGGACAGGTGGGGATGTTTGGTGGGAATATGGGATTAGTGCAGGATTAGTATAAATGGGTGGTTGATGTTCGGCACAGACTTGGTGGGCCGAAGGGCCTGTTTCAGTGCTGTATCTCTAATCTAATCTAATCTAAAGAGAGTCAGGATAAATGGGGCATTTTCAGGTTGGCAAACTGCAACTACTGGCGTGCCACAGGGATCAGTACTGGGCCTCAACTATTTACGATCTATATTAATGACTTGGATGAAGGGACCGGGTGTATTGTAGCCAAATTTGTGGACAATACAAAGATAGGTAAGAAAACAAGTTCCGAGGAGAACATAGCAGCGAAAGTAGAGGCCATCTTTAATGTCAACCAAGATGGTTTCCATAAGGGGCGCAGCACATGTGATCAAGTTCTGGCACTCACCACCTATGTCGAAAATGGCTTCTAAAATAACCTGAAGACAGGCATTGTGCTACTGGACCTCACAGTTGCCTATGATACTATGTGGCACATTGGCCTGCTCCTAATGCTGTCTAGAGTGCTTCCAACGTGGGTTGGGACAGTTGTTGACACACTCCTTCGGAACAGATGATTTAGAGTCCTTGAACAAGGGAGAAGTGCATGGAGAAGACCGGCCAATGGACTACCACAGGGCTCAGTGCTAGCCCCAACGCTGTTCAACATATATACAAATGACCTGCCAACAACCATGTCTCACAAGTTTATCTACACTGATGACATCTGTTGTGCCACCCAAGCTCTATCCTTCTGCACCCTGGACCAGATCCTTAACGAAAATGTTACAAAGTTGACAGACTACTGCAGCACATGGTGTCTCACAGTGAATCCGTCTAAAACCACATCCAGTGTATTCCACCTCCACAATGCCAGTGCCAAAAAAGAATTGCTTATCTACATGGTCAGGGACTAAACCATGACCTCAACCCAACATACTTGGGAGTGACTCTGGATAGGACTTTGTCCTTCCGGGAGCATCTGAAGAAAACAGCAGCAAAGGTCAAAACCAGAAACAACCTATTAACCAAACTTGTTGGATCTACATGGGGCGCTGCTGTCACAACACTCCAGACCTCAGCACTTGCCCTATCATCCTCAGCAGATTGCTGTGCACCTGTCTGGCATTGGTCATCACACATACATCTTGTTAATACTCAACTGAATGCAACAATGCGCATCATAACTGGAACCCTCTGTTCAACACGCGAACCCTGGCTTCCTGTCCTCGCAAGCATCACTTCCACACACATTCGCCAACAGACGAAAACCCACAAGCTGGTTGAGACCATCCATGCTGTACCTCACTTACCACTCCATAATGACATGTTCAATCCACCTACTCCCCGCCATCCATCTCGGCACCCCATATGGAGCAACCTTCCTGAATAAGATCGACCAGCAGACATCCTTTGGATCAAGGAATGGGAAACACAGGAAGTCACTAACAAGTTCCTTGTGACAAACCCCATCTGTTGAATGGCAGACTTTGAACTACGAAGAGTGGTCCTTGCTAAACAGGGTCAGGATAAGCCAGGGCCTCTGCGCAGCTAACCACCACTGCTGGGGCCTCAGTACAAACCCCTTATGAATTTGTGGAGAGACACAAACAATGCTGCACATTAACGAGGAGTGTCTCCTCTACAGACTAAGCGACAGATTTGATCACCTTAAACTCAGCAAATGAGGAGGCTATTGCTTGGCTCCAGGGATTTGCATTTGCTAAATAAATAAAAGGAGGACATAAAGGGCTGGATTTTAAAGGATCTTTGAATGGTGGTGGGGAATGAAGATAGCAACGGATGAGGCACGCTACCAACCCCACCGCCGGCAGGCCCTGTCCCGATCTCGGCGGCGCAGCGAGGCCTTGTGACGGCTGCTCCCCTGCTCGGCGACAGGACCCGCATTAAAACATGCAAATAAGTACTTACCTTTAATTAATATGCAGTTCACAGTGATTCTGCTGACAGGTTGGCATCTTCATTCCAGCGGCCGGCAGTGCAGTGCCTTGGAATCCCCGTTTGGGGAAGCAAGGCACAACATCGGTGGAGAGGGAGGAAGGGGTGATTTTCTCTGTGCGGGGGTGGGGTGAGCAGGGTTAAAATGCTGCGTTTTGGTTGGGGGGGATGATGGGAAGGCGTTGAGGGTTACAGTTCATGAACATTGGGGTCAAGGTCACATCACCAAGGTAAGAATTTTAGGGGGTGAGCGAGCAATGAATTTAATCTAAGGCTGTTGGGGGAGTGTGAGAGGGGATGGGAAAAAATTTTCACTTACATTTATTAATGTAATGTTCATTTAAAATTTTAAATGCTCATTTATGGCTCTAAGTCCTTTAAAAATGGCGCCGGCACCTGTGCATTGGCGCCGGATAGAGTTGTCGGGGACAGCTCGCCCACCCCCTCCATGTCATCGGGGGGGGGGGTGGGGGGGGGCGGCCACCCTGGCCATGCTGATGAGCCACTGCATTTGGAATCGCGGCAGCTCCACGACGTGTGCCCCGTATGTGCGGGCCACAAATCTTTCCGCTCACCGCCTATTTCGGGGTTGGGCTTTTCAAATGCAGCCCAAAGTGTCTGCAAAGGGATATAGATAGGTTAAGTGAGTGGGCAAAAATTTGGCAGATGGCGTATAATGTGGGAAAATGTGAGGTTATCCACTTTGGTGGGAAGAATAGAAAGGCAGAATATGATTTACATGTAGAGAGACTGCCGAATGCTGCAGTACAGAGGGATTTGGGTGTCCTCATACATGAATCGCAAAAAGTTAGCATTTGGGTGCAGAAAGTAGTTAAGAAGGAAAACGGAATGTTGGCCTTTATTGCAAGGGAATGCAGTATAAAAGTATGGAAGTCTTGCTACAATTGTACAGGGCATTGGTGAGACTGCACCTAGAGTACTGTGTACAGTTTTGGTCTTTTTACTTAAGGAGGGATATACTTGCATTGGAGACAGTTCAGAGAAGGTCCTCCCAGCATAGTGAACTGAGGGGCTGGACCCACGGGAAACCCCGCAGGCTGTATACACCAAATATGGGTTTGCTGTAAAATATACAAGGCACAACCCCGTCCCAGCCCGCCCCCCCCTCGCACCATCTTCACCCCGCACCCCCTTCCCCTGCACCCCCCCCCCACCCCCTCCCTCTACCCCTCCCCCCCACCCCCTCCCTCTACCCCTCCCCCTTGCATCCCCTCCTCCCACCGGCACCATCCTACACCTGTGTAGGGGCCCCAACAACCCCACTGCCTTGTGGGCGTCTCGGGAGAGACCAAGGCTAAGGGAGTAAACCCTAACAGAAAATCCGGAGCGGAACCCCGTAGGCGGTCATGTGTCACCTTTGGCATGTTTCCGGCAGTTCCTGCAGCCATACTGGTGCCAAACGTCGTGTCCTGCACTCCTTTGGACCCCACCAGAAAGGCCGAGAGGGGGGTTTTGACGATTGGGCAACTCTCAACCTCCATAAGTTTGCCCAGGCATGCGCCATGGAGAGGTCACTCCATAGTTGCCTCACAGCGACTGAAACAACACGGAAGGCAGCACTGACCACCTCCAGGCGCGTATCCATTGTCTCTCGAGATAAGGAGGCCCAAAGAAAGAAAAATACAAGGCATGTAAAATGGAATGGAAGGGCTGTGAGGCAGTTCACTCCTTTATTGAAGAAAACTGATTTCCTTTGCACTTTCTGGAATGTCAACTTGGTGCTGTTTTGAACTGTTTTGTAATGTATTTTTTACACATTTTTATGAATGGTATATTTTTGGGAAAGAGGTTCAGAGAAGGTTCACTAGGCTGATTCCTGGGATGAAGGGGTTATTTTATGAGGAAAGGTTGAGCAGGTTGGACCAATACTCAATGGAGTTTAGAAGAATGAGAGGTGATCTTATTGAATCATGTAAGATTCTGAGTGGGCTTGACAGAGTAGATGCTGAGAGGATGTTCGCCCTCGTGGGAGAATCTAGAACTAGGGGGCAGAGTTTCAAAATAAGGGATCTCCCATTTAAGACTGAGATGAAGAGGAATTTCTTCTCTCAGGAGGTTGTTAATCTTTGGAATTCTCTTCCCCAGAGAGCAGTGGAGGCTGGGTCATTGACTATATTTAAGGCTGAGTTAGACAGATTTTTGATCTACAAGGGAGTCGAGGGTTATGGGGGGCAGACAGGAAAATGGAGTTAAGGCCACAATCAGATCAGCCATGATCTTGTTGAATGGTGGTGCAGGCTTGAGGGGCCGAATGGCCTACTCCTGCTCTTATTTCATATGATCTTATAATTTACATAAAACTCTTGAGATCAAGTTAATGGGTATCACTGGGAGTTAATGCAGGGGTAAACATTGTCCCAGGAAGATGACAATTGTCAACAGTGCAGGCTGGAGAAAATGGTGTGCAGTTACTGAGTTTAAAAATCTTCCAGCATGTCCTAGATGGGAATACAGCCCTGACCCCTTCACCTCTATCCATATAAGCCCAAAGAAAATGGGGTGGGGCGATCCTGTACATCTGGAAGCTGCTCTAAAGACATGGGCCTGAACTGCTGTCAGGGTTTCCCCAGTTTCCTGCCCCAAGTCCAGCAGGAAACCCTCCACAGAGATAGTGCAAATGGCCATTTTCAGAAATCAGGCCACTTTTCCAGGAGATCCGAGTTGAGGCAGAAGATTGGGAAAATCTCCCACAGAACATTCAGGGCCACGATATATGATGCACAAGGTGCAATTTCCTAGGGAGACCAGTAATTGGCGCGTGGGATTGGTTTGGATGCCAATGTTGATGTAGGATGCCAAAGTTTGGACATAATTGGTTTGATGTCTGAACCAGAAAACGTTAATGCTATCGAAGCAGTGTTCTGTGAAGGACAGTATAAAGTCTGCAGTGAAGTACAAAACTGCAAAAGATGCAAAACATAACATCCATTTTTCATCATGGAAGATTGAATAGAAGGGTTGAGTCCAGGATAGGGTCTATAGACATTGCAAAGGCTTCTCTTCCTGCTGCTGCACTGTTACCTCTGGTGTCCCCCAAGGATCTATCCTTGGCCCCCTCCTATTTCTCATCTACATGCTGCCCCACGGCGACATCATCCAAAAGCACAGCGTTAGTTTTCACGTGCATGCTGACAACACTCAGCCTACCTCACCACCATCTCTCTCAACTGCTCCACTGTTGCTAAATTATCAGACTGCTTATCTGACATCCAGTACTGGATGAGCAGAAATTTCCTCCAATTCACTATTGAGAAGACTGAAGCCATTGTTTTCAGTCCCCACTCCAAACTCCATTCCCTAGCTACTGACTCCATCCCCCTCCCTGACAACAGTCTGAGACTGAACTAATCTGTTCCCAACTTGGTGTCATATTTGACCCTGAGATGAGCTTCCTACCACATATTCGCACCATCACTAAGACCACCTATTTCCACCTCTGTAACATCGCCCGACTTCGCCCCTATTTCAGCTCCTCTGCTGCTGAATCCCTCATTCATGCCTTTGTTACCTCTAGACTTGACTATTCCAATGTACTCCTGGCTGGTCTCTCACATTCCACCCTCCATAAACTTGAGAGCATCCAAAACTTTGCTCGCTGTGTCTTCACCCCTATCTGGGGCTGGGTTGACTTTTGTGAAGATGTTGGTCAGCTTTTGCTCGTTCTCTAGGGTAGCAGGTATGGGATTTGCAGGGGCTTGGAATAAGAATATAGGTGGTGACCATCGAGGATTAGACCAGAACTCTGCTGCCCGTGTTGTAGTTTGCACCAAGTCCCATTCCCCTATCACCCCTGTGCTCGCTGGCCTACATTGGCTCCTGGTCAAGCAAAGTCTTGATTTTAAAATTCTCATCGTTGTTTTCATATTCCTCCATGGCCTAACTCTTCCCTATATCTGTAATCTTCTCCAGCCCCACAACCCTCCAAGATATCTGTGCTCCTCTAATTCTGCATTCTTGAGCATCCTCTGATTTTCATCGCTCCACCATTAGTGGTCATGCCTCCAGTTGCCTAGGCCTTAAGCTTGGGAATTCCCTCCCTAAACCTCGCCATCTCTCTACCTCACTTCCCTCCTGCAAGACGCTCCTTAAAACAATCGCTTTGACCAAGATTTTGGTCGTCAGACCTGACATCTCTTTATGTGGCTCCATGTCATACTTTGTTTTATAATGCTCCTGTGAAGCCCCTTGGGACATTTTATTACATTAAAGGTGCGATAACAAATATAAATTGTTGTTTTAATCTTAGCAGCCACTGAATTGACGTCTGTGCCTAATTCTCCAATCCACATTCCTATTGAGCTAGACTCCATCAGGAATAAAGGCTGATAAAAACTAGCTTTAAAAATATGGAAGTAAAAAGTTGGTGTCAGTAAAAGTGACCAGGAAGCTGTTGGATTGCTGTAAGACCTCAACTGGTTCACTAATGTCCTTTAGGGAAGGAAAATTGCCGTCCGTGCCCGATCTGGTTCAATATGTGATGCCAGTCCTGCAACAATGTGGTTAACTCTTAACTGCCCTCTGAAGTGACCTAGTAAGCCACTCAGTTATGTCAAACCCAGAGCAATTAGGGATGGGCTATAAATGCTGGTTTGCCCACATCCTGAGAATGAAGGAATAACGTAAATGAATCTCAAGGGCAGAGTGTCAGGAGAGTTGACGGCCGATCAAAGCAAGCTCCAGACTCAACTATGGAGCACTCTGCTTCTGGTGGTTTCAAACCCAAACTGCAGATCTCTGAGCACAATGTAAATGTCGTGTTGTGCCATTCACATCCGGAAGGACAAAGTTCAACTAAGGACCAATTTTATTTTTAAAAACGGTTGAGATTCGTTCCTCAACTGGCCCTCACTGCTGGAAATAATACGAATATTTTAATCGTTCAAAAACAAGCTGAACTGTTAAGATGGCCAGTCAAACGAAGCTTTTTTTCTCCCACTTCCTGCATAGTGCTCTAGTTGTAGAATAGTTTTATCAGAAGCCTAAGGCGACAGTCATATGCTGCCAATACTCAATGTCCCATGGAGGACGTTTGCTTGAGGGAAATCCAGGACAATAGCCTCTGGCTGATAAAACCCCATTCCAACATGATTCAGCACAGGGCCAGAAAGATAAAGACAAAACCCCCAGCTACAGAGTGAGCTGCCCTGTGCAATACTTTCTCGGTAAAGGGAACAAAAAGATTTTTATTCTTTTGGTGCTTTAGACAGACCTCGCCATTGTCCTCCAACGCTGTGGTGTATGATTTTAATTCAGTTCCAATGCTCCATAATTGGATTGGACGCTAAGACATTCAGTGAACGCGTGTCCCTTCCAAACATAGCAAGGTGATTGTGAAATCATTGTTGTGTGTATGGTGATGAGGGTTTGAAGAGGAATGCAGTGTTGGTAACCCAATATACCTGGCCCATGCATAGTAAGCAGCTAGCTCTTCCAAATGATACATTGCCAGGAACAAGTCAACAGATGCTACTTTAGATGATGTATTACCTTACCACACACCCACACATGGGAACTGTAACCAGAAACTGATATTCTTTTGCAGTCTGAAGTGGCTCTCAAATGGAGTGATGGCAATGTCATCAAGATTTTGGTGGGGGGGGGGGGGGGTGGAAATCCCTTTTGAGATGTTTTCAACTACAGCTTTACTTGTTTCTCTAAGTATGTGTACCAATTCCAGCCTGGAGAATGGGCTACAGATCTAGTCATAGGTTTCTATCATTGCTGCCCTAAAACTGGCTGACAAGAGAGGTTTCAGAGTGAGCTGGGGTGACTCTGTAACCTGTCTTCCTCTAGTAGGATCTCTAAACTATACTTGATACCATTCCCTGCTGTGATATCAGGAAATCAGTGTGTACAGCATCAATGCTGGGTCCTGCCATTTCCTGGGACAGTGTGCTGAAACTCCAGCATGACACAGAATCGTGGCATGTGCATCCGGCTCTGAAATAAGATTGTTACCTATTCTACTTAGTTTATTTATTTTATTTTCTCTTCTCTTTGGGACTCTCGCTACTTTGTCAGTATTGCCCTCTCCACATTCTGTCACACAGTCAGTGCTGCTTAGAACATCCACCTCTCGTTCCTTCTAAGCTACCAAAACTTTTTTGGGATGTGGGCGTCGCTGGCCAGGCCAGCATTTATTGCCCATCCCTAATTGCCCTTGAGAAGGTGGAGGTGAGCTGCACCCACAGTGCTGTTAGGAAGGGAGTTCCAGGATTTTGACCCAGCGACAGTGAAGGAACGGCGATTTAGTTCCAAGTCAGGATGGCGTGTGACTTGGAGGGGAACTTGCAGGTGGTGGTGTTCCCAGACACCTTCTGCCCTTGTCCTTTTAGGTGGTAGAGGTCGCGGGTTTGGAAGTTGTTGTCTAAGGATCCTTGGCGAGTAGCTGCAGTGCATCTTGTAGATGGTACACACTGCCGCCACTGTGCGTCAGTGGTGGAGGGACTGAATGCTGAAGGTGGTGTATGGGGCACTGATCAAGCTACCAAAATGTCATCCGACATGCCCTTCCTCTTCCCAATATCCTCATTATTGATATCAAGGCTCATACTACCATCTCTTAAGCCAACTCAATTTTTATCTGAGGGCCTTAAAAATGACAGCTCCAGCATTCTTCCTCCTGCCTCTTACAGTCTCTGGCCTTTTTAAATTTGAGCTGTGCATCAATAAGTCACTACCTTCTAATTGATCGCATCTTTTCTACTTTTTTCAACCCTGGTGGTATTGGCAGAGGATTGCAGCAGGTGGTCAATCGCAATTCTTGGTTGGACAGGCTTAAAAAAAATTGGCAACCAGTTGACAGGAAAGGCCCAGAGTACAGAACAACAACAACGTGCATTTTTATAGCACCTTTAATGCAGTAAAACATCCCAAGGTGCTTCACAGGAGCATTATCAAACAAAATGTAACACCGAAACAGATATATTAGGGACAGGTGACCAAAAGTTTGATCATACAGGTAGATTTTAAGGAGCAGTTTAAAGAAGGAGAGGGGGCGGGGGGTGGGGGTGGTGGGGAGAGATTTAGGGAGGGGATTCCAGAGCTTAGGAACTAGGCAGCTGAAGGCACAGCCACAAATGGTGGAGCAATAAGAATACGGGATGCCCTGAATGTCATCAGTTTTCTTTTTGATTTCTAGCCTCTTTTGAAGATACTGAATCATGTTACTGCAGATTCACAGGCACAAACAGCACTCCAGTAACTCTCTTCACCAGACAGTCTTTATCTGTGATTTTGACGGCACAATGTGCTGCTAGAGGCAGATGGAGTGAGCTTGGCAGGCAACTATCCTGGCCCAGCACTTTAAAGAGCAGTTTCCCATGAGGGCAGGGTCCTGTCTGAGGGAATGTGCAAACTCCGCACATGGAAGCGGTTGACAGTTTCAACTGCTCCAGCCCCATGCTCGCTATCTGTGCAATGTTGCAGCATATCAACCAGACTCTCATGCTCCAGGGTTCGTGGGTTATGCAAAGGGACATGGTGACGTTTGGTTGGTAGTATGTATACTGCCTGTCTTCTGGTGGATTTTAATATTTTCAGGTGAAATAGGATATAACATGCAGAAACATCTCATTAATCTAAAACAAATTATGGGATAAACATGAACAGTACAAACTAGTATGGGTCAAACTAAGAAATAGGAGCAGGAGTAGGCCATACAGCCCCTCCACCATACAATAAGGTCATGGCTGTTCTTCAACATCAACTTCACTTCCCCATATTCCATGATTCACAGTGCCCAAAAATCTATCAATCTCAGTCTTGGATCCACAGCCCTCTGGGGTAGAGAATTCCAAAGATTCACAACCCTCTGAGTGAAGAAATTTCTCCTCATCTCAGTCCGAAATGGCAAACTCTTTATCTTGAGTTATGACCCCTCAGTTCGAGACTCAATAGCCGGGGGAAACAGCCTCTCAGCATCTACCCTGTCAAGCCCTCAAGTTTCAATGAGTAGTTCTTGTTGTTAGAGGTTATAAATTAGATACTGCCTTAGGTTCAGTATTCCCAGTGCTTCACATACGTGGACCCCCTAACCCTTATGTTCAGGCTTTTACCTCTACTGCCAATTTTTAATAGTGTAATAAAATAGAGTGGCCTATGGTTTGGAACAATGAAACCTTTTGTTA
Source organism: Heterodontus francisci (assembly GCF_036365525.1). NCBI lineage: Eukaryota > Metazoa > Chordata > Chondrichthyes > Heterodontiformes > Heterodontidae > Heterodontus > Heterodontus francisci. The sequence continues at coordinate 112,125,939 of NC_090377.1, forward strand.
TATGACCTGGATTCTGTAATCTCACAAGTGCTCCCCCCGTGCATGCCTCCAATCTTCTGATGGGGCGGGGGGCTGATTAAATCTTTAATGAGACATGTTCAAATATAAATCAATGAATTTGTTTATTTCACAGTCAGTAAATAAATGAGCAGAATAATAATTATAATAAACCTCACATTAATTAAATAAGTAATATTCATCGTGACAGCTTGAGGGCTGAGCCTCTCCCAACTCTCTGAGTCTGGGCATTTGCCAGTGGGGTTTGCAAATAAAATGACTCCCGCCTCCCTGAATGGAAGGGAATCCGAGAAAATAGTTTTGCAATCCTCAAATAGATAGACCATTTTGACACATAGGAAAGCTTCCATTGTCTGAAGCAATGTGCAAGAAGAACCATTTCATAAATTGGCTCCTCTAGCTTGAATACACATCCCTCAGCCTTTGATTGTTCAGTGCATTTGACCCTAAATTTAAGAAAAATTGGAGAAATAGTCATATTCCAAAACATGGCATTGTAGTTCATTGTATTGTTAAGTCCTGTTCCTGATGCTCTTTAGCGTGAGGAATGCCAATGCTGGGGCATAGAATCGTTTGCAGTTCCAGCACTGTCTAGTCATCCACAACAATACCAAATGAACATCTACCACATTCTAAGAATATGCCTTAATCCCCACCTCATAAAGAACAACCTTAACTGCACCAATGTGATTTTCCTGTTTCTCACAAGAACCCATCCTGTGGGAAATTGCAATTGTTATTGAGTTCTGTGCTGTGTTCCCAATGCATTACCCTTTGATGTTTTACACCATAGAGGTTTAAGGCACAGAAGGAGGCCATATGATCCATCTTCACTGTGGTAGCAACTTGCTAGACAAACTTACTTTATCATTATTTTAGACACGTATCAGGAGCAGGAGTCACTTCATGGAGCGATGTACCAGCAGTCGGAAGACCAGGGTGGCTGGCTCATGCCTCTGCTGGCCTGAGGCGAAGTCTGGCTGTCGAGTTCACCCATCAATTTACAGTGGCTATAGACAACTGTATTGTGCCATGGTTGAGTCTTTTGTCACTGGATAAAAGATGGAGACCAATTTGAGAATGGCAACTTGGGGTCATTATAGCAGCTAATGGATGGTGAAGTAGTAGATTTTGGTTTTTCACCCATTTTCAATGGTATTTGTTGGGATGAATTTATCTAGTTCCCCTCCCTGGGATGGTTATATAACTGGAGCAGCTCACAGGAAAAGAGGAGAATAGGCTATAGGAAGAGTGAAGGCAAAGTGAGCTGGAAGATATATTCAGCTCTGGTAACTGGCAGAAAAAGACTGGACTATGATATAAACTAAATATAAATACCAATATAAACTAAAGGGTACAATTCTACAGGGGGTGCAGGAGCACAGGGACCTAGGGAGATATGTGCACAGATTGTTGAAGGTGGCAGGGCAGGTTGAGAAAGTGGTTAAAAAGGCATACAGGATTCTGGGCTCTATAAATAGAGGTATAGAGTACAAAAGCAAGGAATTTGTGGTGAACATTTATAAAACACTGGTTCGGCCTCAACTGGAGGATTGTGTCCAATTCTGGGCACCACATTTTAGGAAGGATGTGAAGGCTTTAGAGAGGGTGTAGAACAGATTTTTTTTTGCACAGCAAGTGGTTAGGATCTGGAATGCACTGCCTGAGAGTATGGTGGAGGCAGATTCAGTCATGGCTTTCAAAAGGGAATTTGATAAGCACCTGAAGAGAAAAAAATTGATATGAGGAAAAGGCAGGGAGTGAGACTAGCTGAACTGCTCCTACAGAGAGCTGGCACGGACACAACAGGCCAAATGGCCTCCTTCTGTGCTGTAACCATTCCATGATTCTATGATTCTATATTCCCAGCTAAAAAAGGAACATTTAGAAAAGAAGCTAATGAAAAGAGGTAATATAAGAATCGAATTAAAACAGGACAATGGTGTCATGATTCCTTTTGTTGCATCTAAACAGAGATTTCAAAAAGCAGTGGAAGGTTTTACCACAATTATTAATGTTTCGTGATCTTCCGTATTGATTATTACAAGTAGAAACTGATGTTTTGATGTTCAGTGACATCACCAGTAGCCAGTCAGATACCATCAATAGATCAGTGTTTCATAAATATATAAATACAGGTATTTAGGGTCAGGGAAAACGATAGATGGTTTAAATTTCTGACTAAATGCAGGCTTCTACTTGCTCTTGGGATCAGATGTCTCGCTGCTTTTATTTGACTCTGTCAAAGTCAGTTCTAATCACATCCACTGATCTCAGCCCAGGCCATAATCAGAGCTTCTAATGGGAGATGAAATGAGTCAATTTTTCAGAGGCATCATTAGCCACTGAGAATGCTAACAGACATATTGTGTTACGCCCATGCAGTTGCGTCATGTAACATCAGCCCCTGCAATGTCTCTCAGTAGAAAAGGCTGGTCAACATCTGATCCTTGGCTGAGGAGCAATCAATAGTAGGACACATTTTCTGTTCTTTGTTGTGTGTCGATTGATACCATTCTATCTATACATATATATATATATATATATAAATATATATATATATACACTATCCATCCAGTTATAAAAGGAATGATGACCAGTCCAGCGCTGATACAAGATTAAGCAGAGTGCGATACAGGGTGATGGGGATGGAAACTGTTGCACTGAATTGCAGGCTTCCTCCCCATCGCGTTGTGTAATTCATAGCTGCAGGTCAGTCGTGCTTCTGGGACTATCACATGAACCATCATCGGTGGCTCAAAGGCTGATCCTCAAAAGTGCGAAACCAACAGAAAGGGCTCACCTCCTCATTTCAAAATAATAAAATCAACTTTTAGTTGCTGCATCTTTTTTTACATTTTATCATTCCCTTCCCATCGAATAGATGGCTTTCTATGCCATGCCCTGTTGTTCATCTGGGAGAGGGTGGGAAAAGAGGTGACGTCTGCATAGTTTGAACTCAAAGGTACAGGGGGCCCTGTCCTAAGGAGGTATGCATGTTGGATCAGCAGTCCTACATGGCTCTTGGACAGGTCACAGTTTGGCTTTCCTTTCACTTGGGGAAACGGGGGTGGGGGTGAGGGAAGAGCTGAGGACAGCATGCCTCCAACCATTGCATTGTGAAGCAACAAAGCACTGACTTTGAAGACCAGGTCATAGGCACCAACTCTTACAACACAATTAAATTAAAGGCAAGGGAAATAGCACTACAATCTTTGCTCATCCAGAGCAAGCACCAGAACCACCTGGCAGCAGCTTGGGGAAAGATTAACAAAACTTATCAGAGATACAGAAGCTGCTTTTCCTTCGGATAACTTACTTTATTTTTGTTCATCATGGTGAAGGGTGTCCATGCTGGAGAACAGAATACTTTCTTCACCCAGGGTCAGTGTTCCCAGGTTAAAGGGAGCTCAGGTGCCGTTAGGCTAAAAAAGTCCAGCAACCTTAAATGATCAAAGAATCAAAGAAAGACTTGCATCTATATAGCACCTTTCACAACCTCAGGACATCACAAAGCACTTTACAGTCAATCATGTGCTTTTGAAGAGTAGTCACCCGTTGTAATGTAGGAAACGTGGCTGCCAATTTGTGCGCAGCAAGCTCCCACAAATAGCAATGTGAGAATGACCAGATGTTTTACTGATGTTGGTTGAAGGATAAATATTGGCCAGGCTGCCAGGGAGAACTCCCCTGTTCTTCGAGCAATGGCATGAGATCTTTTACATCCACCTGGGAGGACAGAGGGGGACCTCAGTTTAACATCTTACCCGAAAAACGGTACCTCCGACAGTGCAGCTGCACTGAAATGCGCTCTATTGCACCAGCACCCCATTTCCATTTCTATTTCCCAGATGAGGCCATCCTGTGGTGTCTCTGAATGCCCATATCAATTGCCTAGTTAATTGGTACATGAATGTTGTGCCATTGACTCCCTAGCCACAAGAAAAGCACCTGGAAAGGATGGAATACCAGCTGAGCTACTCAAGTATGGAAAGCTCCAAGTGCTGCCATACCTCCACAACCTCCTCCTCCTCCACTGGAGAGAAGGCTCTGTCCCACAGGAAATGCATGATGCAAATATCATCACATTATACAAGAACAAAGGCAATCATGGGAATTGCAACAATTACTCAGGCATCTCACTCCTCAGCGTCACTGGGAAGGCCTTTGGCCAGAATCATTCTAAAGAGGCTCCATCGACTAGCCAACAGAATATAATCAGAGGCACAATGTAGTTTCAGAGTAGGCAGATCCACAGTAGACATGATCTTCTCCTTACGTCAGCTTCACGAGAAGTGCAGAGAACATCAAACACCACTCTACCTTGCTTTTGTAGATCTCACAAAAGCATTTGACACCTTGAGCAGGATGGGCCTCTATCAGATACAAGAGAAAATCAGCTGTCCTCCCAAGCTTCACAGTCTCTCACATGGTCCTTCCCTGATAACATGCACAGCAACATTCAGTTCAATGGCTCCACCTCTGACAGTTTTGAAATCGAGAATGGGGTGAAACAGGGTGCATCTTAGCCCCTACTCTCATTTATATCTTTATCTTTGTCCTCCTGACCTATGCTTTCCCTGCCGACATGCGACTATCTAGACTGAAAGCCAAGACAGAAGTGTGGCATATCCTGATCAGAGAACTTCTGTATGCTGATAATGCTGCACTAATAGCCCACGCAGAAGACCAGCTCCAAAGGCTCATGGATTGTCTGTCCCATGCCTGTATATGTTGCCCTCACCATCAGTGTCAAGAAAACTGTAGTTATGGGACAGGGTGTTGTGTCTCCACCTGTGAGCAGACTCAACAACACACCACAGCTAACAGTCAGCAAATTCTGCTACCTTGGATCTACAGTGACAGACAACCTGTCTTTAGATGAAGGGCTCAGCACAGGCATTGAAAAGGCAGCCACCAACTTTGGCCGACTAACAAAACAGACATGGAAAAACAACAAACTGACACGCAGGGCCAAGCGAGTATGGCAGGTAAGCCTGGACAACTTACACCTACCAAGAGAAAAAGCTCAATAACTTCCATCTCTGGTGTCTACGACGTGTCCTTGGCATCATGTGGAAAGACAAAGTCACCAATAAAGCTGTCACGTCTAGGGCAAACATGCCAAGTATGCTAGTGCTAGTCAAGAAAAGAAGGCTTCGCTGGCTAGGGCATATGCACAGGATGTAAAATGGTCACATCCTCAAGGATACGGAGAAGTAGCCTGTGCCAAGAAACCAGCAGGGCATCCAAAGCTCCTGTCAAGAAAACCCTATATGCCAAATGAGAAATATTAATTTCATCGGTTGGAAACTTACATTCAACTTTTAATGGAGAAAATCTTGCAGTTAACTTTTTAAAAAGTTAAAAAGTTAGCAACCAAAATGGCCACTGCAATTTGCATCTGAAACACTTTTTCATATTGAAAAGATCCACGCGAAGCCAGAAGTTTGAGCAGCATGGATACAGGACAACGGCTTGCTCTAAGAGATTGAGTTACAGAATATGGCTTCCTTAGCATGGCAGTCAAAGCAATCCTAACACATTGACTTTGAAAGAGCAAACCGCCTCCAAGTGTAATTTGGCATCCTGGGGCCTGTGGAGCCAATTCTTAACCTTGAATTTCATTAGAAGGCTCCAGAAAACCTGAAGCAGCCATGTGACTGTCTGTCCATCTCGGGGGAAGCTGTTTTTTTCCCCTTGGATAAAGCGACAAGCAGTAACTCAAACTGTGCAGCAGAAAAAGGCTACATGCCTCCCTTTCTCTCTCTCCACAGATAACACAAGTTTGAAAACCGTCTGTGACTGTGAATCCCTCAAAGCCTACAGTTTTCTACGGACAGAGACCGGGGCAGAGAACCAACTACAATTCTGCCTCCAAGAAAGCCTTGAGCTAAGCGGGCCAGCCACAAAGTGCACTGTGACCAGCCAAGGACTTCAAGAATACAGCTTCAGCCGGAAGACCAGCAAATCATCCACCCCACAGACAGTGTATTCAAGCTCCATTTATTCTAGACTTTAATCCAACCACCAAATCTATTTTTCCTTCTGTAATCTATTTGTGCGTGTGTGATTCTCGTGTGTATGTGTGCATGAATGTGTAGCATACTTTTTATTATTTTTAAATAAATACTTACCTCTTTCTTGTTTAAACTCAAGAAAACCTGTCTAAGTGGTTCTTTCAGGATCACAGTCAAAGAAAAAGATAAAACACTCATAGAGGTGGTAAGCACAACCACAGTTGAAAAGGAATAAACACTGTTGCAGTCAAATAAAAGGAGGGGCAAGACAGGTGACTGAGATGCCCTGCTCACTTGGCCGTAACACTCCAACTCAAGGATGCTGTCAAAAGAGACGTGAAAGTTCTCAACATCAATCATGACAAGTAGGAAACTCTAGCTGATGAGCTGTGCTAATGGCGACACCAGCTGTGGGCAGGAATTCACCATCATGACGACATGTGATTTCTGAAGCTTCAAAGCAGACACCATCCTGCAAACAAGGTACCAGCAGAGATCATCCTGTGCCACTGGCAAGGGACAGCTTCATGTGCAGCAGTTGTCTCAGACTTTGCCTTTCCAGAATCGGCTTGCTCAGCCATCAAAAGAAGTGCAGCAGATGATCTCATCTGACCTCACCAAAGTTCTGAGGCTACATTCCCATCATCTCATGCAGATGGAAGAATGCCAATTATTTAACACTAGGCATTTGCACATCACAAGGAGAAGCCAGGTTCAGGCTATCCAGTCACATTTCGTATTGAGTCCTTGTAGTCAACTGAAAGAAACTTTCATTCCATGCGGCTGAGATGGATTTAAGTTCAGGCAACCTTTATTACTGAGCCTTGCATAAAATGTACAGCTCTTATTGAATTGCTCTTCCTCAATTCTGGACATAATTTTTGCTGAGATGGCAAACACCGGGGAATTTGGATTCCTCTACACCTTCCACAGCTCATCCAACAGGGCGTTTGTAAAACAGATGGAGGATCAGCTCCACCTCATGTGGATGAACCAGCTTGAAAACTGACCAAATTGCCAGCTCTTGAGCAGATGATGAATGAAGGTGTCAGTCATCACCTGGGCTCCAACAACACAGAGATACAGCAGGAGTCCTTTCCACGATCTCCTGGGCTGCTGCGGTGAGAAAGGAAAAGAATATCTACTTTTAAGCATGGAATATCAGCGTGAAACATTCTCAGTCCAGGAACAGTAGCACCTGTCAATGCAGATTGTTAACTTGTTTAATTTAGCTTATTTAGTCGATTCTTCACATTTATGTGACAAACAGCAGAAACAGAAGAAAAAGCGCAAAGATGAAACACAGAAGGAATAGAAAAGCCAGGAGGAGGCACCACCATGGGGAAGATGGCAAACATGAGAGAAAACAATAAGGCATAAAGTTTCAGGGTAAAAGAAAAAGAAATGCACAATCTCTCTCTACCCCCAACCCCAGGTGGGATCACTTCCCTCATAATTTTTAGTTCCTCCTGTGTCCTCTATCCCTGCCCCACAATCTCTCACCCCTGTGATCCTTCCCCCACAGTCTCTAGGACCCACCTTGCAATCGCTCTTCCCACAATATCTTCCCCGGACGATCTCTCCCTTCGTCTCGCCTCTCTCCCATGCTTCAAACCCCTCCCCCCATCCACAGCCCCCAGCCTCTCCACTGGAGTCAATCCCCAGCTGTTGCCTTGCACCACAGGCTTTCCCGCCCAACAACTGCTGAGCCTCTCCATCCGGCCAGTTGTCAGGCAGGAAACAGAGTAAAAAATTCTAATGTGTTCCTGCCATTAAATTCATCATTTTTTCTGTGTTCCCTGCATTTCCAGGATTCCCCCCGAAGACATTCCCCCCCATTTCCTCCCCACCTCCCCGTAAATATTGAGGCCATGTCTACTCACTCAGGTGGTCATAAAAGATCCCGTGCACGATTCTAAGAAGAGTGGGAGTTGTCCTGATGCCCAGACAACATTCCTCACAAAACCAATGCCACCAAAGCATCCCTGTGTGCTTCATGGAAGTGTTATCAAACAAAATTTGAAACTGAGCCTCAGAAGGGATATTAGGGCAAAAGCTTGGTCAAAGAGGTAGGTTATTAAAGGAGGAAAGAGAGGTAGGGAGGTGGAGAAGTTTGGGGGGGTAATTCCAGAGTTTAGGGCCTCGGCAACTGAAGGCACGGCTGCTAACGTCTCTTGAGAAACAGATGAGTTGAGCAGTGGAAGCCAAGATGCTGGAATCATTTAAGAAATGACATATATTGTGATGAGCTCAGATGGGCTGACTGACCTTCCTCACCCTTATCAAAGGGAAATGGATGGTAGGAGTTCACAAGACACAATGACAGCAACATGACAGCTGTTTCAACAAAAATGTTTTTAAAAAAATAAATCAGCAGAATAAACAAAAGGATATTATGGTTAAATCTTTTGTTAAAATATATATTTTTAAGAGAGTTAGGGTATCAAGATTTGGTTTTCTAGATCTTCTCACAAATGTCATACATTTAGCTGTCAAAGTGGCAGGTGATGTCCGAAGGGCTCACTTCATTTATCTCAGGACATGTGACATGGCATTTTTAGCATTTGCGAATTGATGAGCTAAACTTTGGTACAATTATACAGCAGAACATGAATATAATTACCCGCTGCAATTTCCCCGACTGTTAAATGTAATGATACACACTTCACTGATTACAAAAAAGGTTGTCTACTGACTGCCGGCAAAAGAGCACGGCTTTGTTAACAGCTGCTGGAGGTGTGAGCAGAATTATTAGCCTTTTTCAGGCATCCCTAGGCCCCAGCTTTATCTCTCGTTTGTTCTCGACTCCTTTATTTTCAGCTTTTGTTGTGATCAGTGGATAATTAATCCATAGACTTAGTGCAATCCTGGACCAACATTTCATCTGCAAGCGTTTAGTTTGTTCTAAGTATATACACACCACAGGTCAATGCCAATGAATATCTAGGCAAAGTATGTTCAATGTTTCACTTGGAAATATTTAACCATGGAATGGCATATCTATGTAACAACAACTTATATTTATATAGCACCTTGAACGTATTAAAACCTCCCAAGGTGCTTCACAGAAGTATTATAAAGCAGAATTAAATAGCAAGCCACATCTGGAAATATTAGGGCAGATGGCCAACAACTTGGTCAGGGAGATAGGTTTTAAGGAGCATCTTAAAGGAGGATAGAGAGGCGGAAAGATTTTGGGAGGGAATTCCAGAGCTTAGGAGCCAGGTGGCTGAAGACAAGGCTGCCAATGGTGGAGTGATTAAAATCAGGGATGCTCGAGAGGCCAGAATTAGAGGTGTGCAGATACTTCGGAGGGTTGTGGGGCTGGAGGAGATTACAGAGATAGGGACAGGCAAGGCTATGGAGGGATTTGGAAACAAGGATGAGAATTTTAATTAACATAATATAAAATGAAATATAATTTTGAGCTGGGAGAAGTGGCGATACTGTGCCCATAAAACAAATTATTATTGAAGGAATGCTCTTATTTGCTGGGGTTTTCTGTTTCTGCACTCACTAACCTGCCATTTATTACCCTTTATAGTTTTCTTTCTTTTGGGCCTCCTTATCTCGAGAGACAGTGGATACGCGCCTGGAGGTGGTCAGTGGTTTGTGAAGCAGCGCCTGGAGTGGCTATAAAGGCCAATTCTGGAGTGACAGGCTCTTCCACAGGTGCTGCAGAGAAATTTGTTTGTTGGGGCTGTTGCACAGTAGGCTCTCCCCTTGCGCCTCTGTCTTTTTTCCTGCCAACTACTAAGTCTCTTCGACTCGCCACAATTTAGCCCTGTCTTTATGGCTGCCCGCCAGCTCTGGCGAATGCTGGCAACTGACTCCCACGACTTGTGATCAATATAGTTAATGTGGGGGAAATTGGTGGCTAGCAAGTGCAGTAGCCTAAACTCCAACCACTGAGTGTAAGGGGTCAATTTTAATCCCCCCCCCCCCCCCCCGCAATCAATGTTCCCTTTAAAATTATGTTGTTGTGTGCAGCTAAATTTTTCAATGTATGGTGCCTTTAAATTTTCTTGCGTGACTGCACATGCACAGTATTTACCATGGAACAAGTTCCACATGGTACCTTCTAGGATGTTGCAAGGTCGCGCACGGGCACAGTTTAGCAGGAAATTTAACTCAACCACCCACTACTGACCTGGCGGGAAGCAGGAAGTTAAAATGGAGAGGAGGAGGAGAGGGGTGTACCCACTCTTTTCCCTTCCTGATCTGGCCACCTTTGAATTTTATGTTGCAGGCGGAAGAACAGGCCCCCAGTGGGGCCTCTTTAAATGTGCAGATAGGGCTGTGACGACAGCATCAGGGCTCCGACCTGCCATTTTAACCAGAGGCTTCACTGAAGGAGATGCCAATAACAGCAACCAGGGCCAGAAGGGCTGAGTAAGGTGTCTTTTTAGTATTTCGTTTACAGTTTACAGTTTTACAGGCGTGCTCTTCCAGGCCCACTCGGAAACTTTAGGCGTTCCCTGCCCTGGTCTCCTCACTCTGCCTACAATAGTAGAAATATGTCCACCTTGACCTCCAGGAAGCCTTGTTTTCAGGACCAGCAAAAGTAATCTGAATGTGTCCTCTTAGTCATCAATACACGTTGAAGCTTAAAGTCTTTAACCTATTAGAAGTACCGTTTCTGAGAAAAGCAATATAGCGGGGGACTGTAAGATAGCAAATACAGCATGTGCGACAAATGATACTTTGAAATTTGATGTTCATTCATCTTTATATTTTTAATGTGTTCTGAATACATACACCATTTATTTTGCTGATGTTTGGGAACTCAACAACAACTAGCAGACATGGTGAGTAATATAAACAGCAGAGGTTCTAGATGGGCTGCACCATTATTCAAGTTTTGAGGGCTAATACTTCTCTTGTCCTTTCCAACCTTCATTGGTTCTCCATCCCAATGAATTCAAATCTTTGTCTTAAATCTACAAGTTCCTTAGCTCTCCCTAGCTCTGCAACTTTCTTCACCCTCTGTTCCGGCATATGTTCCCCAAACCTTTCCAATCTTGGTTTCCTTTGCTTCTCCACCCTTCCTCTGTCTTGGCAGAGCTCTCAGTCATCCTGACCCCACATGGTGGAACACTCTCCATAAACCTCCTTTGCCTTGCTAGCTCTCTGTCCTCTTTTTAAAAAAAAAGCTCCCTCAAAGCCTACCTCTTTATCTTGCCCCTTTAGCTTTTCTCCCACCACTACTCGGTGTCCAGTTGCATTTTCCCATGTGACGTGCTTTGGACATTATAATTAAATTAAAGGGGTTTTATAAGAGCAAGGTATTGTTGAGGAAGTCTCCAAATAAAAGTCCTGAATTTGAACTTGTTCAGTGGAGCAGACCTTTTTAGTGACAGCCCATACGATTGCAGAGAAATTTGGTGACGGGTGAATGTTGCAAATTAGCTGAAACTGAAGTTTTCTACATTGCTTGGCACTCACAATTAAAAACCTGTGCCCTAACCAGAGTGAATGAGTTGCTCCTCCATGTTACACGCAGAGATTTCTTTGTTTACAATATAAGAACATAAGACATTGGAGCAGGAGGAAGCCATTCTGCCCCTCGAGCCTGCTCTATCATTCAATAAGATCATGGCTGACCTACCTCAACTCCACCTATCCCCATATCCCTTGATTCTCTTAGTGTCCAAAAATCTATCTACCTCTGTATTGAATATACTCAATGACTGAGCATCCACAGATTTCTGGGGCAGAGAATTCCAAAGATTCACAACCCTCTAAGTGAAGACATTTCTCTTCATTCAGTTATAATGGCTGATCCCTTTTTCTGAGACTATGACTCCATGTTCTAGATTCCTCAGCCAGGGGAAACATTTTCTCAGCATCTACCCTATCAAGTACCTTAAGAATTTTATATGTTTCAATGAGATCACCTCTCATTCTTCCAAACTCCAGAGAATATAGGCTACTCAGTCTCTTCTCATAAGACAATCCTCTCATCCCAGGAATCAGTCTAGTGAAATATTCATTGCACTCTCTCCAGGGCAATAATGCCCTTCTTTAGGTCAGAATATATAAGTAAGAGGAACAAATTTATTTATTTCCTTACAGTGGGTAAGGAAAATACCATGTTCTCCAGGGATCAATCAAAATTCACTTACCAGGCCAACTGTAATGGCAATGTCCCCCCTTCACTCTTACCCACTTTCTATTGACAGGGTAACCAATGACAAAATGTGAGCAATGCCATGGGAGACCTGCTAATATTCTTAAGATTTAATCATACACTAATATTGATCACATATAGTATCTGCTGCAAGGACCTACCTCAACCAATGGAGATGTCAGTGGTGTGAGCTGTTCTGAACCAAACAGGCAGCTTTCCCTCACCCAACCAGCAACAATCCTACTACGGTCAGGAATTCGTGCCCATATTTCAAAAACGGGAGAAATGTAAAGGAGCTGCCCACTTCCTATCATCCATTTTATACTATCGGGCAAAGTCAAGATCTACCCCTAAGGTGACTAAAATTAAAAAGATTTTCTATGGCCAGGACTGGCATCCTTCACGCGGACAAACACAAGCACGACACAGCGCTATACACCTGCATACATGTGCATGCACTGTGCCTTGTGGGTCACGCTCTTACCCCTGAGTCAGAAGGTTGTGGATTCAAGTCCCACTTCAGAGACTTGAACACAAAAATCTAGGCTGACACTCCAGTTCAGTACTAAGGGAGTGTTGTACTGTCAGAGGTGCAGTCTCGTGGATAAGACATTAAACTGAGGCCGTGCCTACTCTCTCAACTGGATGTAAAAGATCCTCTGGCACTATTTTGAAGAAGAGCAGGGGAGTTCTCCCCGGTGTCCTGGCCAATATTTATCCCTCAATCAACATCACAAAAACAGATTCTCTGGTCATTATCACATTGCTGTTTGTGGTAGCTTGCAGTGTGCAAATTGACTGCCACGTTTCCTGCATTACAATAGTGATTACACTTCACAGAATCACAGAATTGTTAGTGCAGAAGGAGACCATTTGGCCCATCATGTCCGCACCGGCTCTCTGAAACAGCAATTCCTTCAGTTCCATTCCCCTGCCTTTTCCCCATAATCCTGCACATTCTTACTTTTCATATCACTCTAATTCCCTTTTGAATGCTTCAATTGAACCTGCCTCCACCACGTTCTCAGGCAGCGCATTCCAGATCTTAACCACTCGCTGCATGGAATAGTTTTTCCTCATGTCACTTTTGCTTCTCTTACCAAATACTTTAAAACTGTGCCCTCTCGTTCTCGATCCTGTCACGAGTGGGAACAGTTTCTCTCTAACTACTCTGTTCTGACCTCTCATGATTTTGAATACCTCTATCAAATCATATCTCAGCCTCTCTTCTCCAAGGAAAACAGTCCTAACTTCTCCAATCTATCTTCATAACTGAAATTCCTCATCCCTGGAACCATTCTCATGAATCTTTGCTGTACTCTCTCCAATGCCCTCATGTGTTTCCTAAAGTGCGGCACCCAGAACTGGACGCAATACTCTGACTGAGGCCGAACTAGTGTCTTATACAAGTTCAACATAACTTCCTTGCTCTTGTATTCTATGCCCCTATTAATAAAGCCCAGGATACCCTATGCTTTATTAACCACTTTCTCAACCTGTCCTGCCACCTTCAATGACTTATGCACATATACGTCCAGGTCCCTCTGCTCCTGCACCCCCTTTAGAATTGTACCCTTTATTCTATACTGTCTCCCCATGTTATTCCTACCAAAATGAATCACTTCACATTTCTCTGCATTGAACTTCATCTTCAAAAGTACTTCAAAAGTACTTCATTGGCTGCAAAGCGCTTTGAGATGTCCAGTGGTCTTTATAGTACTATATAATGAAAGACTCTCTTTCTTTCACAAATTTAGTGGGAAAAAACCTAAAAGATTTCCTGGTGAAACTTGTGAACACGGGTCAAAAACATCTTGTGCTGTCAGGACATCATTGATAATACTCAAATGAAATTTCATGAAGATTCAGTCCTGATTCCATTAATAGCTGGTATAGTATCCAATATAAACAGCCAGGCATGTGACTGTTGTCGGACTGTTCTCAGAACAGAAACAGCTGTGTGTGCAGCCCTAGAATGCTGAGCATCAAGTGAGTCTGATAAACTGTACATAACACTATTATTGTATTTGATTTTTTTTCCAAAATTGTGATTTTGTTCTGCAACTTATAAAAGTCAAAATAGCTGACTTTAAAATGAAGCAGAGAGGCCCTCCTGGAGGTTTAACAGGCACAGCCATTGGAGGTTTCAATGACTTTGGGTGAACTCAGACTTATTTGAGAAGATTTGATATTAAAAGCAATCAAATCAAAATGGCCCAACCAACTGAAAGAGTTGGAAATGGCACAACCGACTGAGGTTTCCTCATCACCGGCAAGGGAGCTGAGATTTCTGAAAAAGTTCATCGCTGCAGACTGAATCCCAAAAACCCTGAGAGATCCAGTGTTACATATTTTCATAGTCCTTGTTTAAAAGCAGCTGATTGTGTGGCACGTATGGTTTATACGAAAATCATACCTCATCCTGCTGTTAACTGCAGGGTCTGGATTTAATATATTTTATATAAATTTCACTTTGGCGCATAAAACATTCTTAGCTTAACTGACAATTGCTGAAGAATGCTGTGGGATATTTGTAACTTGTCTGTTGATTATTTTTTGTTTGATTTTTGCCTTCTGCAGTGGGTTGAAAGTCAGGATGTGCAACATCATGTCCGGACCTCTCTGGACCTGCCCCAGGGGTTACCAACCCTCCAGGATTGTCCTGGAGCCTCCCAGAATTAAAGATTAATCTCCGGACATTCCTGTGAGAAACTCGAGGGAAAAATCATAAGCAGTAAAAAAAATGTTTTTAAAAATTTGCTTTGAACGCTTTTGATTATTAGTGGTAAAAATATTGGAGATGGGAAATGAAAAGGATGTCTGATTGGGCTGTTGGAGTTCAGTGGTCATGTGATGGAACCTCCAGTAATATGTCCAATGAGAGTTGGCAAACCCAACCTCCCCAAACTTCGGGGAGGTCTGCACAGGCTTGCGGAAGACGATTGATGTCACTGAACTCACCCCCTGGGAAAGGAGTAAACTCCTTTCAGAGAACTAAAGATTTTTGAAGTGTATTCATTGTTTTAATTTGGAAATGCAACAACCAATTTGCGCACAGCAAGCTCCCACAAACAGCAGTGCGATAATCTGATTTAGTGCTTTGATTGAGGGATCAATATTGACCAGGTGTTACAGACAGGTAGGAAATGATAGGACTGGTTTCCCTTTTCACCTTTCAAATGACCGCAGTGTATTTATTAGAATTGTGTTTTATCCCTCGAACATTTTAATGGTCAAGAAACAGACAAATGACAGGTTTTCTCATAGGTTTAAAGAAAGATGAATGTTTATTCAACAAAACCCAAAAATTTGCAAATTCACTCACACACACAAGCATACACACAAGAGACGATAGAGATTAAAAGATAGCATGCACTTAGGTCTGGTGTTTTTTAAAAAGAGTTCATTGTGAAACCGTGTTTGTTTTCCCAGGAGGAAAATTTAATTGATGCAGTCTGTTCTTCCTTTTCTCCTAGTTCACTGGAGTCAAGCTTTGGGGAGTTTCAGGTGGATGGATGCTTGGCTGCAGATTTATTTGATTAAATCTCAGCTACAGTCCGATGACGAAGATCCTGTTTCAATCTCCCAGATGGGAAGTTTTCAAAAGTCACCTTTTCGTCTCTGCCTCTAGGTAGTTTTTAAAAATGGTATTTGGCAAGGTCTTCTTGGCTGGAACATATCTCTCTCAACCTCCTGGCTGCTGGCTTTCTATCTCTGCTCTGGTTTTCTACACAGAAAAGTCTCTTTTTCAAAAAAAAAAGCCTTATCAGGCTTGGTTTCTGTCAGATGACCAAAGTTGCTCCCTCCTGGTGTTTTCATACAATATCTCTGAATGTGTGACCATTGTTAAACAATGGTGTTTCAATGTTGCTCATCTTATAAAGTGGTGTTTGGTCACACCTATTATCTGGATTTGAGTCTGGAGACTGACGGAACTTTGCATTAGTCGTACGGGAGCTGTCCACTGACCGAAAAGTCGGTGGTGATCCCGCCTGCGCCGGCCCTGGGGATCCAGTCCTGATTTTACGGTCCCCAGGCCTTTAATTGGTCTCAGGCGAGACTTCCACCTCATTGAGCGCCACTGCTGGGACTGCAACCCAGCTTTGTGATCAAGACGATGGAGAGGATGCAAAAGAGGTAGGTTTTTGGGGCCTCACCAGGGGTGATTGGACGGGCTCCAGCAAGGCAAGGGGGGGTCGATTGGGGGATGGGGGTCATGTTGGGCATTGGGGGTGGTTGGGACATCGGGGGCAGCTCTCCGTCAGGCACAGGATGCCTGATCAGGAGGGTCTCCCCCCAGGCCAGCAGAAAGCCACCTATCATTTAAAGGTGGCTTTTCTCAGGCCTGGGCCGCCTGCCTGCCAATGGTAAAATCCCCATGGTGGCGTGCGGAGGCCTTTAAGCGGCCATTAACTGGCCACTTAAGAGCCTTGATTGGCCTGGGGTGGGCGGGCCATTTCCCGCCGCCGCAGCCCCGCGTAAAATGGCGGCGGAGGCGGGAGCGGGTCGGGATGGGACCCCCAAGCCTCCCGCTCCATTTTACAACCCCCCCCACCCCACCCCCGCCACCAGCCTGCTGTTTTGGGGGGGACGTAAAATTCCTGCCTTTACATCTGCAAAGATCATTATTAGTCCAACTGTTTCAAAAGGGTAGCCATTAACATTGAATAGGGCCATGAGCATTTCTAATGCTTTCTTCAAGGCTGGTCTAGATATCATATTGGGTTCAGTCTCCAGCAGTCATGGGAATCCCATTAGACATTCCCTCATTTACTCGATTGCCAACAGTTAAAATTAACCCCAGAGTTTCAAACAAATGAAGTGGGCTTAGGTGGGGAATCGTGGTTTCACTGAAATGGGAACTATTGAAGAAATGGGGGACTGTAGGATATTTCTGGATGGACAAGCTAAGACTGGTTAAATGGCCTTCTTCATCTGTATCTATCTTGTGGTTTTGTGACATAGGCAAATTGCCTACCATTTAAAAATGGCTCTCTGAGCAAAGACATAACTCTCAAGGTAGACATTCTAATCCTCAGGAGAAAAGCTAGAGAGGTTTATCATAGGCAGACCCCCACCTTACCCAATAAGATTTTTGTTATATTTACCACACTCTGTACATTATTTTTTATTTTTCTGTTTGCTTCCATCCTGGTTTCTGCTAACTTTTTGCCATCCCCTCCCGCTCCCTTGAAATGTTGATTCCTTGCTGAGATTAAGTTTCATGGGCTCATCTGATCATCCTTTGGTATTGGCCCAAGTTGGCCATTCTTATATGTGAGCATGGACATTGAGTGTTGGCAGCTATTTCACAAGAGGAGGAGTGTATGGGGCATTAGCTGAGCGTTGTCCATCCATGCTTACTCCCAGAAGAGTTGCTAAATTGAACCCAGTGCAATTTCCTCTCTGTTCCCTGCAGAACTGAAAAAGAAATAATTTACATTTCTATACTGTTTCACATCCACTGAAGTAATTCAGTGTGTTGTCACTGTTGTAGTGTAGGAAAGCACAGCAACTAATCCAAGGACAGCAAGCTCCCACAAACAGTGACAAAATGACCAGATAATCTGTGTTTGGTGATGCTGTTTGGAGGATAAATGCTGGTGAGGACATTGGGAGAAACCTCCTACCATTTTTCAAATAGTCACATGGGATCTTTTATATCTACCCAAGAGGAATGACAAGGTCTTACGAATGGCTGACTGGCTGCTTATTTATTTAATTTGAGCTACAGTGATATGCAGCCAATTATCTCGATGGCACCGGAAACAGCTTACTATAGCAAGCACATGACCATGAGCCAGGGAAGAAAGACTTGCATTTATATAGCGCCTTTCACAACCTCCAGACATCGCATAGCGCTTCACGGTGTAATCACTGTTGTAATGTAGAGAAACGCGCAGCCAATTTGCACACAGCAAGCTCCCACAAATAGCAATAAGGTAAATAACCAGTTGGCCTGTTACATATTTTTTTCTGAGACTATACACTCATGCAACCCAGTCCACCATATGCCTTTGGGTAGCTCCAGTGGGTAGGTGGCTCAACTGAAGACATGCACATACGATTTCAGTTGTGCACATGTACACATGTGACTGTACCACATAAGAAAAAAGCTGGTATGCAAGGGACAAATGATAGTACATTTGGATCAGTGCTATATGGAGGAAATGGGAAGAATGAGGGGTGCGTGGTGGGGGTCAGGTGTCGGGGAAGTACTTGGATACAAAGTGAAGTAGTTGCACTTGGGATAGGAGGAATCCATTTGGGAAATGACAACTTTGGCCGAGGTCAGATTTTACTGATGGTACACCGACTCTGATCCCCATGCTGCTAGCAGTGAGGGCTGTGCCCCCAGTATATAGGAAGGCTATACCTTGCCCTACTGTTCGTACTTTACATCTAGCTTCAGTTGCCACAAGATGACAAGGGATTGTTACTGTCCGTATGGAGAGCAATGTTTGTATGTTAATGTATGTCAGTTTGAAGCAGTTTCCTATTATTGCTATTGGGTGAACAATCATGTGAATTTAGATGCAAAACCTGTTCCTAAAGTTGGCCTGGACAGTATAGAGGGAGTTATATCTGCATCAAGCCCCTGCTGAGCCTAACCCAGTTATGCTTTATAGGACACTGCTGAGGGAATTTTATTTATCATCTAAAATAAAAGCAAAATACTGCAGATGCTGGAAATCTGAAACAAAAACAGAAAATGCTGGAATTACTCAGCAGGTCAGGCAGCATCTGTGGAGAGAGGAACAGAGTTAATGTTTCAGGTCTGAGACCTTTCTGTTTTTATTTATTTATCATCTAACTTGTGTTGGGAATGTTTAACTCTCTTGAATGAAAAGTTCGTTCAGCACTGGACTTCTTCACATGCATGAGTCAAAAGTTCCTCCAAAAAAGGCAAACTGCACCTTGAATTTTTATCAGTTGAATTTCGGAATAATTGCCACATCGCCTTAATATCCTTCGTATAGAATGTGAGGTGTGAGGACTTAAACTGGCTTCAGTTCTTTCTTACTGGTGCCACCTGTCACATGGCAAGAACATATGCATGGAAAAGCAAATCCCCTGAGAAGACATTTGTTATGCCATCAATTCTTATGCAGCATTTTATTTCTTGTTCATCTGTTGGAGTTGCTGGGTTGCTTCCAATTATCTCATTTACATTGGGTGCAGTTGCTAATCATTTTTACAACTTGTACATTTAATGGGTTAATCGAAGAGCATATGTATATTCTGAAAAATACAATAAAAGCATGTCGTTCCGGAAATGATTTCACCAGTTTATTGGGGAAACAAGGTAACATCATGCATTGACTGTTGACTATAAAATGGTCTAATGAAGCAATAAACCACATGGGCTTTGGACTATATACAGTCAACAGCGGACTTTGCCAAGACAAATGTACTGACTCCATTCAAAGTACAGTAAATCATATTGTTTGCCAAAGCAAATGTTAGATTTGCAGCCTGAAATGTTATTAATATAATAATTTGGTACACAAAATAAAATTAACTAAAAAAGATACAGCATACACAGTGTGTCAGAGGGTGGGACACAGGTTTAATCTCAGCCCAAACTGCTGAGTGTTCAATTTCAACCACACTGATATTGATGAGGAGCCAAGTAACCCACTGGGGGAGGAGGGTGGGGGGAAGGAAGACAATTGACCATATATAATTCTTATAGGCCTCCTGCAAGCTGTATTAGAACAACATAAGCAAACTCTTCGGAGCAGGCTGCCAGCACATTTGCTTGGCTGGAGGAGGTGTATTGTATGGGTGACCAGAGAGGACGTCAGTTTCCCAAGACAACTGCTGTCATGGCTTGTCAAAGTGAAATGGCCACTCTTATGTTGCATTACGAAAGGTTTTGAGTTTTGGAACTACATCCCCTAACTGCTGGTCATGAGGCCCCTAACTCATTTTACCCTTGAAACCCTACAGGCAACCAAGGAAGCCTTGATATCATCAATTTGTCCTGCATTTGTGAAAGAGAGATGGTCACTTTTATGTTGCATTGTAAATGGTGAAGACTCGATGGGCTGAATGGCCTCCTTCTGTGCTGTACTAGTCTATGATTCTGTACTATTTGAGCCCAGGTCCAAGAACAACGAGTAATAACCTGTGGAAGCACCCAATGGAAATGTGCCAGCAATTGGAGACCGACAGGTTGGCTAAACAAACCTGCGACCCTCCAATACATTCAGAGTGAATTCCTGGGGTGAGGGAGTGAGGGGGAGGGAGTTTCTCCTGCTTGTCCGCTGTGTCTTTGGAGGAAGAGCCAGAAACAATCTTCAAGGCACACAGCGTAAACAGCATTCTGCCGAAGTTACAGCACACAAGCAAGAGAATTCCTGTGGAAGTTCACCCCCATTGTGTCTGGCACATCTTCTTATTAAACCAGTGATCTACAAGAGAAAAGTATTCCAGTTACTAATTGGTACCCACTTGCTGACTATTTTTTGTTGGTTTAAAGCATCTTATTGCGGCTATGCGGAGGGAGCTTGAATCTGAATCCAATCTGTGCTTCATGCCACAACAGAAATTAAAACCTCGCTCTGTATCCAGCCGTTGCTGAGCCTATGCCCAGTATGAACAGCAAAATGTACACTACTGTCACACTACTTATATACACATCAACTTCACTGTCCCCTTGTGTGTCAGGTTGTGATATTTCATGATTACTTGTGTTAAATAATTATTGGAGGAATAGCTTTCTTATATTTTCTGCGTTGCTAGAAACAGTATGTGATGTCACCAGGGTGTGTGTGTGTTAATAGTTATGAATGTATCCAAGTATGTAATGGAACACCAAGACACTGCATAATTTGCATTGATTCTGGCAATGAAATGTATACTGTGAGAGTTGCTTTGCACACCAAGTTGTAAGTTACAAAGCTGTCATCTCACCTCAGGGACCTGATTTTCTAATCCAGCCCAAACAGATGGGTTGAAATTATTTTATTTATAGCGGCTGTTCAAGATTTATTGGCCGTTTCAATTCAGTTCCCAATGAAACAAAGCTCTGCATCCATATAGCACCTCATCACATCTTTCAGAAATGTCTAAAAGCACTTGATATAAGATAAACAAGACTTGGACAGTATCCAGGCTTGGGCTGATAAGTGGCAAGTAACATTCACGCCACACACGTGCCAGGCAATGACCATCTCCTACAAGAGAGAATCTAGCCATCTCCCCTTGACATTCAATGGCATTACCATTGCTGAATCCCCCACTATCAACATCCTAGGGGCTACCATTGACCAGAAACTGAATTGGAGTAGCTATATAAATACTGTGGCTACAAGAGCAGGTCAGAGGCTAGGAATCCTGCACCTCCTGACTCCCCAAAGCCTGTCCACCATCTACAAGGCACAAGTCAGGAGTGTGATGGAATACTCTCCACTTGCCTGGATGGGTGCAGCTCCAACAACACTCAAGAAGCTCGACACCATCCAGGACAAAGCAGTCCGCTTGATTGGCACCCCATCTACAAACATTCACTCCCTCCACCACTGACGCACAGTGGCAGCTGTGTGTACCATCTACAAGATGCACTGCAGCAACGCACCAAGGCTCCTTAGAAAGCACCTTCCAAACTCGTGACCTCTACCAACTAGAAGGACAAGGGCAGCAAATGCATGGGAACACCACCACCTGCAAGTTCTGCTCCAAGTCACACACCATCCTGACTTGGAACTATATCGCTGTTCCTTCACTGTCGCTGGGTCAAAATCCTGGAACTCCCTTCCTAACAGCACTGTGGGTGTACCTACCCCATATGGACTGCAGTGGTTCAAGAAGTTGGCTCACCACCACCTCCTCAAGGGCAATTATGCATGGGCAATAAATGCTGGCTTGGCCAGCGATGCCCACATCCCATGCATGAATTTTAAAAAACTAATTGTAAGTATCCAGCCGGACTGAACATTGAGTTCAATAATTTCAGAGCATGACGGGCCCCCCATTTTATTTTTATTTTTAGTTATTTTTTTATTTTTTATTTTTTGTGTTTATTTTGTTTTAGTTTGTTCAGTTTATTTCTACTGTGCCTACCCACTGTGTTTTTTTTCATGTTTGTGCTTGTGACTGTTCAGTTTTCAGTCCATTAACACCCTATCTGTACCAATGCTTTGTCTTTCAGCACACCATTAACATATTGTTTGCCTTTGATCCATGACCTTCTGGTCAGTTATTCTGTGACCTTGTCCTCTCAAAACCTTCTCTTTTGTTATCTCTTGCCCCACCCCTGCTTTACTTGCTTAAAATCTTTTCCATTTCTTATATCTGCCAGTTTTGAAGAAGGGTCACTGAAACCTGAAACGTTAACTCTGCTTCTCTCTCCACAGATGCTGCCAGACCTGCTGAGTATTTCCAGCGTTTCTTGTTTTTACTTCAGATTTCCAGCATCTGCAGTATTTTGCTTTTATTTTAGTATTTAATTCACTGCCACTTCTCTTCCTGGAATGTCTACCTTGAAGAAGCTTTGCTCTTCTGTCCGACGGGATTTTCGTTTGTCTCTTTCACCTTGTTCACCTTCATCGCTTTCTATCTCCCTCCTGGTGTTGAATAAAGTGTCCACCAAAGCTTGTTTTCACAGCCACATCTGCTTCCTCAGTGACTGTCTCTGACTCCAACTTATTCCACATGGATTCCAACTGAAGTTTCATCCTTCATGTTTTAAATCCACCCAGGATTACAGGTATCTCTGAGAAATACAACGTTCCTCGAACTCGCCGCAAGCTGAGATCCACACTCAGTGCGATGCCCCGCCACACGTACACACTGAACCTCTCTCTCCAGAAGCACTGCCTTACCTTATCTCAAAGCTGTTCTACTGCATAGTTTAATTTCATCCATCGTCTTATCCGACGCATTAACAAAAAACTTTTTTCTTCCTTTCAGGTGTTAAGGAACGCAAGCTCCAGCAGCTGATGGGGACTAATGCCCCTTCTTCCCCTTGCCGTGTATTCATTATACCCTCTGACCTCCCCCTCTCTGACGTTGAACGTTCTGTACTCAGCAAAGGATTCAGTTTTATCCCCTTACGCCCCCAACTCAATGAATTTCGCGCTCGGCATGACGTTGAGCTCTTCTTCCATCACCTTCACCTCCGTGCTCACTTCTTTGACCAGGAGTCCTCCCCCCCCAACCAGAAGACCCATTCACCCCCCTCCAGCATTCTCCCTCTACTTGGACCCTTCCCTCTGGCCTCTTACCTGCTCTTGATCTTTTCATTGAAAACTGTCGGCGAGACATTGGTCATCTCAATTTCTCTGCCCCAGTCACTCACTCTAACCTGTCCCCTCTGAACTTGTCGCATTCATATTCTCAGGTCTAACCCCGACATTGTCATCAAACCTGCAGTCAAGAGTGGTGCTGTTGTTGTTTGGTGTACCAACCTCTACCTTGCAGAGGCTCAGCGCCAACTCTCAGACACTTTTTCCTACTTCCCCCGGACCATGACCCCACCACCGAACATCAAGCGACTGTCCACATGACTGTCACTGACCTCATCTCCTCTGGAGATCTTGCCTCTACAGCTTCCAACCTCATAGTCCCACAACCCCAGACAGCCCACTTCTACCTCCTTCCCAAAATCCACAAACAGGACTGTCCTGGCAGACCCATTGTTTCAGCCTGTTCTTGCCCCACTGAACTTATTTCTTCCTATCTTGACTCTATCTTTTCTCCGCTGGTCCAGCCTCTTCCCACCTACATATGTGACTCTTCTGACACCTTACGTCATTTTGACAATTTCCAGTTTTCTGGCCCCAACCGCCTCCTTTTCACGATGGACGTCCAATTTCTCTACACCTCCATCCCCCACCAGGACTGTTTGAGGGCTTTCCACTTCTTCCTTGAGCAGAGGCCCAACCAGTCCCCATCCACCACCACCTTCCTCTGCCTGGCTGCACTTGTTCTCACATTGAATAACTTCTCCTTCATCTCCTCTCACTTCCTTCAAGTAAAAGACGTTGCTTTGGGTACCCGCATGGGCCCTAGTTATGCCTGTCTTTTTGTGGGATATGTCGAACATTCCTTGTTCCAGTCCTACTCAGGCCCCCTCCCCCAACTCTTTTTCCGGTACATTGATGACTGTATCGGTGCCGTTTCCTGCTCCCGCCCGGACTGGAAAACTTTATCAACTTTGCTTCTAATTTCCACTCTTCTCTCACCGTTACATGGTCCATCTCCGACACTTCCCTCCCTTTTCTCGACTTCTGTGTCTCCATCTCCGGGGATAGGCTGTCTACTAATATTCATTATAAGCCCACCGACTCCCACAGCTACCTCGACTACACTTATTCACACCCTGCCTCCTGTAAGGACTCCATCCCATTCTCCTAATTTCTCCATCTCCGATGCATCTGCTCTGATGATGCTACCTTCCATGACATTGATTCTGATATGTCTTCCTTTTTCCTCAACCGAGGATTCCCCCCCCACTGTGGTTGACAGGGCCCTCAACTGTGTCCGGCCCATTTCCCGCACCTTTACCCTCACCCCTTACCCTCCCTCCCAGAACTGCGACAGGTCTCCCCTTGTCCTCATTTTCCACCCCAGCAGCCTCCATATCCATAGGATAATCCTCCGCCATTTCTGCCACATCCAGCATGATGCCACTACCAAACGCATCTTCCCCTCCCTTCCCGTGTCAGCATTCCAAAGGGATTGTTCCCTCCTCGACATCCTGGTCCACTCCTCCATTACCCCCACCACCTCGTCCCCTTCCCACGGCTCCTTCCCCTGCAATCGCAGGAGGTGAAATACCTGCCCATTTACCTCCTCTCTCCGAATTATCCAAGGCCCCAAACACTCCTTTCAGGTGAAGCAACGATTTACATGTACTTCTTTCAATGTAGTATACTGTTTACGCTGTTCAGAATGTGGTCTCCTCTACATTGGGGAGACCAAACGCAGACTGGGTGACCGCTTTGCGGAACACCTCACTCAGTCAGAAAGCATGACCCCTAGCTTCTGGTTGCTGGCCATTTCAATACATGCCCCTGCTCCCATGCTCACATCTCTGTCTTGGGATTGCTGCAGTGTTCCAGTGAACATCAACTCAAGCTTGAGAAACAGTATCTCATTTACCAATGAGGCACGCTACAGCCTGCCGGACTGAACATTGAGTTCAATAATATCAGAGCATGACGGGCCCCCCATTTTATTTTTATTTTTAGTTATTTTTTTATTTTTTATTTTTTGTATTTATTTTGTTTTAGTTTGTTCAGTTTATTTCTACTGTGCCTACCCACTGTGTTTTTTTTTCATGTTTGTGCTTGTGACTGTTCAGTTTTCAGTCCATTAACACCCTATCTGTACCAATGCTTTGTCTTTCAGCACACCATTAACATATTGTTTGCCTTTGATCCATGACCTTCTGGTCAGTTATTCTGTGACCTTGTCCTATCAAAACATTCTCTTTTGTTATCTCTTGCCCCACCCCCACTTTACTTGCTTAAAATCTTTTACATTTCCTATCTCTGCCAGTTCTGATGAAAGGTCACTGACCTGAAAATGTTAACTCTGCTTCTCTCTCCACAGATGCTGCCAGAACTGCTGAGTATTTCCAGCGTCTCTTGTTTTTATTTCGGATTTCCAGCATCTGCAGTATTTTGCTTTTACTTTACTTGGAAGTATAGTTACTATCATTATGCACAAGATGCAGAGCCATTTTGAGCATACGATCCCACCATTATCAATGAGATGAATGCTGAGTTAATCTGTTCTTTGGTAAGGGTGGTACTCGAGGGGCAAACGTTGGCTGACTGTAAAGCACTTTGGGATGTCCTGGGGTTATGAGAGGCACTATATGGGCTGGTTTTAATGGGCCCCCTGGAGACAGGCAGGGTTGTGGGAGGCCATAGAATGACGGAGGCGGGGGGGGTGCCAATTGCCTTCCCATTGTACCGCAATTTATTCAGGAGCGGGATAGGCCGAAGATGGCCTTCTTGTCCAGAGGCCAATTGAGGCCCTTAAGAGGCCTATTATCCGCCACTTAAGGGCCTCTTCCACCCTACTGCCACTGGCATTCAGTCAGCAGCAGAAGTGGCCTTCGCTATGCAGGGAGGTTACCCAGTAAAATGAGGCTGCAGGGAGCTCTTGGACGTGGTAACCCCGTCTTTAAAGGGACAGGGATCCCAGCAGTAGGTTGTTACGTGCCCGGGCACCGTTAAATGGAGCCGGGGGCGGCGGGGGGGAGGGGGTTTCCGAATGGCCGAGGCGGGTTTCACATCGCCTGACATCAGGAGCCCCGCTAGCTACACTAAATTCAGCCATGCAATTCCTTTCTAGTAGCATCGCTACCGGAATTGGTAGATGTAATTTTGATTTTGACATTGCCCCTAGGGTGTCAGCCTCAACTATATGCGTAACTCCTGGAGTGGGGCTTGAACCCATAACTTTCTGACTCCGAGGGTAGAATGCTACCAACGGAACCAAGTTGACACTTGAAGCAAGAATCCTCACTAAAGATCTGGCAATCATCATTTTGTTTACATACATTCCTGAACTGGACTTTCTTTCAAACTTTGGTATGAATTGGATATAACTCAAGATGGCTTGTATTTTCTTTCTCCTTCCTGCATTCATATTTGCTGGTGACGGGAGGGCCTTGGTCTCTATTTCTATTCTGACTGACTCTGTAGGTGTGCCTGTTGCAGTACAGTATGTATGTGTGTCCACGTGCCCTGACATTTTAAGAATCCGATATGATTAGTTTTGTTCTCATTGAGATGAGGAATCTTCCTGCTGAGGACAGGAACTCTGTGCATTTAAGGCACAGTGGGCAGAACTTTCCCAGCCCAGTGGAGGTGGGTGTGTGGCAGGTGTGAAATTGACGTCTGGTCGAGATCTCAATATAATCCCACTCTCTTCCAGCTTTCCCTGGGCGGAAGTGAAGGACAGCGGGGAACTGCCAGTGGATCTCTCAGGTAAGTTAGTAAGAAGTGATTGAGGTAGTTAAGAAGACAATTATGAGCTGCTTTAATCCTGTTTCCTGGATTTCCCTGCCAGCCCGACCTGTCAGCAATTCACAGGGTCACCAAGGTGAGTGTATAGCAGGAAGAGCTTCTTCAGTGAAACTGACAGGCTGGAAAGGCTTTGATCAGATACACTGAAGAGCTCCAGCCAGGGCCAGGTGAGAGACTGCTGTTCAAAGTAATTCTTATCTCAGAGAGTCCTTTCACTGTTTAACAGGTCAATTGCTTCGAAGGCACTTCCTCTGTCTTACACTTCACCCACCTTCAGCTGTACTACCCTGCTGCCAGCCTTCACCACGGCATGGAAGCAGCTTATGCAGCTCCACCTTACACCTCTGCTGAGAGGCAAAAGCAGAGGCCCCAACAATGCCAACTGCACCAGCAGCAGCACCAGCTGCATTTTCCTCAGCCACCTGCACTTCCACAGGACATAGGAGATGGATACAGAGATCCAGTTGGAAGGATGCAAGACCCCCAACACAGGGTCTACAGGCAGAGTATCAGCTCTCCCAACATGTGTGAGCACCAGTACCTCAGGAGACTCAGACTCTCACTGGCAGGTCACTGCTGACATCTGCAGTTTCCTGGAACAAGACCTCCTTCCCAGTGGACCAGGTGGGCATGCATAGCCTGTGGCTGTCAAGGTGCCTGTCACTGGAGGGTCACATGCCACCCCCGGGGTCTCTGCATCTCCCCAAGGTTGTGTGTTCTCTCCTCCTGCAAGGAGAAAAAGCAGAAACATGTGAGTGCTTGCAATGGCTTGTAATAGGAGAGAAGGATAACATTTGATAAGGGTGACTCTGAGGCATGGGTGCAAGAAGGCAATAGGCTGAGGTTGAATCTGTTCAGATGATGATGTGAAGTACCTGGAGAGAGAGGAATGAGTGTGTTGACCTGAGGACTGCTGTGCAGGAGAATGCTGGAAAGTCAGAATATGGGGCTTGGCACCTGAAAGTGTTATGCCATAGAATCATAGAATGGTTACAGCACAGAAGGAGACCATTCAGCCCGTCGTGTCTGTGATGGCTCTTTGCAACAGCAACAAAGCCCCTCTCCCCCGTCTTTTCCCCATCGCCCTGCGAATTTATTCTCTTCAGATAATTATCCAATTCCCTTTGAAAGCCACAATTGAATCTGCCTCCACCCATTCTCAGGCAATGCATTCCAGTTCCTAACCACTTGCTGCGTAAAAAAGTTTTTCCGCATGTCACAATTGCTTCTTTTGCCAATCACCTTAAATCAGTGCCTTCTGGTTCTCGATTCTTCCGTCAACCGGAACAGTTTCTCCCTATCTATTCTGTCCAGACCCCTCATGATTTTGAACACCTCTATTAAATCTCCTCTTCACCTTCCCTTCTCTAAGAAGAACAGCCCCAGCTTCTCCAATCTATCCACATAACTGAAGTTCCTCAACCTTGGTAGCATTTGTGTAAATCTTTTCGGCACCCTCTCTAAAGCCTTAACAGTCATGCTTTGCTCTGGGAAAGAGCAATGGCCAGGCCGCAATTCAGTGAGTAGGGTTCCAGACCTGAAAATGGTCCTGCCATAGGGTAAGTAGATTCCACCCACTGTATCAGCATCGAGCACTCCCAGATCAGAGAAAGCACAGCAGATGAAGAGCACACATCCTACACCAGCAATGTGCCTCATCACCAACCTCAGAAGAGTATCCTTCTACATTTTTTCCCGTTTCCCCCACTAACATTCCTTAAGCCTGTTTGAGTGGCATTGCCAATTAGGGGCTGTTTAGCTTTGTAAGGCCGTGGCCACTAAGAACTGAATTAAGACTTCTCAAAAATCAGTCACATAGGATCCTTTACGTCGGTAGATGTAGAATATCATTTCATTAGTCTCGGATGCATTCGAACTCAGCTCCCAGAGGTGAAAGGCCAATGTAGCCACATAGACAATGGAAATTATCCAATACTTTGTTTAAATTAAGCAGCTTTGAATTAAGAGACAAAAAGGAAAAATGGTCCAAACTGCACAAAAGCAGAAAGGTTCTGCATTCTGCCAGATACTGTCTTGTATTATCAGATGTTATATTCCAGAAAGTCAGCTGGTGAGGGTTAGTACTGGAGCCAATCTTTACTTGGTGAAACATTTATTTACAGAGTGAAACATTACAAGCATACACCTCCTAACTCAATCACCCACAGTTTCAGTGTCTCTTTATATATGTTCAAGTGAAACCCCAATTAATGCCCTCTAGCTGCATATAATTAAACACAATTAATGTACAATTTACATCAGATATAACTTGCGGAATGATATCTTGGCTGTTTACCTAAGGTTGGCACTGGTGGGGGTTTTGGCATGGTCAGTATTGCTCGGGCACCCTGTGTCTCTTAGAAAGTTCAAAGGGACAATCCTTTGGTACAGGGAGCATGATTCGGTTCTGTATAACTTCAGGGCTCTGCATGGTGCAGTGAGTAAGTACATGACCCTTTTATTTCTGGGACCTGGATTTCAATTGAGCTCAGACTGAATGGATCAAAGCCATTTCCTCTTCTTTTCTGACTATTGGGCTCCTGTGTTAAACAAGTTCAGACTGCCTCTACTCAGTTGCCGGTGAGTTTGGGCCGATAACACAAGCTAAGCCCAGTACAGCAATAATTAACACCAGTTAGCCATTATGGAAAATCACAAATATCGTATGGTTGAGCAAGGGCTGTGCTTCTACGTTGGGTTTAGGGCACATTATCAGAGCAAAGTAAAGTCAAATTTTACTCTTCAGTCAGCTGCATTATACCTCAGTTAAGAGTGATTGATGTTCGAGCTGTATGCCTCACATGCTTCCTTGCCACAATGATCAGCATGAAAATTTGCTGCTTGTTTTTTCAATGAGCTTTAGCTCTGATCTGTGTTGTTCAGTAGAATGAAAGATGGCCGCAGTGCCCTGCTTCACAGAATCATACATCATGGAAGGAGACTATTTGGCCCATCATGCCTGTGCCAGCTGTCTGAAAGAGCTATCCCATTAGTTGTATTTGCTTGCTCGTTCCCCATAGTCGTGGATGTTTTTCCCTTTCAAGTATTTATTCAATTCCCTTTTGAAAGTTACTAGTGAATCTGCTTGCACCACCCTTTCAGGCAGTGCACAACAACTCACTATATTAAAAAAAAACACTTCATCTTCCCTCTGGTTCTTTCGCCAATTATCTTAAGCCTGTGTACTCTAGTTACTGACGCATCCACAAGAGAAAACAATTTCTCCCGATTTACTCTATTAAACCCTTCATCATTTTGAACACTTCTAGCAAATCTCCCCTTAACTTCTGCTCTAAGGAGAACAATCCCAGCCTCTCTAGTCTCTCCACAGGATTGAAATCTCTCTAACCTTTGCCCTTGAGCCAGCTGCTGAGTTACATATTACATCAGTGCCAGGGTGACCCACTCTCCTTACTCCTCTGTTCTTCACCTCGCTCAATGTGACAACTGAACCCATGTCTTGGCATTTTCATTGCAACAACAGCATCCTCTGGATGATGGTATCCAGTGGTGTTTCCCAAGGGTCAGTGCTGGGCCCACTGCTTTTTTTGCTATATACAAATGACTTGGATCTTGGAATACAGAGTAGAATTTCAAAATTTGCCAATGATACCAAACTTGAAGGTGCAGCAAACAGTGAGGATGATATGAATCGCCTGCAACAGGACATTGATAGGCTAGCAGAATGGGCAGACAGGTGACAGATGGAATTTAATACTGACAAGTGGGAGGTGATGCATTTTGGCAGAAGGAATAGGGAGAGGCAATATATACTTAATGGAACAGTTCTAAAGAGTGGGCAGGAATAGAGGAACCTGGGGGTGCATATGCATCGATCTTTGAAGGTGGCAGGACATATTGAGAGAGTGTTTAGTAAAGCATATGGGATTTTGGGCTTCATAATTAGAGGTATAGAGTACAAAAGCAGGGAAGTCAAGCTGAACCTTTATAAAGCTCTGGTTAAGCCCCAACTGGAGCATTGTGTCCAGTTCACACACTTCAGGAAAGACGTGAGGGTCCTTGAGAGGGTGCAGAGGAGATTTACCAGAATGGTTCCAGGGATGGGGGATTTTGTTACAAGGTTAGGAGGGAAAAGCTGGGGTTGTTCTCCCCGGAGCAAAAGAGATTGAGGGGAGATTTAATAGAAGTGTGCAAGATTATGACAGACTTAGATAAGTTAGACAAAGAAAAACTATTCCCATTAACTAATGCTACAAGGACTAGGGGACACAGCCTGAAGGTTTTGGGCAAAGGATGTAGGGGAAATGTGAAGAAGAACTTTTTTATGCAGCGGATGGTAATGACCTGGAACTCGCTTCCCATACAGGTGGTGAAAACGGAGATAATCAATGACTTCAAAAGGAAATTGGATGGGTACTTGCAGGAAATAAACTTGCAGGGCTATGGGGATCGAGCGGGGCAGTGGGACTGACTGGATGGCTCCGTGGAGAGCCCGCATGGATTCGATGGGCTGAATGGCTACATGACCCTATGACTCTGTCACTATGGCACCACACAGCCCTTTGTGAAGATCATCTTCTGAAAGAGCAGGTATCTGTTAATAGCCACTTTTTTTTTTACGCAGCCTAATCTGGTGTTCCAATAAGTTGATCTCTCTTTCTGCAGACAAATGCGCAGTTGTAAGATAGAAATGTGCTCTACATATCAGAAAACTCAGGTGAATGAAAGTTTGGGGCACAAGCCAATCATGTACCATGCAGCACATGTTATCTTGCTTTAATGGCCCCCATCTCCCACTAACCCCTGTAGGGTGTGAGGTAACTTTGTACTCCCCAGCTTCACTTTCTGAAGTTGCTGCCACATCTTTTCATTCCTCCTTCCAGAAAGTACTGGCTCAGTCTGGGCTACAACTTTGCAGTCACATTATAACCCCCAGGGAGTCTCTGCCAGGTGGCAGTCCCTCACGTTTGGGCCTAGTCAGTTCAGTGATGGGTGTGAAGAGTGTACTGGAGCCAAGATGATCTTGTCCTCTCACACAATGTCTAAACACAAACAAACACACATACACCAAAGTTCACAAGATAGCCATCAGAAGGAGTAATCCTGGTTCATCTGCTCCTTGTTCACTGGAGGACATTGAGTCCAATTCTTTTCCCAGCCACAGAGATTCTTCTTATGGGAGGTCGGCACGGGCTGCTCCTGCACACTCTCCACTTCCTCGCCCTCGTCAGCCGGCCGGACATGCCCTGGCGGTCCGCGTTGCCATCTGGCGGCGAGGGGAAACCCCCATGGAGGTCTCTGTACGCGGGAGTCTTCCCCCTTTACATCGGGGACCTGGGGTGGAGGGTGCTGCACAGAGCAGTCCCGTGCAATAGACTTTTAAGTAGGTTCACGGACTCCCAGGCCGCCTGTACTTTCTGTGGCCTGGACGAGTCCGTGTTCCATGTTTATACGGAGTGTCCGAGGTTGCAGCCCCTCTTTGAGTATCTGAAGGGGCTGCTCCTCAAATTCTGGCTGCACTTCAGTCCCACGCTCCTGATCTTTGGGCACCCGGTGCGGAGGGGCTTGGGCCGGCAGGAGGATCTCCTCGTCGGTCTGCTCCTGGGCCTGGCCAAGGTGGCAATTCACAGGTCCAGGTTGCGGGCCGTCGGGGGTTCCGTCCTCCCCGACTGCCTGCCCCTCTTCCGCGGTTACGTTCGCGCCCGGGTGTCCCTGGAGAAGGAGCATGCGGTGTCCTTGCGATGCCAAATTTGAACTTGTAGTAATAATGTGTTATAAATTTAAACAAAATCCCTTCCAGATCAAATTAGTAAAAGTCCCAAAATACTACAAGAGCCCAATGCAATAAGGAACATATGTCATCAAAGGGTGAAGCGGTTCCTTTCTGGATTTGGGGTAATTTACTTTGTTTCTTTAGATCTAATAATCTAGTTTTTTTTACATTCATTCATGGGATGTGGGTGTCCCTGGCTAGGCCAGCATTTATTGCCCATCCCTAATTGCCCTTGAGAAGGTGGTGCAGAGCTGCCTTCTTGAAACGCTGCAGTCCTTGGGGTGTAGGTACACCCACAATGCTGTTAGGAAGGGGGTTCCAGGATTTTGACCCAGCAACAGTGAAGGAACGGCAATATATTTCCAAGTCAGGTTGGTGTGCAGCTTGGAGGGGAACTTGGAGGGGTGTTGTTCCTATTTGTCTGCTACCCTTGTTCTTCTAAATGGTGGAAGTCGCGGGTTTGGAAGGTGCTGTTGAAGGTGGCTTGACGAGTTGCTGCAGTGCATCTTGTAGATGGTACACACTGCTGCCACAGTGCATCACTGGTGAAGGGAGTGAATGTTGAAGGTCGTGGATGGGGTGCCAATCAAGCGGGCTGCTTTCCCCTGGATAGTGTCGAGCTTCTTGAGTGTTGTTGGAGCTGCACCCATCCAGTGGACAGTATTCCATCACACTCCTGACTTGTGCCTTGTAGATGGTGGACAGACTTTGGGGAGTCAGGAGGTGAGTTACTCACCACAGAATTCCCAGCCTCTGATCTACTCTTGTCGCTACAGTATTTATGTGGCTGGTCCATTTCAGTTTCTGGTTAATGGTAACCCACAGTATGTTGATAGTGGGGATTCAGCAATGGTAATGCCATTGAACATCAAGTGGAGATGGTTAGATTCTCTCTTGTTGGAAATGGTCATTGCCTGGCACTTGTGTGGCGCGAAGGTTACTTGCCACTTATCAGCCCAAGCCTGGATATTGTTCAGGTCTTGCTGTATCTGAACATGGGCTTCTTCATTATCTGAGGAGTTGTGGATGATACTGAACATTGTGCAATCATCAGCGAGCATCCCCACTTCTGACCTTATGATGGAGGGAAGGTCATTGATGAAGCAGCTGAAGATGGTTGGGCCTAGGACACTACCCTGAGGAACTCCTGCAGTGATGGCCTGGGACTGAGATGATTGACCTCCAACAACCACAATCATCTTCTTTTGTGCTAGGTACTACTCCACCCAGCAGAGAGTTTTCCCCAAATCCCATTGACTCCAGTTTTGCTAGGGCTCCTTGATGCCATATGGTCAAATGCTGCCTTAACGTCAAGGTCAGTCATTCTCACCTCACCTCTGGAGTTCAGCTCTTTTGTCCATGTTTGGACAAAGGCTGTAATGAGGTTTGGAGCTGAGTGGCCCTGGCAGAACCCAAACTGAGTGTCAGTGAGCAGATTATTGTAAAGCAAGTGCCGCTTAAGAGCACTGTCAACGATCCCTTCCATCACTTTCCTGATGGTCGAGAGTAGACTGATGGGCAGTAGTTGGCTAGGTTTGATTTGTCCCTCCTTTCTGTGTACAGGACATACTTGGGCAAATTTCCACATTGCCGGGTAGATGCCAGTGTTGTAGCTGCACTGGAACAGTCAGGAAAACCCTATATGCCAAATGGGAAATATTAATTTCATTGGTTGGAAATTTACCTTCGACTTTTAATGGAGAAAAACCCCACAAGTAACTTTTTAAAAACTAGCAGCCACTGCCATTTACATCTGAAATACCAGGTGATTGAACTGGAGACAAAAAGTCTATCCAGAAGCCCAGCCAGAACAATGCTTTGGCTAACTGAGTAGAATAGCCAGATCACCCTCGTTAGTGGGACATTCCAAACCATTTTGAGGCATGTATAAATGGAGACGTCCCTCCAGGGGGTAAATGCTGCCAACCCCACCTGAGAGAAGTTTTAGACTTTGGACCTCATTAAAAACAAAGGGGATTGAGAGAACCATGTGACTGTCTGTTCATCTCTGAAGAAACTGGACGTTTTGTCACACAGACAAGCAGACAGTCAGTAACTGAGTAGACAGCAGCTGAGAAAGCTGCTGCTCCCCTGCCTCTCTCTCTCTCCCCAGAAAACATCAAGTGAAAACTGTCTGTAACTGGGGGATCCTTCAAGCCTACAGACCGCTATAGCCAGTGACAAGAGGAAGAGAGCCAACTACAGATTCTGCCTTCAGGAAAACCCTGAGCAAAGCAAGCCAGCCATAATACACTTTGACCAACCTATAACTCCAAGAATACAGATTCAGCCGAGGACTACTGGATTATCCACTTTACAGACTGTATTTAAGTTCCACTTTTTCTGGACTTTAATACAACCACTAAATCTATTTCTCTCCTGTAATCTATTTGTGTGTGTGTGGTTCTTGTGTGAATGTGTGCATGAATACGTAGGGTATTTTTAGTACTTTTAAATCGGGTTAGAGTGTTAAGTATAATAAACTTACAAACAAAAACAAACAAAGAACAGTACAGCACAGGAACAGGCCATTCGGCCCTCCAAGCCCGCGCCGATCCCGATGGCTGCCCAAACCAACACCCTCTGCACTTCCGGGGCCCACATCCCTCCATTCCCCTCCTATTCATGTATTTGTCACAATGTCTCTCAAACGTCGCTATCGTATCTGCTTCCACCACCTCCCCTGGCAGCAAGTTCCAGGCACTCACCACCCTCTCTGTAAAAAACTTGCCTCGCACATCCCCTCTAAACTTTGCCCCTCGCACTTTAAACCTATATGTCCCCTAGTAACTGACTCTTCCAGCCTGGGAAAAAGCTTCTGACTATCTACTCTGTCCATGCCGCTCATAACTTTGCAAACCTCTATCATGTCGCCCCTCCACCTCCGTCGTTCCAGTGAAAACAATCCGAGTTTTTCCAACCTCTCCTCATAGCTAATGCCCTCCAGACCAGGCAACATCCTGGTAAACCTCCTCTGTACCCTCGCCAAAGCCTCCACGTCCTTCTGGTAGTGTGGCGACCAGAATTGCACGCAATATTCTAAGTGTGGCCTAACTAAGGTTCTGTACAGCTGCAACATGACTTGCCAATTTTTATACTCTATGCCCCGACCGATGAAGGCAAGCATGCCGTATGCCTTCTTGACTACCTTATCCACCTGCGTTGCCACTTTCAGTGACCTGTGGACCTGTACGCCCAGATCTCTCTGCCTGTCAATATCCTAAACTCAAGAAAATCTGTCCGATTGGATCTTTCACAATCACAGCAAAGGAATAAGGTAAAACACTCATGGAGGTAGTAAACATAACCACTGTTTAAAAGGAATAAACACAGTTGCAGTCAAATAAAGTGAAGGGGCAAGAGGGGATCCTGTGACCCCCCTCTTCACCTGGCTGTAACAACAGTTTGGCTAGGGGCGCTGCTAGTTCTGGAGCACAGGTCTTCAGTACTATTGCCAGGATGTTGTCAGGGCCCATAGCCTTTGCAGTATCCAGTGCCTTCAGACGTTTCTTGATATCACGTGGAATGAATCGGATTGGTTGAAGACTGGCATCTGTGATGCTGGGGACCTCAGGAGGAGGCCGATTTGGATCATCCATCTGGCACTTTTGGCTGAAGATGGATGCAAATGCTTCAGCCTTGTCTTTTGCATTGATGTGCTGGGCTCTCCCATTGTTGAAGATGGGAATATTTGTGGAGCCTCCTCCTCCTGTTAGTTGTTTAATTGTCCACCACCATTCACAACTGGATGTGGCAGGACTACAGAGCTTAGATCTGATCTGTTGGTTGTGGGATTGCTTAGCCCTGTCTATCGCATGCTGCTTCCGCTGTTTGGCATGCAAGTAGTCCTGTGTTGTAGCTTCACCAGACTGAGACCTCATTTTGAGGTATGCCTGGTGCTGCTCCTGGCATGCCGTCCTGCACTCTTCATTGAGTGGTTTCATGCACTTCTGTGGCAAATTCACATGTATAAAAATGGATAAAATAGATTTTGTGTGCATCGGTGGAAATCAAGATTGGTTAACATATGGCAATGAGCAGTCTATATTGTTGAATTTTACAGCAGCTCTGGGAATGTTGAATTGATGAGATTGGGCCTGATTTGATCTGAACCAACCAAACCTTTACTCTTCTGTATCTAGTTAAATGATCACATGATCCAGAGATTGTAACATAGACAGTTATCGACCGTCAGAGACTCTTGGGGGAATCTACCTAATTCCTACATTCTTTACTGAATCCGAATTGTGCGTTTTCTAACTGTTTTAACATTAAAGCTTGCAAGCTAAATCAACCTCATATGCAGTTGAATAATTTATTGCTACTGCCATTATTTGAAGTGTGGATTGGTTTTTGTAAATTAGTATGCGGGTCTTAACCATTATGTGCATCACATCCTGGACTTTGAGCCAAGTTTAAGTTTATGCAACCATATAATAAAGCCAGTGAAACCCAACTATTAGATTAATATGCTTAGTTTGCATAACGTTATGTCAGGTACTTTTTAATATTTGCTCTCTAGTTTGCAAAGTAATATTCTCTTCCTGAAAATTTAAATAATTATAATAAACAACCTTGATTGTATCCTATCTTATGACATAAAGCCAGCTCTGGCACAGCCACACTGAGACAGTCATGCTTCCCATTCACTCTGCCTGATCACCTATCTCAGTAACTATCTGCCCAGCCAGCATCTTTGTGTCACTGACACTATCTCTATGATCTTAACTATGTTAATCCAACTTTCACACACTACTGAATTTCGTAACTCATCCAAAACCTCTCCTAGACAATATTATCAGCCCTCACAGTTTAAGCATGGGAAGAAAGGCACAGAGAAAAATGCAACTAAAGTAATGATAGTTCTTTGTGAAGGTTTGATTTTGATCAAGGATGACAGATTTTTAAATAAAAAGAATATAAAAATTCCTGCAACAGAAATTCCTGTGGTTGCATATCTTTAAAAGAGGCCAAGAGTCAAGCTACAAGAGAGCTTACAATTTGCCTTCAACCAAAGATAGACATGAGGTAATATCTCCTCAAACATAGTAGCCAACATTTCCATCTTTTTCTGCATGCTGGTGAGAACCTCCTCACCTTACCTCCATATGATACCACCTTGATCTGAACAGTCGCACCTCCTTGCTTACATACAACAGGCAGACTGGCATGCGGGGCTCCAGTGACTATTCAATATGCAAGTGCAGCAGCATGCTGGGAACTTGCTCCCTTATTACAACCCTCACCACTCTGAGATCTCTGCACCTTTAAGTCTGTCCTCTCGTACATCCCCCACTTCCTTCACTCCACCATTTGCAGCCATGCCTTCAGTTGTCAAGGCCCTAAACTCAGGAATTCCCTCCCTAAACCTCTCCAACTCTCTACCTTTCTCTCCTCCTTTAAGATGCCTCCTTTCAATCTACCTTTTTGATCAAGATTTTAGTTTTATTTCGAGATACAGCACTGAAACAGGGCTTCGGCCCACTGAGTCTGTGCCGACCAACAACCACCCATTTATACTAACCCTACAGTAATCCCATATTCCCTATCACCTACCTACACTAGGGGCAATTTACAATGGCCAATTTACCTATCACCTGCAAGTCTTTGGCTGTGGGAGGAAACCGGAGCACCCGGAGAAAACCCACGCGGTCACAGGGAGAACTTACAAACTCCGCACAGGCAGTACCCAGAATTGAACCTGGGTCCCTGGAGCTGTGAGGCTGCGGTGCTAACCACTGCGCCACTGTGCCGCCTTGTTAGTTACCTGTCCTCACGGGGCGAAATTGGCCTAGTCAAGAAAATCCCATATGCCAAATGAGAAATATTAATTTAATCAGTTGGAAGTTTACATTAGACCTTTAATGGAAAAACATTCTACAGTTGACTTTTAAAAACCTAGCAGCCAAGATGGCCACTGCAATTTGCATCTGAAATACCAGGAGATTGAATTGGAGACAGAAGTCTAACAAGAAGCCCAGCCAGAACAATGCTTTGTCTAACTGAGTAGATTATCCAGATCATCCTTATTAGCAGGACAGTCAAAGATATCTTGCGGCATTCATTATTGGAGGCATCCCTCCAGTGGGAAAACATTGACAACCTCACCTAAGGGAGGTATTGGGTTTTAGACTTTGAACCTCATTAAAAAACAAAGGGGATTGAGAGAACCATGTGACTGTCTTTCCATCTCTGAAAAAACTGGGAGTTTTGTTACACTCACAGAAGACAAGAAGTAACTGAGGGTACAGCAGCAGAGAAGGCTTTGGGCTTCCCTTTCTCTCTCTCTCTCTCTCTCTCTCTCCAGAAAACATCAAGTTTGAAAACCGTCTGTGACTGGACCCTCCAAGCTGCTACAGCCAGAGACAAGAAGAGAGCCAATTACAATTCTGCCTTCAAGAAAACCCTGAGCAAAGCAGGCCAACCACAAAGTGCACTTCAATCAACCAATG
Organism: Heterodontus francisci; assembly: GCF_036365525.1. Lineage (NCBI taxonomy): Eukaryota > Metazoa > Chordata > Chondrichthyes > Heterodontiformes > Heterodontidae > Heterodontus > Heterodontus francisci. Next base: position 112,165,283 of record NC_090377.1, read on the forward strand.
ACTTCAAGAATACAACTCCAGCTGGACACAATCACTGAATCATTCAACCTCAAACTGTGTACTTAACTTTTATTTATTCTGGACTGTAATCTAATCAAAAACCTACTTCCACTTTGTAATCTATTTGTGTGTGTGTGATTCTCGCGTGAATGTGTAACGTATTTTTTTATTATTTTTAAATCGGAGTTAGAGTGTTAAGTATAATAAACTTACCTCTTTCTTGTTTAAACTCAGGAAAACCTGTCCCATTGGTTCTTTCATGATCACAGTAAAGGAAAAAGGTAAAACACTCACAGAGGTGGTAAACACAACCACTGTTTAAAACGAATAAACCCTGTTGCAGTCAAAAAAAGAGGAAGGGCAAGAGGAGCGACTATGACCCCCTCCTGACTTGGCCATAACAGGCTCTTTAGCACCCATATTTTGGGCACTACAAGGTCTTTTAAATTATAACAATACCATCCGCGAGGTGTGCACATTTCCAATGGGTTGTGCACTGGATGCCATATTTGTAAAGAGGTTTGCATGAGCAAAGCTAACAACAGCTGGCAGCATGCAGAGCAGGAAGATCATTTGGCTGATTTGACGCCACACTGTCATTTTGGAGCTCCATGGTCCAGCCTACACCTTCTTTTAACCTCACACGGAACACTATATTATGCAGCATGAAGAACCCCCACACCCCCACCAGCACTACTTAAGATTTCATTAACTAGTTACAGGTGCTGGATTATTTCGTCAGGCTGTTGCTGCAAATCTACATGTTTCGGGTGCTTTGCAATACTTGTCTAAAGTTTTAATAGCCTACAGGGAGGGGTCTGGCTGGTGCTGAAGTACTTTATTGATAACTTGAAGGCTTGTGCACAAACCACAAACTAGACATGGGTGGCCTAGTGGAGCTTCCTCTTAGAATTGAGCATGACTGGGAGAATCAGCAGAGGCCATGCAGAGCAAGACAAGTTGCCAGAAGACGGAGGAAGCATGTCTGTGTGACCTCTAGTGAGCTGGCACCTGCGCTATCCTTTCCCCCAATTCTGGCTTCAGTGCACTTGTGCTTAGTGTCTCACGCACTTGCAGATTTCTCCTGTAGCCTATATCCTAAATTACTTGTCAGCATCTGAGCTGGTGGCGGCGCCTGTGAAACTGAGCGATGATGTCTATTCATCTTCACTTCGTCCTCTTTCTTCACTGTTTGGGCAGCTTCAAGTTCTTGAGAATCTGAAATGCAAAAGGGGCAAGGGTTGGATTATAGTGAGGGGAGAGGAGAAAATAAGATGTGCATACTTACACTCTCTGTAGCTTGTAAGTCAGAACAGATTGAGGGATGAGGGAGAAATGGGATGACAGAAGGAGGGTTAGCTACAAGGTTACCCTCATCCTCAATGGTTTCAACCTTGCCAGTGGCCACGGTCTCAGCAATGACCCTTCCCATAAGGCCAGCACTGTCTCCCTAATGGGAGTTAAAAGTATGCAGGCGCACCCCTTTCTCCATCCATGAACTCCTGCTGCCTCCGGATCTCTGCCACCATCTCCAGAAAGAAAGAGGGAAGTGAATATCCTGCAATGTATTTGGCTGATGTGGCTATCATGGTTGAATAGCTTATTTTTTCATTCATGGCATGTGTCACTGGCAAGGCCACATTTATTGCCCATCCTTAATTGTCCTTGAGAAGGTGGTGGTGAGCTGCCTTCTTGAACCGCTGCAGTCCATGTGGTGCAGGTACACCCACAATGCTGTTAGGGAGTTCTGGGTTTCTGACCCAGTGGCAGTGAAGGAACAGCGATATAGTTACAAGTTAGGATGGTGTGTGACTTGGAGGGGAACTTGCAGGTGGTGGTGTTCCCATGCATCCTCTGCCCTTACGTCCTTCTAGGCAGTAGAGGTCGCGGGTTTGGAAGGTGCTGTTGAAGGAGCCTTGGCACATTGCTGCAGTGCATTTTGTAGATGGTACATATCGCTGCCACTGTGCGTCGGTTGTGAAGAGAATGAACGTTGAAGGTGGTGGATGGGGTGCCAATAAAGCGAGCTGCTTTGTCTTGGATGGTGCCGAGCCTCTTGAGTGTTGTTGGAATTGTACTCTTCCAGGCAAGTGGAGAATATTCCATCACATTCCTTACTTGTAGCTTGTTAGATGTTGCACAGGCTTTGGGGAGTCATGAGATGAGTTATTAGCTGAAGAATTTCCAGTCTTTGGCCTGCTGCAAGTGTGTTCAAGCCTTGAGATGTTGGTGCAAGGCTTGCAACAGTGCTAAGTGTGTGAGGGTGAGGAAATGTATATAAATATTAGGTACAAGTATTCGTTGATAGAGATTGTTGGTAGGTGGGTGGTGGGAGTGTAGTGAATCAAACAGTGGATGAGGGTAGTGGTGCAGTTGATAGGATATGACATTTGAAGATGCATTCACTGACCTTGATAGCTCTTGTAAGATCATTAAACTTCTTCCTGCACTGCATCCAGGTCCTTGGGGCTACATTCCTAGCATTGACCTCCAGGGCTATCACTTGCCACTGCGCACTGAGTATGTGTCTGGAGACCACCATCCCATCCATCCCCGAGGATACAGGACATCTCTCCTTCTTTCCACCTCTTCCACCAAGACATCCAGTGCAACATGTGAGACCTCGGTGCTCACTCTCTCCCATGGTCAGCCATAGTTGATTCTTCCACAGCACAATATTCAGACTAATCTCAGCACCTCCCGCAGCCATAATGCATCTCCGCTTTAAGGAACACAGGCTAGCTTTAAGTAGTATTATCCACTCATGATATTTGGCCCCCTGCTAGCACATGGGGCGAATGAACAGCACACGGGGTGCTAGCTGCACACAGATATCATGAAAATGAGCAGGCAACATGAAGTTGGTGTCCTGCCTGCATTGCAATGAACGAACACGGGGCAATCGCGCATTGCAATCCCCGAGTCTGTTTTCAGGGGCTTTTCAATTTAACCCACCAAGTCTCCTCCCTTGGCTTGGTGTCAAGATCTGCCTGATTGCACTCCTGTGAAAAGTCCGAGGACATATTAATACATTAAATACAAATTGTTATTTTATTATTAATCGGAAACACAAGATGAAGCTTCAGAAAGACAGAGCCCCCTAAAGCAGTTCTGCTAAGGGTGAAATATAAGCCAGCATTGTTAACAGTTCTGATTCTACAAATAGTGCCACACCTCATAAATTGATTGTGGACTTGTTGTTTGAAAATGCAGCTGTGTAGGGGATTGTCTCAATCAATTTACTTTGTTTCTGTTTTAATGTGATTATCCGTGGATACATCATCTTCAAAAAGTGCCTAACAAGTGATTGGAAACAGCCAGTGCAGTGGAACAGATTGTGTCACCATCCGTCATCAGTGTCACCCGCAGATGGTGCTATCAGAGCAATGACAAAGTTCAACCTCTCTCCCACCTATTCAAAAAAGCTGGGGAAATGCTACACTTGCTGGAAGCGCCCCTTAAAAAAAAAACTCTGCATCCTAACATACTCTTAACATTGATGCAATGGTTGGAATCCCCGGCAAACTGTGGGTCCTGGTCTGCAGGCAGGTCCATAAGGAACTTCCAGTGATTTCCCTGATTTCTGTATCAGTTCGCTCACCAGCATGTTACTTCTGTTGCTGGACATCAGGAAATGGTTACTGCAATGATAGATGATACTGCCTTTGAGAAGTTAGAACAGCAGGTGGGTGCCCTGGGAGTGTGCCAAGATTTACACAGGGAGTGAGACTACATTACCGCGCCATCCCTAAGACCGCCTCTTTCCACCTCCGTAACATCGCCCGACTCCACCCCTGCCTCAGCGCTTCTGCTGCTGAAGCCTTCATCTACGCCTTTGTTACCACGGGACTTGTCTGTTCCAACACACTCCTGGTTGGTCTCCCACATTCTACCCTCCATAAACTTGAGGTCATCCAAAACTTTGCTACCCGTGTCTTACCTTGCACCAAGTCCTGTTCGCACATCACCTGTATGCTCACTGACCTATATTGGCTCCCGGTTAAGCAAATCCTCAATTCTTTTCAGTTTTCTTTCCTGAGACGTGGTCAGTTAAGCAATAGCAAGGCAAGGTTTCCACCGGCATTATTTATAGTGAAACTATCAGTGTGCATCAAAAAGTATGTTTAAAATTTGGCTATAAGTGATAAAACAGCAGAAATCTTCCTGTCATGCCCTCAGAAATGGTATCGCTAACCACAGATTATGCGTCACAAACAGAGGTGTCACTTCTGAGTTTCCAACTGAATGCTGAATTCTGGGAATCAGGCCACTTTGCAAACCTGTGCTTCTAATTTCATGATTAACTTTGGTTTTCAAACGTCAGAATTCTGCAAATTCTCAGAATGTCGACGCCAAGTAATTACCACTCTTGAACATTCTCAAAACACAAATATTTCAGTAAGCACTTTAACAGATGCTTTGCTGAGGGACTGAGAAAAACACAAGCTCAGAGCTGAACAAACAGATGACATCTGCCAGTGTTTGCGGGTTCTTTTCACTGGAAGATTGTGCTATGATATGCTGTAGATGTTTCAGCAGTGAGGCATGATCCCAACCCAAGTTTGGGGTGAGCCAAGGGTCAAATCTGAGCCCAAGTCTCCAACCGGGCCAGGAAAACAAGATAAATAGCTCTCGTTGGTATCGAGATTGGCTGCATTGGAGAGCCATGGGATTAGCAATCCAGATCTGATGGGTGAGGCAGTCATTTTGGATGGAACGCCTTAAAGTGTTATTTGTCTATCCAGTGAATTCCAACTTCTCATCATGAAGCTTTTAATGGAACATTGTCGACCTGCTAAAATAATCGGTTTCCACACTAGTGATGTCATTGCATCATGTCTTATACCTGCATAATGGTATCGAGAAAATGTCTTTAGCTAAATTTTTGCAACAAGCCACACAAAACATTTTTTACTGCAGCATATTTCATACCTATGTAGAGTGGAATCTTCCCAAATTTACTAAAATGGCAATGTGAAAGTAGTCCACTTTGATGGCAAAGAAGGACAGAATGAAAGAGGGACACTTGCATTTACATAGCGTCTTTCACAACCTCAGGACATCAATGGAATTCATTCTCTGACAGATGTGATGCTGTGCCTTGGAGCCCCAAATAAATGTTAGCAAAAGACTATGGGATCAGATATTGTCAGCTCACACGGTCATGACACCCCCAGTACCACACCAACCTCGAGGGCCAATATTAATCTATGATGTAGTTATAACTAGCAGAGACCTGCAAAACATTTGCGGTGCAATTGGTACCTTTAGTGCAACAGTACTTCTTTAAATCTCCATCCCATGCCATACCCATCCCATTCCTTTCATCCCTCTTATATCATTCCCATTCCATCCCCCATCTCACCCCTTCTTCCAAGACTATTTCCATTCCCCATTCCATAACTCCCCTCCTGTGCCTTCCTCCCAATGCTGTGTCTCGCCTTGCCTTCCCCACCTCCCCCCCCCATTTTGTACCTCACAATGCTGTCCACTCTCTCAATGCTGTGCCTCTCCATGCCATCCCCCACCCATGCTGTTGGGCCCCTCCCATGCTGTTCCTCCCAATGCCATTTCCCCCACATGCCATGATGCATAGCTCCCATGCTGTCAACCCCACTCCCATGTTGTCCCTCCCTCCCATGCCATAGTCCACCTAGATGCCGCAACCCCACTACTCCCATGCTGTTCCCACCACCATACTATCCCTATCCCAGCACCCTCCCAAGCCATTCCCATCCCCCCTCCCACGCTGTTCCCCTAATCCCACCCCATCCCCCTTCCCATGACACACCCCCCCTCCCTTTCCTCAATATGTTTACATATTGAGAGCAGATGGCATCGTTGCCAAAGGGGGACATGGAGTGCCCATAAAGGAGGCCCTCCCCCTCCCACCTGAGCTTCTGGGAGGCCACCAGGTTTTACTAGATAGTCTCCCCACATGGCAGCGGGGCCCCCGCCTCTTGAAAAATACCTGCAGAGGCAGGAAGAGGCCATTAATTGGCCTCTTAAGTGGCTCAGTTGGGCTTCTGGCAGGCAGCACGTCTGCCAGCTTTCCCGTCACTGGCATGGTGGCGGGAAGATGTCAGACATCCCCACGATGCCTTCCTGAGCCATTTTGCCAGCCTTCCCACCTCCCAGCCCCTGGCCAAGGGGTTGGTAAAATTCCGGCCTATAATATCATAAAAATCTTGCATATCATATGCACTTCTGGAAACGTCACACTTAATTCCTGTTACACTTTTGCTGTCACACTTTTATCAATTTGACCGACAGCATGACTTATTCAGTTATTCTATGTTAATGGCCCCATAATACATTGTGCATTGCAAATCATTCTGAGTATTAATGACAGGAGCTGCCAGCCAATCAGAGGGCCAGCAGATCAGCAGTATTAGCAGTGCCACTGGGAATGCTGGCCACTGGCAGTACTGCAGAGGCCTTGGAACCCCGGATCAGAGGTAGGTGAGACGTGGTCACCAGGGCCTGTCCAGAAGGCCCTGGTGAGGGGATGATCATGCAGTCTAGGGGACAGGAGTTGCTGGGGGTGATGTGGTTCCTGGCAGGGGCCGTCCATGTCCTCGAAGGAGGAGCCTCCCCACACCAAGCCCGCAGGGAGGGCACCTCATTTTACATTTTACGCACATCCTCCGCGCGTGGTGGAGGCAAGATCCCACTGAGGTGGGAACAGGCCCTAATTGTCCCTTAATAGGCCACTTAAGAGCCTCAGTTGGCCTCTGGCAAGGAAGGCCATCGTCGACCTATCCCACCCCCAGTAAGATCGCTTGGTGACGGGGAGGCAATGGGCCCTCCACCCCCCGCCACCCATTGTGATTCTCCATGACCCCCACCTCTGACCCCGCCTCAGGGAGGCCCATAAAATCCAACCTTTCCTGTGACAAACTTGCTTCTCCTCCCTCTCTCACACTTCTCCCTCTCACACGTTACGTACAACCCTCCTATTGTTATGCGACAGTGCATCCTCCAATTTACAATGAGCAATGCCACGGGAGATCTGCGAGCACATATTATACATCAGCCCAGATTTCACACTCAGCGGCAAAGTGATGGCACTTGCTGCTGACCTCAAAGAGAACTGCCGACAAAGATCTAGGGATCCCTGTGGCATGAGGCTCCCCGTTCCCAAAGTCAGTTTGAATATAGCTCCGAGTCAAGGGAATCTCCAGGCGTCCAGCAACAGTGTTGTCATCAAGCAGGGTAAGCAGCCAATCACATTGAAGCATTCCCACAGACTGCAAAGCAGGAAGTAAAATGCATTGATTATTCTTAACTTTTAATTAAATTTGACAGAGTGAAATATATGATTGAGACAGACACAGAGAAATTCAGGTAGAATCTGAAATATCATAAACAAACTTGTTAAAAAATAAATTTAAAAATGTGGAATTTTTTGTCATAATGGAGAAATTTGACATTCCTCAAATATAAAATTAGTTTTTAAAGACCTGAAAGATGTTTCAGCAGTAACTACAAACTTAGAACAAAGTTAATAACCCAGTTACATCTCAATCAACAAGATGTAATCTTTTCAAGGGTTTTTACAAAGAGATGAATAGTGTAAAAGGGCAAGTTTATGTCAGTTTAGTGATTTCTAATTGATTGCTGTCTGGGGGGAACCTCAATAGTGCACCCTATGGGAAAGAGAAGAATCACTGACAGCAACTTCTGCATTTGTGCATGTGTGGACTTCAGAAGTTATGAGCAGTTTCATAGGAGTAATGATGGCAACTGCTGACAGTTGCACTGTCACTAATACTGCAAAAAGTCTTAGACTGATGGTATAGTGCAAAACTGAAAGGAAATTGATGAGTAAGGGAGCTCCGGTCCTTAACTGGCTGTAAAACCAGACATCAAGGGCTTACTTTGGGATTGATGTGTAATGTCTTAATGGTGTAGTGAAGGCTCAAATGTACGTTAGGAGTTTGGTTCAATTACAGCAGAAGCCAGGGCCAAACCCAAACTTGGACTCTGCCCATCCACCCAGAACTCTCAACATGCAAATTGGGCCTGCAAGAGGAGAGGACGCAGGGCGAACTAATGCTGTCCCGTTTCTATGGCGACAATTGACTGCCAAAACTGTACACCTGAGAAATCAACTTTAGGAAAACGTCATCTATATAAAACTTGCGCACAATATTAAGAAAATTTACGTTGGAAAAATAATTAGCTCAGCATTTGGGTCGCAGCCAGCTCGCAGTGTGAGCCAAGAGGAGAGCAGGCCCAGGCCTGCATAACGTCTCAGCAGCCTCTTTGTTGACTTCAATGATCCGATTCAGACTAACATTCAGGATTTTCCCTCTGTCATTCACTGAAACATTTTAGAAAGCAGTGCACGTCTGAAACTTAATCACCCTGGGATACCGTTTTCAAACAGTGCTGTTATTACAAATGAATTTTTTTTGTATCATATGGCTGGAGAGATGATGATCTTTAAAAGAGGCTCTTGAAAGACAATAATGCAAGACGTTTTCACTCTTTGAATGCTCTGGTAATATGGAGCATTTGCTTATTTTTCAATGGCTATTGGACACATTTACTTCAGGCGAGATAGCGTAAATGGTAGAAACATGCAAAGAAGGCAATCCATTCTTTGCTGCCTTTTATTCCTTTTGAAGGCAGCATTAGGGGCAAACTCAACGAGGTACCTTTGACCCATGGGTAATTCTGAATTCAGTTGCTCGTCGTTCCTTTGAATCCCAAATGTGTAGATAAAGGTCAGCTTGTTGGGACATGTTCTTCACAACATTCACGAAGGAAATGATGATTCACAGCAGTGTACTGCCCACAGGCAGTCGACTAGCAAGTCACTTAGTTACTGATGCACAAAAGGTCAGCCGATGAGTCAATGGTCTGTGCAATCTGCCTGTTGGTTATTTTTCGTTAAGATCCAGCCTTGCATCTTAACTTGTGGAGCAGGGAGGTCAAATACACAAGGGCCGATTTACGGATTTGGTGCATGTTGGACAGAGCACTAGTGAGAGGTCTGGACCATTTTCATAGCCGGGCCTCATTTCGCTTAGAATTTTCCAGCACAGAAACAGGCCATTCAGCCGAATTGATCTATTTCAGTGTTTATGCTGCCTATGAGCCTCCTCACACCTTACTTCATCTCAGTCTATCAGCATTTCCTCTTATTCCTTTCTCATCCCTCCCTATTTCTGTAATTTCCTCCAGCCCTACAATCCTTCTAGATGTCTGCACTCGTCCAGTTCTGGCCTCTTGAGCATCCCCAATTTTAATCACTCCACTATCGGCGACAATGCCATCATCTGCCAAGGCCCTAAATTCCAGAATTCGCTCCCTAAACCTCTCCACCTCACTATCCTCCTTTAAGACGCTCCTTAAAGACTACTTCTTTTACCAAGCTTTTGGCCATCTGCCCTAATATTGCCTTATGTGTCTTGGTGCCAAATTTTGTTTGCAACCCTCCTGTGAAGTACATTGAGATGTTTTACATAGTTAAAGGTGCTATATAAATGCAAGTTATTGTTGTTTCTCCCTCGTATTTATCTATCTTTCCCTTAAATGCATCTATGTTATTCGCCTCGACTCCTGCCTGTGTATAGCGTCAGCGAGCTGCAAGTGCTGAACTAGCTCGCACAGTCAGCTGGCCCATCTGGGGGAGAGAGCGGGGCAAAGGTGGAGGTGGGGAGGGGAACATAGGTGAGGAATTCCGGTGGCCAGCCAAGCCAGCGTTATGTAGTGGAGAGGGTGCAGGTGGGTTGGCAGCACGTGGAAGCATCTTTGTGGGACCAGGAGGAGGATTCATGTTCCTTTGGCCCCTGCAAAAATCATTAAATAAACAAAGGTTTATGTGGTTAGGGAGAGTCCTGCAGCTTCTGGATTGGGAAAAGCCCTCAACTCCTGGTTTCAGACAGGCTCAAGCAGCTCCTGGTTTCGGAGAGACCTGTAATGGTGCTGTTAAGATCTGCTGGTTTGGCTGCTTTACATTTCATCCCAAATCTACATGGACCCTTGTCTGGAAGCTCCAGCAGAAGAGGGGTTTCCACAGCATATCTGCTTGTCAATGTAATGTGTATCCCTGGTGCATAACTCATATCACTTTTATACTGATTTCACAAACTGGGCTAGCATTTCCAACACAAATGCAACAATTGAGTGTAGAATTGTTTATTTATATCTGGTTGCTTGAAGCCCTGATGCAGCAAGCTCTTTAAACTGCTCTAAATAGCGGATGCACATTGCCTGTTGATTTTGTGACAGGGGAATTTATTCCTCCCAGCACGACACTGGGTAGTTTTCTGCATAAACTATAATAGCAATCATGTCAAGTTGACTGGGCTGATTTTGTAATCGAGGCTTAAGAGAGATAATTCGTGAGCAGAAAAAGTGAGATGACCTTATCAGGAGAAAGTAACTCTGCACTATATTTAGCCAATTCCAGGGAGAAATATAAACATCATGGAATCTTACAGTGCAGATGGAGGCCATTCAACCCATCGTGACTATGCTATCTCATTGAAAGATCTATCTATTTAGTCCCATTCCCTGATCTTTCCCCCAAACTTGCAAATTTTCCTTCTCAAGTATTTATCCAATTCTTTTTGAAAGTTAGTATTCAGTCTGGTTCCATCAACCTTTCAGACAGTGCATTCCAGATCACCATAAAGAATTTCTCCCCAGTTTCCCCCTGGTTCTTTTGTCAATTATCTTAAATCTGTGTATTCTGGTGACCAATCTCCCCTGCCTGTGGATAAAGTTTCTCTTTATCTAATCTATCAAAAGTTTTCATAATTTTAAATCTCCCCTTTAACTTCTCTGCTCTGTATCTTAATAGAGTGTTTCATTGTATGCAGGTGGTGAGCTTTAACTGGGGATTCATTTGTGCCCCTTTATTTAGGAGCAGACTGAAAATGTGATTGTTGGGTTTGGAAGTGCATGTTTGTAAAGTGTGTCTCTGTAAATGAAAGCTTATAAAGTAAAAATAGAATGTAGATCATCATTCCTCGTGGGATAATGTACACTCCATGAAAAGTATGAGTGAGAAAATGTTACAGATTGACATTGCTGGCTTGAAACAAATGCTGGAGAGAAAGAAAATCTCTAAAATTAAATGGGTTGATACAAGTCATCAAATGCCTGATTATTTTTCAAAAAGAAATCCATGATTGAAGAAATTTTTAGGGGTCCTAGAGGAGAGGCATCTTGTAATGTAATGCTTTGGACTGAATATGGAGGTCTTTGATTTAATTAGTTTTGAAATTTGGTTGTAAGTATAAAGTTTATTTTTTTAAGAGAGAGAAGGGAATTGCTAATTGCATATTAATTGAGTGTTTAATTGTATTCAGGTGGTGAGAATTAACTGGGGATTCACTTGTGTTCCTATATATCAGAGTAGACTGAAACTATGGTTGTTGGGTTTGGCGGTGCATATTTGTAATGTGCATCTGTGCAAATGAAAGCCTACAAAGTGTGAAAAGATTGGCTCTAGTTCTATCCTTCTCCGCCTGGCTTTCTGGGGTAGAACACGCCCTAAGGAGAACAATCCCAGCTTCCCTGTCTGTCCACATAACTGAAATCCCTCAGATGTGATGCCGTCCTAGTAAATCTTCTCTACACCCTCTCCAAAGACTTGGCATCATTCCAAAAGTGTGGTGCCCAGAATTAAGCAGTGATTCAGAAAGGTTTACCATAGCTTCCTTGCTTTTTGTACTCTTTTGTTCCCAACCATTTGGGTGGATGGTTCCTCAAATCAGCAATTCATAGAATCATAGAATGGTTATAGCAGAGAAGGAGGCCATTCAGCTGTCATGTCCATGTGGCCTCTACAAGAGCAGTTTAGCTAATCCCACTCCCCTGCCCTTTCCCTGAAGACCTGCAAATTTATTTCTCTTTGGATGCTAATCCAATTCCCTTTTGAAAGCCACAATTGAACCTGCCTCCACCACACTCTTAGACAATGCATTCCAGATCCTAACCACTCACTGCATAAAAAAGGCTTTTCCTCATGCAGCCTCTGGCTCTTTTGCCAGTATTTAAATTGGTGTCCTCTTGTTCTCGACCCTTCTGCTATTGGTAACAGTTTCTGTCCATCTACTCTGCCTAGACCCCTTATAATTTTGAACACCTCTACCAAATCTCCTCGCACGATTCTCTTCTCTAAGGAGAACAGCCCCAGCTTTTCCAACCTATCCACATAACTGAAGTCCCCCATCCCTGGAACCATTCTCATAAATCTTTTCTGCACCCTCTGTAAAGCCTTCACATCCTTCCTAAAGTGTGGTGCCCAGAATTGGACACAATCCTGCAGTTGAGGCCGAACCAGTGTTTTATAAAGGTTCATTACAACTTCCTTGTTTTTGTACTCAATAGCCTTTTTTATAAAGCCCAAGATCCTGTATGCCTTTTTAACCACTTTCTCAACCTGCCCAGCCACCTCCAACAATTTGTGCACATGTACCATCAGGTCTCTCTGATCCTTTAGAATTGTATCCTTTATTTTAGCTTGCCTATAGCAGTCGTGAAATCCATGCTTCAACTTCCTTACCACAGTGGGCTCCCTCCACCCCAAAGCTGAATGCTACGACTATTATCATTAGTTATTTGTGCAATTTCAGTGAGTTATCATCACTTACCAATGGAATCAAAGTGCCTCCTACTTCAGGTTTTGCTTCTACAAGTTGTTCCCCCACCTTTGGCCTTGTCTCTTCCCTACCCTCGCTTTCTCTCTCCGCCTGCTCACAGGGGGGCTCCTGGTTCTCAGAGTTCCCTCACAGCAGTTGCTGGCTCAAGACCACAAGCAAAGGTTCTCAAATACATGTGACACAACTTTTATAATAGCATTTATAGTAGTCATATGATCAAACATCACATGTCAGGTGTCACATGGTCAGAACATCACATGATCAAACCTCCAGGAAAGCCTCCAACCAGAGTTGGCAACCCTATCAATGTCTGCATTTCTAAAGCCTGGGATCCCTGATGCTTTTTAAAAAGCGTATTCTCACTTGTCCTGTCACCTTCAAAGATGTAAGAAACAGACCATCAAAGCAAGGTTCATGTCCTATGAAGTAAATGTGCTAAAGAGGATCGTCTGACATGGCTAGAGGATCTGCTTCATACAGGGTGGTAGAAGCCAAACTGCATGGTCCTTGGCCTTTCTCTTCTTGAAATTCCGATGCTCCTGGGGGGTTTACAGCAGGTAATCTCATCTTCAATATAAAAATTGAAAAGAAGAGAATGCAGTCAATAGTAAATGCCTCCAAAAGAAAGACAATTTCATTGACTCTGCTGTCTATGTCTTAACTTGCACCAAGTCCTGTTCACCCATCAGCCCTGTACTCGCTGACCTACACTGGCTTCCAGTTGAGCACAGCCTTGATTCTAAAATTTTCACCCATGTTTTCAAATCCCTCATGGCCCCTCCTTATCTCTGTAATCTCCTCCAACGCCACAAACCTCCACTATCTCTGCACTCCTCTAATTCTGACCTCTTGAGCATTCCCAATTTTGATCATTCCACCATTGGTGGCCGTACCGTCAGCTGCTTGGGCCCTAAGCTCTGGAGTTCCCTCCCTAAACCTCTCCGCCTCTGTTTCCTCCTTTAAGATGCTCATTAAAACCTACCTCTTTGACCAAGCTTTTGGCCATCTGCCCTTACGTGATTCGGTGTCTAATTTGCTTTCTAATGCTCCTGTGAAGCATCATGGGATGTTTTATAATATTGAAGGTGACATATAAATATGTTATTATTGTAAAATAGCAGTTAGCCCCAATAAACTGGAAAGAAAACTTGAGAATAAGACCGTGCACAAACAATGGGAAGTGTCGAAACAGAAATGGATTAGGGTACCAGCTAGAAACTGTCTCACAAGAAGTAAAAGGCAGCATAAGTTGGGGTGCCTTGAATAAGTAGAAACATTCAGGTTAAAAATGAGACTTAAAAAGGAGCCATGTGACAAGTCTAGGATTAGTAAAACAAAGGAAATCAAGCTAAATCTTGAAAAGAGAGAGGGGAAGGAGAAAAATTAATGAGAAAGGCTAAGAGGAGATAAGAAAAAAGGGAATTAGAAAAAAATCTCGTGAGACAATAGATGGACTTTTGAGCCTCTACACTTGTAAAGTTCATAATTTTTTTTTATTTGTTTCATGGGATGTGGATGTCGCTGGCCAGGCCAACATTTATTGCCCATCCCTAATTGCCCATGAGAAGGTGGTGGTGAGCTTCCTTCTTGAACCGCTGCAGTCGATGTGAGGTAGGTACACCCACAGTGCCATCTACAAGGATTTTGACCCAGCGACATAGTTAGGAAGGGAGTTCCAGGATTTTGAACCAGCGACATAGTTCCAAGTCAGGATGGTGTGTCCTTGGAGGCGAACTTGCAGGTGGTGGTGTTCCCACGCATCTGCTGCCCTTGTCCTTCTAGGTGGTAGAGGTCACGGGTTTGGAAGGTTATGCCTGAGTAGCCTTCGTGCATTGCTTCAGTGCATCTTGTAGATGGCACATACTGCTGCCACTGTATGTTGGTGGTTGAGGAGTGAATGTTTGTAGATGGGGTGCCAATCAAGCGGGATGCTTTGTCCTGGATGGTGTCAAGCTTCTTGTGTGTTGTTGGTGCTGCATCGATCCAGGCAAGTGGAGACTATTCCATCACACTTCTGACTTGTACCTTTTAAGTGGTGGACAGGATTTGGGGAGTCAGGAGATGAGTTACTCGCCACAGGATTCCCAGCCTCTGACCTGCTCTTGTAGCCACGGTATTTATATGGCTACCCCAGTTCAGTTTCTGGTCAATGGCAACCCCTAGGAGGTTGATAGCATGGTGAAGAATGTTAGTTGATGAAAAAGGACAGAGTGAAGCCATCAATGCTAACAATTGTTAGCTGTTGGTTGCACTTGTGGAATACATGAAGAAATTGCTTCTCCAAACAATTGAAGATAACTAGATTTGCATTGCTCCATCAACAGGCTTGGGAAAGATGAAGATGTAATGTTTGCACAATGCTATCCAAGAGACATGGGGGCTGTGCTTACTTAGAATATTCAGCCTGGAGGAAGTTAATAAATGTAGAGTGTAATTATCTGCAAGAATGGACAGGGTTCAACAATGAATGGAGGAGCTCATTGATATAAAGAAGAAAGTGGGGGAGGTAATAAAGGGCTGGGGAAACCTTGAGTTCATAGATAGAGACGGAGGATGAATCATCAACTACAGCTCACAAAGAATAATTTGCGAGAGCAAAATAGCCATGAATAAATCATAAAAATAGATTGGATTCTATAGGTAAATATCAATTAGTGCTCAGGTAAGATATTGTCTGTATTGGACTTTAGGGCTAATTACCTATTATAGATTAGGTTGTGTGGATAAGATTATTTGTGGCAGGCTTTACATGTCAGTATCTGGTTGTATTCTGCGGGTAGGCACATAGCTGTGATATTAATTACCTTTAAGCTCAAATAGTGATTGTAGTTATTTCTAATGAGTGACATAATCTGCCAAAAATATTGTCCCACCCTGAAAGTGTACAGCTTGGCGTTTCACTCAAATATACTCTAGAAGGAAAACAGTGCAATATTGCACTACTGAAACTTTCCATTGTTTGACAGTAAGTATCTCAAAGCTAATATTCACAACTTTTATTGCTCTTTTAAGTCGAATTCTGGGAGCCAGTTTCTAACATTTATGCTCTTAAAACTGCAGTCAGTCGACTTGCAGACTCGTAGATCCAGTTCTGCTGGGAAATTGGGAATTTATGCAATAGAATTAACAGCTCTTGGGCTCCAGGTTCCCAGAATCCGACTGAACAGAAAAACAGCATTAAAGGCCTTTAGAGGTCCCACCTAGTTTGTAAGAGCTAGCTGGGTAAAATCGATATAAAGTGTCATTATGTGTGAATGGTGTGGTTTATACTCATGCAAAAAGAATGCAATTAGCCAGCAGGTGATTGCCTGTGAAAATATTGATGTGGTTTCTTCTGTAAATTAGGAATGTTTGTGATTAGCTGATGACAGACTGTGTTATTGTAGCAGCCAGCTGGAGTTACTAAGGGGCAGTTTACTTGATTCTTGCACTGGACCCATGTCCCATTCTATTACATTGTGCCCTTAGTCTCCTCACCCTTATTCCAATCTTGGTCGTAGCCTTGCACTGTGTCCCATTGTCAGTGGGAAATAAAAATCACTGGCGAGAAATAACCTTAAAATGATCACTAGCCAATGATGAATTGGTCCTAAGTGACTAAGATGGCTATTGTATCCAAGCTAAGTAAACTACTAAATATTGGTATAACAACAGAAAATGCTGGTATACTCAGCAGGTCAGACAGCATATGTGGAGAGAGAAACAGTTAACGTTTCAGGTCAATGACCTTCCAACAGAAGTTCTGTTGAAGGGTCACACACCTGAAATGTTAACTCTGTTTCTCTCTGCACAGATGCTGCTGACCTGTTGAGTATTTCCAGCACTTTCTGTTTTTACTTCAGAATTCCAGCATCTGCAGTATTTTGCTTTTGTATTAAATATAGGTGTCAGCATTGGTTCAGTGGTAGCACTTTCATCGCTTATTCAGAAGATTTGTGGGTTCAAGTCCCATTCCTGGAATTTGAGCATATAACTAAGGCTGACGCTAGGCTGACTGTTGGAGATGCTGTCTTTTGGATTAATCTGAGGCCTGATCTGCTCTCTCAGGTAGACATAAAAGATCCGATCGCACTTTTTGAAGAAGGGCAGGGGAGTTCTCCCTAGTCTCTAACATTTATCCCTCAACTAACACCACTAAACCAGGTTATCTGGTCATTTTCTCATTGCTATTTCTGGGAGCTTGCTGTGCGCAAATTGGCTGCTGCATTTCCAGCATTACAACACTCACTACATTTCAATAAGTACTTCATTGGCTATAAAGGGCTTCAGGGTACTCTGAGGCCATGAAAGGCACTATATAAATGAAAATTCTTTCTTTAGATTCAAATAGTTACCATCACAGCAAGTTCAGTTCTCTGCTTCTTTTTACTAAAGTACCTTTTGTCTTCTTTCAAGAGTATAAAATGATTTAGGAAAGATAGGGTGCACTAAAAGGAGGCGGTGTTGATCTGTAAGTCAGCAACATCTAGCAAGTAAAAGAAGTTGGTCCTATGGAAGGTAGAAAGTTACAAAAGAACAATTCTAGATAGACATCACTGTTGCTTAAAAATCAAAGCTAACAAGGGAGTTATGCAATTGACCACAAGCAGAAAAAGGAGGATAATTTGTTCTATTAAGAGATAGAAAGGATATATGAGAACAGGAAAGTTACTTTACTAGGAATCTTCGATCAATCAAATATAAACTGGGAGGACCCATGTTGCTTAGAATCAGAGTTTGCCAGTTAAAAGGAATGGGTACTTAACCACTTATTGGAACCCCTGATCTATGGACACTTACTGCACAGAAGAAGACAGCACAAACCATTGTGTTTGTGCCAAATCTGCTGGAGCAATCCAATACTTACAGCCTTCTAACCAAATTGCCTTGAATGGGCCAGGCGTTAAATGATATACTTGTGTATGGAAGCGAGATAAGGAGGAATGTTGGTGCTTAGTCCCGGTGGATAATTCAAAGGGTGTCAAATCCTCACTAATGTATCAAAGTATTCAGAATTGGAAAGGAGTGATAATGGCTGGTTTGGTTGAAGCCAGAGTTTTGCTCATTTTGGATGTTTCCTGCACATGTAAAGAGCATCCCCACCTGTTAGATGAAAATGAATGATTTAGAAAGGGCTTTAAAAAGGCTAACATTCACATTACCATCTTCCTCTCACTTACAAATGTATGTACAAAAAATGACAGACAGGAAAAGACTTACTTGTCTATCTTGACCTCACCTGTCATCTTGGCAGGGTTTAATTAGTTCTTCAGCAAACTGACAGCAAAACCTACAGGCAGCCAAAGCAAGTCATTGCAGGAAGTGGAACACTAATGGAATACTTCTTCTCAATGTATGGCCCATGACCTAAAAAAACTCTGGTAAAAAGGGTCAGTTAAGCTCAACACTGTGTCAGAAATTTGTTGAGGATCGATTATGATGTTTGTGGGAGGAGAGGAACTTGCCCTGCTGCAATTTCACCTTAGGCAGATCAGGTGGCAGGCGACGATAAAACTCCATAGCTCAGATCTCCTCCTTGCTTTTGGTGTCCTTAGAGGGGAAATAAAAGGGTGAAAGCTTGAAAACAAGAATGATCTATTTACACTGTACATATCTATTACACGCTTAGAGAGTACTGCACATAATTCTGGTCTCCATAGTATAGAAAAGATACAAAGTCACTGGGGAAAGTGTAGTGAAGATTTGTTAGGATGATAACTCTTGTATATTGTTGTATTGTATATATTGCAGGGTTGGTGCAGTGAAATGTGGGGCTGGATTTTACCTTAGGCAGACGGGAATTCGCCACCGATGTGAAAGTCGATGGCGATCCCGCTTCCACCTAGCCTGGGGATCCGTCCCGTATTTTATGGGTACCTGGGCTTTAATTGTCCTGATGCGGGACTTCCACCCACTTGAGGGAGGAGGTCCCACCTCAGTGAGCTGCCGGCCAATCAGTGGGCCGGCAGCTCTTAGTCCCAGCAGCGCCACCGGACCCTGGACCCTGGAGAGTGGGTAAGTTGGGCTTGCCTCACCAGGGGATCGGTCGTGCCCTGGTGAGGCTAGGGTGGTCGTTTGGGGGGAGTGGGGGGGCGTCTTGGGTCCCGGGGGTGGGTTAGGAGGTGGGGGCAGCCCTCAATCGGGCACTTTGCGCCCGACTGCCATGCCCCCCACCCGGGGTGCAGAAAGACCGGCAGCTAACGCTGGGCGGCCTTTCACTTCCCCAGCACGCCCGCTTGCCACGAATAAAATACCTGTGGAGGCGAGCACAGGCCCTTAAGTGGCCATTAAGTAGCCACTTAAGGGCCTTGATTAGCGTCGGGCAGGCGGGCGGGCCATTTCCCCCCCACGCCCGACCGCCGTAAAGTTGACCGGAGGCGGGAACAGGGCGGGTAGTCTTCCCAGAACCACCCGCTCAATTTTACACTGCTCCCACACCACCAACTGACCCGCTGGGGCAGCGTAAAATTCAGCCTGTGGTCCCCGGAATACACTTACACATGACAATGAGCTCCTAGCTAATTAGTTCCTAGCTCTTTACAACTAACATAACAATATATAACAACAACAGAGCTTGGAGTTTATCACTGTCAGGAAAGATGGGCTCTTTTCTCTAGCAAGTGACCTTCAAGATTATGAAAGGGTTTTTTGATAGGGTATATGTAGAGAAGATGTTTCCACTTGTGAGAGTACAAAACTAGGGGTAATAAATATAGGATAGTCACTAATAAATCACATAATGAATTCAGCAAAAGCTTCTTTACCCAGAGAGTGGTTAGAATATGGAACTCAGTACTTCCCACAGGGAGTGGTTGAGGCGAATAGCATAGATGCACTTAAGAGAAAGCATAATAAGCACATGAGGAAGAAAGGAATAGAAGGATATTGCTGATAGGGTGAGATGAGGTCATGTAGGAGGAGGTTTGTGAGGAGCACAAACACAGTGTGGACTAGTTGGGCTGAACAGCCAGTTTCTGTGTTGTACATTCTGTGTAATTCTATGTAAAATGTAAACGAAACAAGGAGCAGGATACAACTCTCTCTTCAGAAAGCAATCAGAAAATTGGCTTGCATTTCACGAGGTACAGCCTTATTAAAAATAATCCTAGGTTGGGTTGCCATGGAAGTGTGAGGTGTTCACTGGAAAAAACATACGTGTCTGGCAAATGCTCCAGCCATACTATTCGTCAGCCCTTTCCACCCTAATCAAAGCCGCTTGCAAATCCAGTAATATTTACATTCAAAGGACAAAATGTGGGAGATGAAGAACTCTTAACCCAGCTTCTAGCAATTAATGTAGTTGCTGTCATTTGGGAAGTCTGGAAATGCAAACATTATTCAGATCAAGATGAGGTTTTGTTAAATTGCATTCTTTTAAGTCAATTATACAATCAAAATAGGTAAAGTTCATACATACCTTCTGACCAGTTTTAATTCAGTATCATGTGGAGAGTTCTTCAATGCAATGAGCTAGTGACAGAGCAATAAGGCATCTTCAATTCTTCCTGCTGGAAAATTCTGGTGAAATCTGATGGATTTGTTCCAACAGCTAACACCATCTTACAGCAGAATATTGTGATGTTTCTGTTTTATAAAATCTCATGTCTACATAAGATCCAATAATCAGACTTCCATCTTCAACTGAAAAGACAGAAAACCTATGGACCATTTTTATCTTTAAAAAAATGAAATGTAAAAGAAAAAAAGCAAGATTTACATTTATATAGCGTTTTTCACAACCACCGGACATCTCAAAGTGTTTTATAGCCAATGAAGTACTTTTGAAATGTAGCCACTGCTGTCAGGTAGGAAATTGGATGACTGGATGAAAATGTAACCTAGATTGGGATTGATGTCTCTTAGAATGTCTTCAGTGACAGGAAATCAAATGTTACGTGATTAGGGCAAGTGATTTGACTTTATGTAATATCCCATGACACAAACTTCTAATTCCACATGTAGCACTTTTTTTTAGTCCACATGCCTCAGTTTTGCATAGAGGATTTTGCATAATAGTGAAAATGTTGGTTTCTGATTGATAACAGTTCTCTTATCCTGATGGTGATTCCCCAAATTTGGTAAAAATGGTACTCTGGAAACGTTCCTTAATGACCCAATAGTTAATACTGCTACTTAATGTAGTACTGAGCCATACAGAGTAAGACGGTATCATCTTTAGTCCTTGCTTATATGCTGAGCAGTTGATCCCATCAATGGCTCAGGATAAATTTCAGTACTCCCAGATTAAAGAGCTCAGCATTCCCCGCTCCTTTTTGATCTGAAGGCAATTGTGAGCCTTGAGATCATCTGCTTAGCACAGAGCAAGAACTGAAGGTGAGACCATCTTATTCTTTTAGTTACTTCCTGCTTTCTATGTCATAGAAAAATATTGGCATTGATTGTTACTGTCCTCCCCCTGAACCATTCCTCCAACACATTGTGGGATGGCGTGCTGCCATTTACTGTGTGAGGTCATTGGTCAAATGTTGGAGGTCAGCAGGTCAGGCTGCATTTGTCGAGAGAGAGCAGAGGAGTTAACGTTTGGGTGTTGACCGTTTGTTAAAACAGCCTGATTTATCCCAACTGAGGAGCAAGCAGTCTTAGGATTTGTTTGGGCCATC
The DNA here is from genome assembly GCF_036365525.1 of Heterodontus francisci. Lineage (NCBI taxonomy): Eukaryota > Metazoa > Chordata > Chondrichthyes > Heterodontiformes > Heterodontidae > Heterodontus > Heterodontus francisci. Next base: position 112,186,506 of record NC_090377.1, read on the forward strand.
TCTTGCAATGGATCTAGTGGCAGCATTGCCTTCAGCAGTCTTTCTCCTCTCATAGCTTCAGCCATCACTGCTGCTTGGCCAGCAGCATCTAACAAGCTACATCTGGTGCGACAGAGAGCAACACAGAAAGCAATGGTCCCTCTGGCTGTTACACCTCATACATAGCCACAAACAGGAGCTGAACAAATGCACGAATTGGCTCCCTTTATGTTCAAACATGGACAAAATACAGACCCAATTTTAGTTCTGATTTCTGTTCCACTGGATCCCCACAGAGAGGGAAGGAGAATAATTTTATTGCACAATGTATATAATGATATTGCACTAGTAGCGAGCGTGACTTCATTATGGATTCATTTCCATAATTGCCACACAGCGGGGTTAAGATCACAGCCCTACCACTATTGGAAGCCAGTAGATGTGGTGTTTCCCGAAAGACAGGGTGAGAAATTGGAAGGCAAAGATACCTGCTCATGGCTGGCGCAGAGTGGAAATGAAAATTGAAAATGGAACTAAACTTGGATCAAAGTGACACGGTAATGTAGCATGTTGGAGCATCAATGTACAATGCCGCAGAATGTAGGTTAAACACCAATAGTTCCATCACACATCATTGGTGCCTGGGCCTCAGTTGTATTGGTACAGGGAGATGCTGCACAGAAACATGCTGGACATTCACAAGGGAGAAAGGGCAATTGGGCAGTCCCAGTAAAGACAAAGTCTTGCTGAATAATTAGTTATTTTAACAAATTGCTAACAAATTGGTTATAAAGAACAAAGAGAACAAAGAACAAAGATAATTACAGCAAAGGAACAGGCCCTTCGGCCCTCCAAGCCTGCGCCGATCCAGATCCTCTCTCTAAACATGTCGCCTATTTTCTAAGGTTCTGTACCTCTTTTCTTCCTGCCCATTCATGTATCTGTCTAGATACATCTTAAAAGACTCCATCGTGCCCGCGTCTACCACCTCCGCTGGCAACGCGTTCCAGGTGCCCACCACCCTCTGCGTAAAGAACTTTCCACGCATATCCCCCCTAAACATTTCCCCTTTCACTTTGAACTCGTGTCCTCTAGTAATTGAAACCCCCACTCTGGGAAAAAGCCTCTTGCTGTCCACCCTGTCTATACCTCTCATGATTTTGTACACCTCAATCAGGTCCCCCCTCAACCTCCGTCTTTCTAATGAAAATAATCCTAATCTACTCAACCTCTCTTCATAGCTAGCGCCCTCCATACCAGGCAACATCCTGGTGAACCTCCTCTGCACCCTCTCCAAAGCATCCACATCCTTTTGATAATGTGGCGACCAGAACTGTACGCAGTATTCCAAATGTGGCCGAACCAAAGTCCTATACAACTGTAACATGACCTGCCAACTCTTGTACTCAATGCCCCGTCCGATGAAGGAAAGCATGCCGTATGCCTTCTTGACCACTCTATTTACCTGCGTTGCCACCTTCAGGGAACAGTGGACCTGAACACCCAAATCTCTCTGGACATCAATTTTCCCCAGGACTTTTCCATTTACTGTATAGTTCACTCTTGAATTGGATCTTCCAAAATGCATCACCTCGCATTTGCCCTGATTGAACTCCATCTGCCATTTCTCTGCCCAACTCTCTAATCTATCTATATTCTGCTGTATTCTCTGACAGTCCCCTTCACTATCTGCTACTCCACCAATCTTAGTGTCGTCTGCAAACTTGCTAATCAGTCCACCTATACTTTCCTCCAAATCATTAATGTATATCACAAACAACAGTGGTCCCAGCACGGATCCCTGTGGAACACCACTGGTCACACGTCTCCATTTTGAGAAACTCCCCTCTACTGCTACTCTCTGTCTCCTGTTGCCCATCCAGTTCTTTATCCATCTAGCTAGTACACCTTGGACCCCAAGCGCCTTCACTTTCTCCATCAGCCTGCCATGGGGAACCTTATCAAACGCCTTACTGAAGTCCATGTATATGACATCGACAGCCCTTCCCTCATCAATCAACTTTGTCACTTCCTCAAAGAATTCTATTAAGTTGGTAAGACATGACCTTCCCTGCACAAAACCATGTTGCCTATCACTGATGAGCCCATTTTCTTCCAAATGGGAATAGATCCTATCCCTCAGTATCTTCTCCAGCAGCTTCCCTACCACTGACGTCAGGCTCACCGGTCTATAATTACCTGGATTATCCCTGCTACCCTTCTTAAACAAGGGGACAACATTAGCAATTCTCCAGTCCTCCGGGACCTCACCCGTGTTTAAGGATGCTGCAAAGATATCTGTTAAGGCCCCAGCTATTTCCTCTCTCGCTTCCCTCAGTAACCTGGGATAGATCCCATCCGGACCTGGGGACTTGTCCACCTTAATGCCCTTTAGAATACCCAACACTTCCTCCCTCCTTATGCCGACTTGACCTAGAGTAATCAAACATCTGTTCCTAACCTCAACATCCGTCATGTCCCTCTCCTCGGTGAATACCGATGCAAAGTTCTCGTTTAGAATCTCACCCATTTTCTCTGAGTCCAAGCATAACATTCCTCCTTTGTCCTTTAGTGGGCCAATCCTTTCTCTAGTTACCCTCTTTCTCCTTATATATGAATAAAAGGCTTTGGGATTTTCCTTAACCCTGTTTGCTAAAGATATTTCATGACCCCTTTTAGCCCTCTTAATTCCTCGTTTCAGATTGGTCCTACATTCCCGATATTCTTTCAAAGCTTCGTCTTTCATCAGCCGCCTACACCTTATGTATGCTTCCTTTTTCCTCTTAGCTAGTCTCACAATTTCACCTGTCATCCATGGTTCCCTAATCTTGCCATTTCTATCCCTCATTTTCACAGGAACATGTCTCTCCTGAACGCTAATCAACCTCTCTTTAAAAGCCTCCCACATATCACATGTGGATTTACCTTCAAACAGCTGCTCCCAATCTACATTTCCCAGCTCCTGCCGAATTTTGGTATAGTTGGCCTTCCCCCAATTTAGCACTCTTCCTTTAGGACCACTCTCGTCTTTGTCCATGAGTATTTTAAAGCTTACGGAATTGTGATCACTATTCCCAAAGTAGTCCCCTACTGAAACTTCAACAACCTGGCCGGGCTCATTCCCCAACACCAGGTCCAGTATGGCCCCTTCCCGAGTTGGACTATTTACATACTGCTCTAGAAAACCTTCCTGGATGCTCCTTACAAATTCTGCTCCATCTGGACCTCTAACACTAAGCGAATCCCAGTCAATGTTGGGAAAATTAAAATCTCCTATCACCACCACCCTGTTGCTCCTACATCTTTCCATAATCTGTTTACATATTTGTACCTCTATCTCACGCTCGCTGTTGGGAGGCCTGTAGTACAGCCCCAACATTGTTACCGCACCCTTCCTATTTCTGAGTTCTGTCCATATTGCCTCACTGCTCGAGTCCTCCATAGTGCCCTCCTTCAGCACAGCTGTGATATCCTCTTTGACCAGTAATGCAACTCCTCCACCCCTTTTACCTCCCTCTCTATCCCGCCTGAAGCATCGATATCCTGGGATATTTAGTTGCCAATCATGCCCTTCCCTCAACCAAGTCTCAGTAATAGCAATAACATCATACTCCCAGGTACTAATCCAAGCCCTAAGTTCATCTGCCTTACCTACTACACTTCTTGCATTAAAACAAATGCACCTCAGACCACCAGTCCCTTTATATTCATCATCTGCTCCCTGCCTGTTCTTCCCCTTAGTCACACTGACTTCATTATCTAGTTCCTTACAGGCTTTTGTTACTACCTCCTTACTGTCAACTGACCTCAATTGGTTCCCATCCCCCTGCCACATTAGTTTAAACCCTCCCCAACAGCATTAGCAAAAGCACCTCCAAGGACATTGGTTCCAGTCCGGCCCAGGTGTAGACCGTCCAATTTGTAATAGTCCCACCTCCCCCAGAACCGGTCCCAATGTCCCAAAAATCTGAACCCCTCCTTCCTGCACCATCTCTCAAGCCACGCATTCATCCTGACTATTCTTTCATTTTTACTCTGACTATCACGTGGCACTGGTAGTAATCCTGAGATTACTACCTCTGAGGTCCTACTTTTTAACTTGGCTCCTAACTCCCTAAACTCTGCTTGTCGGACCTCATCCCGTTTTTTACCTATATCATTAGTGCCTATGTGCACAATGACAACTGGCTGTTCACCCTCCCCCTTTAGAATGTTCTGCAGCCGATCTGAGACATCCCTGACCCGTGCACCTGGGAGGCAACATACCATTCGGGAGCCTCGTTTTCGACCACAGAACCGCCTATCTACTCACCTTACAATCGAATCCCCTACGACTATAGCCCTTCCACTCTTTTTCCCGCCCTTCTGAACAGCAGAGCCAGCCACGGTGCCATGGACCTGGCTACTGCTGCCTTCCCCTGGTGAGCCATCTCCCCCAACAGTATCCAAAACGGTATACTTGTTTTGGAGCAAGATGACCGCAGGGGACTCCTGCGCTGCCTTCCTGCTCTTTCTCTGCCTTTTGGTCACCCATTCCCTTTCTCCCTCAGCAATCCTAATCTGCGGTGTGACCAATTCACTAAACGTGCTATCCACGACCTCCTCAGCATCGCGCATGCTCCAAAGTGAGTCCATCCGCAGCTCGAGAGCCGTCATGCGGTCTAACAAGAGCTGCAGTTGGACACACTTCCTGCACGTGAAGGAGTCAGGGACATCAGCCGTGTCCCTGAGCTCCCACATTGAGCAAGAGGAGCATGACACGGGTCTGAGATCTCCTGCCATTTTTAATCTTAAGCTTAACTTAGTTAAATGAAAAAGGAACGAAAAGTTTTTACCAATCACAATAAAACCAGAGAAATCGAAAAAGCCTTACCTTATAAACACCCCACCGAGTCCTTTTTTTTTTTGGTTAGAGGAGGAGGGCGGGAGGGAGACACGACAAGATCATTGAGTCTCTAAGAGAAAAAATGCCTGGTTGTCATATTAACTACTTTTTGCCTGACTTTGGATTCTCCTTCCAGCCCATCCTGAGAAACTAGCCCCCTTAAGCCGAGCTTTAACTAAAAATACATTTTAACATAACTCATAGCTACATATTTGATCTGCCAAAATGACAGGTGATATTCCCACAAATGAAGTAACTTGTATGTATAAGTCATAAAATGCTGTTGCCAGACTACAGTAATGATTACATCCTTGTGGTGTGGCTGTTGTTTTTTTTAAGGAATAAAACATGAAACATTTAATGTCTCCCTAAATAAAGTAGCGTATGTCCTGTCTTTATCCCACATTAACAAAGTGCATGAGATTGCCATGGTTCCACCCCACATTATCCACCAGAGTAACTACTGTTACACTCCACTAGTGGTTTGCTCCCTCCTGGGATCAAGTTGGCTGCCAGCACCTTGTGGGCAGGTTGGAGACGAGTTGGGGTCGGGTTTTCAATTTTAAACATTTAAACTCCTGCCCCGACTCCAACCCACCCATTTTTGACTATTAAAATTCAGCCCAATGCTTCTGCGGTAGTAGTGACTTGGGCGAGAGGTGGTGGATACATCACAGGTGTCATAGTTACAACCAGTTGCTGTTTGACTTCAATATTGAGATTGTACCACTATCTCTCATGCACAGAATTAGCTAATAGCAGCTGGAAACTTCTTATCATCCAAACCCAGCTCAACCTTTGGGTTCCCGAAAACAGAAGAAACCTATATGATTTCTCACAGGCTTTTCTCACAATAAATAGCCAATTTTCCAGGTGTGTTCAGTGATTTTCTGTTGAGCATTATATTAATTTATATGCGTTTTTTTGGTTCTGAGTGTTTTTGTTAATTTGTTCTTGGATATATGGGCATCACTAGCAAAGCAGCAGTCATTGCCCATCCCATATCATACAGCAATGAGTAGAAGGGATGTAGAGCCTTAGCTCGTGTGTGAAAACTCAATGAATCAAGAAGCCCGGAATTATTCATCGACCCAGGTTGAAGGATTTACCAAAGTGAGTTGTGCCATCGTCAGTGCTTGTTGAATCGGCCATTCATTACTTTATTAAATGGGAATTTCAATGACAAAGGGTAAATTAGATTATTGTAAAGCACAAACTAGTTCCACCAGAAATCTTGGGACTGATTTTCAGGTAATTACCATTCTCGGTACTTAACCCAATTCAAAACAATTAACATAAGGTTGGTAGCATAGAAAGTTAGCGTTCAACAGAGTGACAACAGAGATAGAAACTTCAAATCTTCACTAGCTGAAGGTATGATGATTCTTCACTGGGAAGAAGGACAAGTCTTTTGTGTGTCTTTTTAACTGGCTAGACAATGACATAGACAGAGATGGTCATATTCCTGTCCTTTCCTTGGAGCTGCAGGAATTATCACGAGTATGTTTGAATCAGCAACATAATTGTTTTTTTCAAAGAAGTTCTCTCACCAATCACTACAGAAGCTAAAGTCTCTGAGGTTGGCATTCTAAGCCCCTCCACGTTCTCTGCCAAATGCATTCTACCGCACCCAGATTGTTGGTTTGTTTTCAACAAAGATAGTCAGGGTTTATTATTTCAGTCACCGACAGCGCAGTGATACTGGCACATTTGAAAACGTCATTTATAAAGTCAGAACTCTTCATGCTCAAGGACAGAATGTAGTACAGCTGTCAAATGCTCCCAAGCTAACCCTTCTCATATAATCTCGAGACAATTGCGAGACTCCTTTAAGCCTTCTGGCCTGTTAGAATGATAGATATACATGTTTACCACTTGCAGCCAAGTACCCCTCAGGAACTTAGGATTAATGTCCAGAAATAGCTGGACTCCAAAATTTTGCCTGCAAGTATTCCTTTGAACACAGCTTTACAGGCACACAGTCCACTAAAACCCTCACATGGTATATAACTGGTCCTTCAAAAAGCAGATTGCAAAAGTGCAGAATAAATGTACACGTTATAAAGCAAGACTAATTCAACTTTCAGGATGGTTAGAAACAACCTAAAATTAGAGGGAACATTGTGTATGATTAAAATTAAGAGAGAATGTGAGAAAATGATAAAAAGATGTATTGAGATGGATGAGGTAAGCAAGAAAGGAGTAGGAAGAACAGTAAAAAGCAGAAAAGCATTCTACAAACAAATCAGGAAAAGAATTCAAAGTGAGGTGGGACTCTTACACGCCTTTCACAACTTTAGGATGTCCCAAAGTGCTTTATAGTGTTATGACCAGGTGAGAAAGAGGTCTAGGGTTCCCTTTCAGCCTTCACCTGGTCTTACTGTAACAAGGTTTAATTTTAAACACACTGTGTATTCTTAGCTCCCCCTTGGTGAATCCTTGTTCACCGCTTTCCAATTATAAGGCAAAGAAACCAACACAACAGGTTTTCTCAGGTTTAAAGAAGAAAAGTTGAAATTTATTAAATTTAATCTTAAACTCTAATTCGGTTAACACCTACAGATACATGACGCACCCACACTAGCATGCATATGCAATACACACATGCAAATAGAGACAGAAAAGAGCAGAAGAAAATTAAAGTGGAAAAGTTTGAAGCAATATCTGAAGAGTTGTTGTTATGGTTCTTCAAGCTCACTGTATAGTCCTTGATTGTGGGTAGATCTGGCTTTTTGTTGGGACCCAGTATTCTTCTTAAAAACTTGTTCGCTGTAGGAGACTTCTCTCCGTTGGGGTTCATGTGTCTTCAGTGGATTCAGAGGCTTGTGAGAAAGAGATGGGAGCAGGCAGGAGAGATCTTCTCAGTCCAGGAGCAAACAGACTTTCTGCCCAAACTGTTTGTACAAATTCACAAAACTCAGGTTGCCCAGTAGGTTGGCCATGTGACTAGATGGTTTGAGCATGTCAGTAGCAGTCAACCTGGAACGCGAGCTCCCCCACCTTCAACATTTGGTGATCAAAAGTCCATTGTGGGTTGAATGTCAGGAAATGGCTGTTTTGTCTTTCCAAACGCCGTCTGTTAATATGCAAATGTCTTTTCCAACCATGGCTGATCTGTTCAATAGGTCCTCCCCTCACTCCAGTAACAGTTTAAAATCGATGTTCATGACAAAATTAATGTGCCTCGCTCTGGGCGGGTGGGAGCCTAGCATGACAATCGTCAATAAAGTACTTTTGAATGCAGTCACTGGGACCCAGCGCTGGACCTGGGTCCAAGGCCCCTGCAGTACTGGTGGTGGCCATCGCTCCTCCTGGTGCAACTGATACTGCTGAGTGCCAGCTCTGTGATTGGCCAGCAGCTTTTGGAGGCGGGAACCCTGTCTTTAAAGGGATGGGGATCCCACCTCCTGAAACTTTGATTTAAAAAGGCCCGATGATCGCTCCAGTGGGGGGGGGGAAACACGAAAAGGCGGAGGAGGGGCTTTCCCCCCCGGCACTGGGAGCCCTGCCTCCAGCACAAAATCCAGCCCATCGATTCATGGAGTCATTTATGGCACAGAGAGAGGCCACTTGGCCCATCGAGTCCATGCTGGCCTTCCACGGAGCTGGGAGAGGCAAAAAGAAATCAAACCCTCAGCCAGTTCAGGGGAAAAAAACTGCAAAATTGCTCTCTGACTTCAGAGGTGATGAAACAAGCTCTAGGAGACAAAGTAACCTGAATTTACAGAGGTTGTATGATTCTTACAACCAATGTAAAGCATACACCGAAAATAGCATCATCTCAGAAATCAATCACTTTTCTGTAATGATGGCCTTGATATTAAGACCAACCGCACCACCCACCCCCCCCCCACCCCACCCCTCACAAGGTGCGCAGGAGCAAGTCGGTGAGGGGAGCGCAAAAAATGAAATGCGTGCAACATGTCCTAAAACGGCCACTCACCCACGCTCCACCATTTTTACGTGGGTGGATGTCCGGGTGTCCTAGATTTTGGACTCGAAGGGAACCAAGGGATATGGGGATCATGCAGGAAAGTAGAGTTTAGGTCGAGGACTAGTCATGATATTAAATGAGGAAGCAGGCTCAAGGGGCCGAATGGCATACTCCTGCTCCTATTTCTTACATTCCAATTGCCGGGAATGATGGGAGAATGGACATGTCGGCTGACCAATGACTGGAGCATGGGGGCGGAGAGATCGGAGGTGAAATGTCATGTGACAAAACATCCAGCAATGTGTCCAGACAGCACTGCCGACTCTTAAAAAACAGAGCTTTTACCAAGACCAGCAGCTGGTTACAGTCAAGCACGAAATAAAAAGCACCTTTACACTTAATGGTCAATGGAGACTTTAATCCCACCAGTAGGCCACACTTGAACCCAGTTTTCCTGAGGTGAAAGGTTAGAGTTCCAACCCACTGCGTGAGGCAGTCCTTTATTGCTTTTTCTTAATTTAGCACCACACATTGCCCAGTCTTCAGTGACTTGATGCTCAGTGTCAGCCAGCTGTGTGTCTGACCTGCTTCACTATCTGAGCAAGATCAAGATTAACCTAAATTAAAGCAAACCCTCTGAGGCAGGCCTGAGGTAAATGATGGTTCTTTTTTTTATTATTTCCCCCTGTTCAAAGACAGTCGCTTATTTCCTTTTAAGTGACTGGACCATTTAGATCCTTTCTTTGCAATAAACTTCCTCCTGAACAAGCTGTACAAAGCAATTCACATCTGTTGCCCTCCAGAATGAATCAGCGCTGACAGCCAGTGTAACAGGAGAGCCCCACTCCCAGACAGGAGGAATGCAGTAATGAAAAACACTCACTTAAAAGGTCAGGCAGTCTAAAAATAAACCAGGGAAGCTTGTTTTTCTAGACATCGTCTGCAAACTGCAGCTCTTACTGTTTTCCCATCCACAGGAGACGGATTGGATTTACTGAAGCAGATACTAGGTACATAATCAAGATCTTAGGATTGCGCTAATAAAATCACTGCCGCCACCCCCAGCTATTTACTAATTTCTCCTTCCCCTCACACCTTCAACCACAACAACTTGCATTCATCTAGCACCTTAAATGTAGCAAAACATCCCAAGGTGCTTCAGAGGAGCATTATCAGACAGAATTTGACACCGAGCCACAAAAGGAGATATTCAGGCCGATGACCAGAAGCTTGGTCAAAGAGGTAGGTTTTAAGGAGCGTCTTAATGAAAGAAAGCAAGGTGGAGAGGTTTAGCGAAGGAATTCCAGAGCAGTGTTCAGGAACATGAAAGGTGGGGGGGGGGGGGGTGGGGGTGGAGGGAGAGAAAGTCATTTTAAAATCGATTCCCAACTTATATGCATTTGTGTCATTCTCTATCGCTGCTGCTTCAAGCCAAACACCACTCTACCCAGCTGCTGCACCCCAAAAATATTTCATGCTAAGAACCAATAGTAATGCTTCAATTCACATGAAAATGGAGCAAAAATTTTCTAAGTGTCGGGTTTTAAAATGTACGAGCCATTTTAACCCCAAGATGGCCAGACTTTCATCCATTCGGGAGCAGAGGTTAGGAGTGAAAAGCAGAGGATTGGCGTTCTTACTCATAGAGAAGCTGCTGTTGTGGAGAATGGAAACGTTGTACTAGTGCGGAGGGGTGGGGCTATCTAGAAATAGGAGCTAAGTCTATCGTTGGAGAAGATGTAAAGAGTATTATTGTACTTCTAATCTTTGCTTTCCTTGGCCTGATGACGCTGCTGGGCAGGAGTAGAGTCAGGTGGTAGGGATAGTTAACTCTGCATCGGTTGGTTGGCATCCTTCCATCCATGAAAGATAATGGACACGTAGCAAACAATCCATTTAGGTGGGGTGTCTTCTCTTGGTGCACCTTTGTTGATGGCTGTGAAGGCCAATCCTTGAGAGGCAGGGTTCTGCCACAAGTGCTGCACATGAAGTTGCCAAGTGACGCTGTGAAGTGTTGTTTTTGATGTTGGCGCCTGTTGCCAAGCTGCTGTAGCAACTGGGCATCGTGGTAGTGCACACCAGTCCACAGGATGTGTCGCCATTTCCCTCCTTCAGCAGCTAGTGACCCCCAAGTGTGATAATCGACATTTAGGGCCTTCACAGCACGCTTGTAAGCATCCTTGAAGTGGAAATTTGGGCGCCCCACTGGTTGTCTAGCCCCGGCTACCTCACCATACAGAAGGTCCTTGGGTATGTGACCATTTTCCATCCTGTGGACGTTTCTGATCCACCGAAGCTGCCTCTGTTTGATTAGTGCCAACACACTTGGGAGCTCTGCCTTTGAGAGGACTGACACATTTGTGATTTTGTCTACCAGGATTTACCCATAATACGCCGCATACAGCGAAGATGGAAATTATTGAGCTTCTTTTCCTGGTAGCTGTAAGTCGCCCATGTTTCACAGCCATACAGCAAGGTGCTGAGAACACAGGCCTTATAAACCAACAGCTTGGTCCTAAGGGTCAGCTTGGTGTTATCCCATGTGTGTTTCATGAGTTGGCTGCTTTCCCTTTACGTGTATCGAGCTCTGCATCAAGGGACAGATTGTCTGTCACTGTGGACCCAAGGTAGCAGAATTTGCTAACCACTTCCAGTGGGGTTTTATTTAATGTGATCAGGGGCCGAGATGCAACACCTTGTCCCATAATCACGGTTTTCTTGATTCGTTTCATCAAGGAGAACAAGTGACAGGCACGTAAGAGACAGTCCATGAGTCTTTGTAGCTGAGTTTCCGTGTGAGCGACTAGTGCAACATCATCAGCACAGAGGAGTTCTCTGATCAGGACATGATGTGTTTTTGTCTTTGCTTTCAATCTTAGATTGTAGAGCTTGCTGTCTGACCATGTGTGCAAGTAGACTCCGTCTATACCTGTAAAGAAGGAGAAGATCAGGATCATGGAGAAGAAGATGCCAAACAGAGTGGGGGCTCGGACACAACCCTGTTTCACTCCATTCTTCATTCCGAAACTATCAGAAGTTGAGCCATCAAACTGTGCAGTGTACATTGTCATGGAAGGAGTGGATGAAACTGAGGAGCTTTGATGGACAGCCAATTTTTGCCAAAACCTTGTAAAGCCCTGTTCTGCTGATGGTGTCAAATGCCTTAGTGGGATCTACAAAAGTAAGGTAAAGGGGTATACTCTGTTCCCTACACTTCTCTTATAGCTGGCGTATGGAGAAGATCAGATCCACAGTAGATCTGCCGGCACGGAAACCGCACTGTGCTTCAGGGTACACTCAATCTGCAAGTAAATGGAAACTTTGAAGTATGACCCTGGCAAAGGACTTCCCCGTGATACTGAGAAGTGAGATGCCCCATGTAGTTGTTGCAGTCTCCTCTGTTTTTGTACAGAGTGATAATTTTGGCATCACGCATCTCCTGTGGAACAGAGCCTGCTTTCCAGCAGAGAATGAGAAGGTCATAAAGGTGTGTCAATAAATGGGACTTTCCGTGCTTGAGCAGTTCGGCTGGGATTCCGTCCTTGCCTGGTGCCCTTCTGTTCGCTAGACGATCAATGGCCTTGTCGAACTCCAATGGTGAGGTTTCTTCATCTAACTTATCCACGACAGGAAGTTACGGGACAGCATCGAGCGCAGACTGGGAGATGTCCAACTCACAGGAGTACAGCTCATAATGGTGTTCAGCCCGGTGGGACATCTGTTTAGTTCTGTCGGTGAGTACTTCACCATCTGCTGACTTAACCCTGCATCAAACCCTTTCTAAAGCTGAGCTGAAGGGCCAGAGTGTAAATTAAGGAGGTTACACGATACTTGCAATATAAGAATCTAAATGGGGTAGAGGAACAAAGGGATCTGGGAGTACAAATACACAAATCACTAAAAGTGGTGACGCAGCTTATTGAAGCCATAAAAAAAATCAAACCAAACACTTTGTTTCTCGAGGGATAGATTTGAAAAGTAGAGAAGTTATGCTAAACTTCTATCAAACTTTGGTTAGACCATACCTGAAATATTATGTACAGTTCTGGTCACCATGTTATATAAAGGATATAGAAATACTGTAGAGTGTGCAAAAAAAGACTTACAAGAATGTGGCCAGAAGAACAAGACTTATCAGGAGAGGATGAACAGGCTGGATCTCTTCTCTCTTGAGATGTGCTCATAGAGGTCTTTAAAATTATGAAAGGTTTTGATAGAGTGGATACAGAGAATGTTTCCACTTGTGGGGAAGAGCAAAATTAGAGGCCATCAATATAAAATAGTCACCAAGAAATCCAATAGGGATTTCAGAAGAAACTACTTTACCCAGAGAGTAATGAGAATGTGGAACTCGCTACCACAGGGAGTGGTTGAGGTGAATAGTACAGATGCATTTAAGGGGAAGCTAGATAAACACAAGATGGAGCAGGGAATAGAGGGTTATGATAATAGAGTTAGATGAGGAAAGATGGGAGGAGGTTCTGTTGGAGCATAAACGCCAGCATGGATTGATTGTTCTATCTCATTCTATATAATCGTATCTGGCATCCACTTTGACAGCGAGCACTACTGCTGCTCTAGGCTTATATCACATAAAAGATGTCTTTAGTGTCAACTGTGTAAAAAGCCTAAACATGTAAAACATACCGATCAATTTTTGAAGTCACGGAACGGTTGGAATCTCTGTATTTCTTGCATGTAATCCATTTGATTCAATGTCAGTTTCAAACAGTGCCTGAATATGTAGCTTTACCACTTTAATACTGATTGCTTTATTCACCCCTTCAATCACTGAGCAGCTAACACTGCTGTTCTAGTTTTGTCTAAAGTGGGAACAGTGACTAGTGCCAGTCGAGTGGGCTGATTATTCCCTGGTTGACCGAACTAGCTGCTACAGTCCAAAATAAAAGGAGCACTTAAGACATTGTAACTGACAACCTTGAAACTGATCTTAGTGCAAGTGGGTAATGGTTATCGCTTTATGGCAGACACAGTGGCTGCCTCTTGTAAACACGCAGATTTTAAATGTTGGTGACTGCCCCAACTAACTGCCAACAAAGTTTACAAAGCCAATTCGGGCAAAGGATCTTATTCAAATGGGATAGGCTTTCCAGTCAGTAGGGCAAACAAGATGCTTTGAACTTGATTGAACAGCTATGGCACGAACTGAATGTGTAAACTGAGATTTTTAGCATATTAGAGTCAAGTTTCTGTAGGTCTACAAAGCAAATATTTGAAAACAGCAGGTTCAACTTTCCGGAAGGGTAAGATCCATTGACAGATATGTTACATGTGAAATGCAGAATGTGAGAACACTCCAGGATTCCTAAGCACAAAGCTATTTCTGGCTTGACATCTGACCAATTTCAAAGAGTTCACTGTTAGCTGCAAGTGTTTCCCTTCAACTGAGACTTGCATATTTTAAAATGTGACAACATAGTTCCTGTAACTACTAGTTAAGACTGCTTTGTCACATCAAAACAATGGAGGAGGTTGTAGGAGAACAGTTCAATCTGTGAATAAAAAGTCACCAAACAGAAGCTTAAAGTGTGAGTGAGTTACTTGCCTCTCATTCCCAGGAAGCTAAGAGAACACAGAATGAGAATAGGTCATTGGGCCCTTCAAGCTTGCTGCATCCTAACTGAGGGGCTGGATCCATGGAAAACCCCTCGAACTGTATCCAGAAAATATTTGTTTGCTGTAAAATGTACATGGCATGTAAAATGAAATGGAAGGGTTGTGAGGCAACTCACTCCTGTATTGAAGGAAACTGATCTCCTTTGCACTCTTTGTATTGTTTGATTTTGTGCTTTTTGGAACTGTTTTGTAATGTATTTTTTTAGAGATTTTATGAATAAAGTATATTTTGGAAATTTTAAAAAAAGCTGCATCCTTATACCATGTAAATCAACACTCTCGTGACTGTTCTGAATCTATTTACTACCCCAAGCAAAGGCCGGAATTTTACTGGTCCCGCAGAGGCGAGCTTGAAGGCGGGACTGGGAGGAAAAATGGAAGAGAGGGCATCAGGTTGGCAGGCACTAGGAGACAGAGGCTCCTTGCCTCAATAACAGGGCCGTGGGCAGGAAAGACTGCACCAGTGGCCCAAATGATTCCTCTGAAGGGGTTCCCTTTGCTCTCACTTGCAGCAGTTTAAAAGCCTGGACTATGTCTCATCTCGGCCCTTGTTTCTTTGATGAGTAGAAGCTGTGTGCCTCAGCTTATTTCAAACGCCATTGTGTGTCGGCAAAGTACGGCATGCAGAAGGTAGAGTAAGGACATTGTTAAACCCCACTGGTCCTGTGCTGACATTTTCTCTTACTTGATGGGACTGTCCCATCTCCTTGCTGGCATTATTGCTATAGTTGGATTAATGGCAACTCATTTCACCTCTTGCTGTTTAAGGTAGACCAACCACAGGAACCTCATGGATGCATTTGAAGATCTCAAAAGTAGCTGAGGAGGAAACAGCAAAGGTTTTACTGTCATTTTCCCAAATTCTACAGAAAGGCAAATTGCGCCAGAGTACCGAAGAGCAAACAAATGTAACAAATGTAAAAGAGACTGGGATAAGCCAGGAAAATATAGGCTGGTTAGTCATACTTCAGTTATTGTTTAACTAATAGCATCATAGAGTAGTACAGGAAAGAAAGAGGCCATTTGGCCTATTGAATCAATGACAGTTCTTTCGAAGAATAATCCTGTTAGTCTCATTCCTCCACTTGTTCCCCAAATCCCTGAAACCTTTTCTCCCAATTGAAGGCTACAATTGAATTTGTTTCCACCACCCTATCAGGCAGTACATTCCAAACCCTAGCAACACATTGCGTAAAAAAAGATTTTCATCATTGTGCCTCTGGCTCTTTTGTGAATCATCATAAATCTGGTTATTGACTCTTCAGCCATTGGAAACTACAGGTAGTGGTGGCAGTGGTTCAAAACGGGCAGCTCTGCCCAAGTGTGCACCACTCAGAAACAGAAGAAACCTGGCACAACTTGTTTCCTGCTATTTTTCTGGCACTGTGTCTATTAACTCCACTGTGTAACCAATGAGTTCAAGGCTGGGTGGGACTTATGGCAGGACTTACAGCAAACAGTCTATGTAATCAGCAAGCAGAGTCAATTTCGGTTACAGCCAAGTGAGGAGGGGGTCTCAGGATCTCCTCTTGTCCCTTCCTCCTATTTGATCGCAACAGGGTTTATTCCTTTTAAAAAGTGGTTGAGCTCACCACCTCTGTGAGTGTTTTACATTTTTCCTTTACTGTGATTGTGAAAGAACCAATCTGACAGGTTTTCTTGAGTTTAAACAAGAAAAAGGTAGGTTTATTATACTTAACACTCTAACCCAATTTAAAAATACTAAAATACGCTGCACATTCGCGTACACATTCACATGAGAATCACACAAACACAAATGGATTACAGGAGGGAAAATAGATTTGATGGTTGGATTAAAGTCCAGAATAAATGGACCTTAAATACAGTCTGTAAAGTGGGTGATCCAGTAGTCCTCGGCTGAAGCTGTATTCTTGGAAGTTCTTGGTTGGTCAAAGTATATTATGGCTGGCTTGCTTTGCTCAGGATTTTCCTGAAGGCAGAATCTATAGTTGGCTCTCTTCCTCTTGTCACTGGCTGTAGCGATCTGTAGGCTTAGAGGATCCCCCAGTTGCAGATGGTTTCCAAACATGATGTTTTCTGGGGAGAGAGAGGGAAAGGGAAGCACAGAGCTTTCTGCTGCTGCACATTCAGTTACTGCTTGTCTTCTGTTTGTGCAACAAACCTTCTAGTTTCTTCAGAGATGGACAGACGGTCACATAGTTCTCTCAATCCCCTTTGTTTTTTAATGAAGTTTTCTAATGAAATTCAAGGTTCCACATGCCCCAGGATGCCAATTCACACTTGGAGGGGGTTGGCTCTTTCAAAGTTAATGTGTGAGGATTGCCTTGACTGCTATGCTAATGAAGCTATTTCAGGTAATTCAATCACTTAGAGCAAGCCATTGTTCTGGCTGGGCTTCTCGTTAGACTTTCGGTCTCCAGTTCAATCTCCTGGTATTTCAGATGTAAATTGCAGTGGCCATCTTGGCTGTTAGTTTTTTAAATGTTACTGTAGGATTTTTTCCCATTAAATGTCTAATGTAAGTTTCTAACCAATGAAATTAATATTTCCCATTTGGCATATAGGGTTTTCCTGACACAACTTAGAAAGAATCTCTGTGAACTACAGCAAAGAGAGCTCATGACTGAAAATACAGCAAATGTGCCAATAAAAATCCTGGTTATTTCACCAGCAAAATCCAGTGAGTGGAGGATAGTCACATCCAAATTCTGTGTGTAAAATCAATCCCAGTGACTTAGCGGTGTGGTCTCCAGGCGTGAATGACAGGAGTATTGCCCAATCATCTCCATTCTAGCTGGAAATATTGGTATGACAATATGAGCTCAGTGGGTTCTACTGGTTTCTGGCTACAGTTACAGTGGGTCCAGCAGAACCATTGTAGATTCGCTGGTCATACTGTGCACTAGGTCATGTGAAAACATTTCCTTTGTGGATTGCTGTAGGAGCCAGTTACAAAATAGGGAATTATTGTGTGAATGGAGGAGTTTTTATAAGGGTGCTACTGTCAAAAGGGCTTTTTAATATAGTGGGTCCTTGTCTGAGTGTGCTGTATAAGGATGCATGTTGTATAAAAGGGACATTGCATGATGACTCATTCCAGTATAAATTGGTTTCATAGCTTCATTGGTTTTACTACTTAGAATTGTTATTAAATGTAAGGTTAATGAGGGTTCTGACACCTGGTTAGTTTGCTAATGTTTGTTCAGATTAAAGTAGCAGAGACTTATAAACCTGGGACCGCAGGATGGTAAAGGAATGGCTAACTGAACAGTTAAGAGAGTGTTCAAGGAAAAAACATTTTTTTTCTTATTCATTCATGGGATGTGGGCGTCACTGGCCAGGCCAGCATTTATTGCCCATCCCTAATTGCCCTTGAGAAGATGGTGGTAAGCTGCGTTCTTGAACCGCTGCAGTCCATGTGGGGTAGGTACACCCACAGTGCTGTTAGGAAGGGAGTTCCAGGATTTTGACCCAGCGACAGTGAAGGAATGGTGATATAGTTCCAAGTCAGGATGGTGTGTGACTTGGAGGGGGACTTGCAGGTGGTGGTGTTCCCATACATTTTCTGCCCTTGTCCTTCTAGTTGGTAGAGGTCGTGGGTTTGGAAGGTGCTGTCTAAGGAGCCTTGGTGCATTGCTGCAGTGCATCTTGTAGATGGTACACACTGCTGCCATTGTGGTGGTACAGGGAGTGAATATTTGTAAATGGGGTGCCAATCAAGTGGGCTGCTTTGTCCTGGATGGTGTCGAGCTTCTTGAGTGTTGTTGGAGCTGCACCCATCCAGGCAAGTGGAGAGCATTCCATAACACTCCTGACTTGTGCCTTGTAGATGGTGGACAGGCTTTGGGGAGTCAGGAGGTGAGTTACTCGCCGCAGGATTCCTAGCCTCTGACCTGCTCTTGTAGCCACAGTATTTATATGGCTACTCCAGTTTAGTTTCTGGTCAATGGTAGCCCCGAGGATGTTGATAGTGGAGGATTCAGCGATCGTAATGCCATTGAATATCAAGGGGAGATGGTTAGATTCTCTTTTGTTGGAGATGGTCATTGCCTGGCACTTGTGTGGCGCGAATGTTACTTGCCACTTATCAGCCCAAGTATGGATATTGTCCAGGTTTTGCTGCATTTCTATACAGACTGCTTCAGTATCTGAGGAGTCACGAATGGTGTTGAACATTGTGCAATCATCAGCGAACATCCCCACTTCTGACCTTATGATTGAAGGAAGGTCATTGATGAAGCAGCTGAAGATGGTTGGACCTTGGACACTACCCTGAGGCACTCCTGCAGTGATGTCCTGGAGCTCAGATGATTGACCTCCAACAACCACAACCATCTTCCTTTGTGCTAGGTATGACTCCAGCCAGCAGAGGGTTTTCCCCCTGATTCCCATTGACCTTAATTTTGCTAGGGCTCCTTGAAGACATATTCGAGTCAAATGCTGCCTTGATGTCAAGGGCAGTCACTCTTACCTCACCGCTTGAGTTCAGCTCTTTTGTTCATTGTTTGAACCAAGGCTGTAATGAGGTTAGGAGCTGAATGGCCCTGGCACAACCCAAACTGAGCTTCACTGAGCAGGTTATTGCTAAGCAAGTGCTGCTTGATAGCACTGTCGATGACACCTTCCATCACTTTACTGATGATTGAGAGTGGACTGATGGGCCGTTTTGGACTTGTCCTGCTTTTTGTGTACAGGACATACCTGGGCAATTTTCCACTTTGCAGGGTAGATGCCAGTGTTGTAGCTGTACTGGAACAGTTTGACTAGGGGCGCGGTAAGTTCTGGAGCACAGATCTTCAGTACTATTGCCGGAATATTGTCAAGGCCCATAGCCTTTGCAGTATCCAGTGCCTTCAGTCATTTCATGATATCATGCGGAGTGAATCGAATTGGCTGAAGTCTGGCATCTGTGATGCTGGGGACCTCAGGAGGAGGCCGAGATGGATCATCAACTCGGCACTTCTGGCTGAAGATTGTTGCAAATGCTTCAGCCTTATCTTTCGCACTGATGTGCTGGGCTCCCCCATCATTAAGGATGGGAATATTTGTGGAGCCACCTCCTCCTGTTAGTTGTTTAATTGCCCACCACCATTCACGGCTGGATGTGGCAGGACTGCAGAGCTTAGATTTGATCCGTTGGTTATGGGATCGCTTAGCTCTGTCTATCACATGCTGCTTACGCAGTTTGGCATGCAAGTAATCCTGGGTTGTAGCTTCACCAAGTTGACACCTCATTTTGAGGTATGCTTGGTGTTGCTCCTGACATGCCCTCCTGCACTCTTCATTGAACCAGGGTTGGTCTCCTGACTTGGTGGTAATGGTAGATTGGGGGATATGCCGGGCCATGAGGTTACAGATTGTGGTTGAGTACAATTCTGCTGCTGCTGATGGCCCACAGCGCCTCATGGATGCCCAGTTTTGCATTGCTAGATCTGTTCAAAATCTATCCCATTTAGCACGGTGGTAGTGCCACACAATACGATGGCGGGTATCCACAATGTGAAGGCGGGACTTTGTCTCCACAACGACTGTGCGGTGGTCACTCCTACCAATACTGTCATGGACAGATGCATCTGCGGCAGGCAGATTGGTGAGGACGAGGTCAACTATGTTTTCCCCTCTTGTTGGTTCCCTCACCACCTGCCGCATACGCAGTCTAGCAGATATGTCCTTTAGGACTCGGCCAGATAGGTCAGTAGAGGTGCTACCGAGCCACTCTTGGTGATGGACATTGAAGTCCCCCACCCAGAGTACATTCTGTGCCCTCACCACCTTCAGTGCTTCCTCCAAGTGCTGTTCAACATGAAGGAGTACTGACTCATCAGCTGAGAGAGGGCGGTCGGTGGTAATCATCAGGAGATTTCCTTGTCCATGTTTGATCTGATGCCATGAGGCTTCATGGGGTCCAGAGTCGATGTTGAGGATTCCCAGGGTAACTCCCTCCCTTTAGTATACCACTGTGCCACACCTCTGGTGGGTCTGTCCTGCCGGTGGGACAGGACTTACCCGGGATGGTGATGGCAGTGTCTGGGACATTGTCTGTCAGGTATGATTCCGTGAGTATGACTATGTCAGGCTGTTGCTTGACTAGTCTGTAGGACAGTTCTCCCAACTTTGGCATAAGCCCCCATTTGTTAGTAAGGAGGACTTTGCAGGGTCGACAGGGCTAGGTTTGCCGTTGTCGTTTCTGGTGCCTAGGTCAATGCCGGGTGGTCCGTCCGGTTTCATTCCTTTTTATTGACTTCGTAGCGGTTAGATACAACTGAGTGGCTTGCTAGGCCATTTCAGAGGGCATGTTAGAGTTAACCACATTGCTGTGGGTCTGGAGTCACATGCAGGCCAGACCAGGTAAGGACAGCAGATTTCCTTCCCTAAAGGACATTAGTGAACCGGGTGGATTTTTACAACAATCGACAATGGTTTCTTGGTCATCATTAGACTAGCTTTTTAATTCTAGATTTTTATTAATTGAATTCAAATTCCACCTTCTGCTGTGGTAGGATTTGAACCCATGTCCCCAGAGCAATTCATATGTTATATGTACCTTCCTGTGAATGTCCTATTGAAGCCAGTTATGGTAAACCAAACAAGTTATCAATATACAGGTCATGTTCCTGAATAACTAGAGAAAATGTGTGCTACGAAAGAATTATTTTTCAATGGTATTAGCCTGAAGCATGAACTTCCATAAACAAGCATTAATACCCTAATGCATCTGCTTCTGTTGTAGGAGGCTATATATTCATAGTTAAAGCAGTGAGGATTTACCGAATCATAGTATCATGGCAGTAGAACTATCTTGTTGTGGTATGATGTGACTGTATTGTGGAATAATCAGATCCAATACCACAGAGTATGTACTATCTATAGGGTATCGTGCAGTAGCTCACCAAACTTTCCACTATAGTATCTCCCAGTCCCATGGCCCCTGCTATTGAGAAGGACCAGAGCAACAATTTCATTGGAACATCTAAGCTCCCTTCCAAGTTGCACACCATTCTGACTTAGACATATGTCGTTATTACCTCATTGTCCCATATGTCAAAATGCTGGAATTTCCTGCCTAACATTTGTGGGAGTGTCATCACTATGACGACCTCAGTGGTTTCAAGAGATGGCTCACAACCATGTTCTCAGGACAACCACTGGAGATGGGCAATAAATGCAGTCTTTCACGCATCGTCCAAATCTAGAAAACAGATATATTTAGGAAAAGAGCAGAGGAACACAGGCTCAATCTCCCAATCTGTCTGGTTCCTGAGAAGGGGAAGCCATACACATCCAGCAAGGATGAGGATGGTAGTGGGGAGGGGGCTGGGCAAGAGTTGTGGGGGGAAGAGCAACAATATCAGATAGAGATTGTCCATTGGGCTGGTTTCCACATGGCTCCTCCAGCCTGTAGTGAACAGCATTGTTGTAATCAGGGAACAGGTTCATTTACCATGTCAGATGGGGGGGTCTCAGTGAATCTTGAAGGAGAATATGAGGAGAGGAAAGACATAGTATGCCTCATCTGATGACGTGAAACCTCAGGAAAATGGAAATACGTTCGCATTTGAACAGCCCCAGCTTTTTAGTCAAAGATTTGTATTTTACATGAGATTGTGTAGCCTTAATCTGCCAACCCTCAGTTTTGCGTGTGTTTGGTATGCTATCCTGTCAAAAACAGTGAGCCATGGGTGCACTACTATTTACTGCAGTCTGCACAAACAGGAGACAAGAGCATGACCTCTAACTTCTGAATTTCACTTTTCGCTCTAAGCAGCTTACCTCAAATTTGAGCCGGAACTCTCAAGAGTTACGTAAGAAAGCATTTGTACCAGGAATGAAGCCCTCGTTTGATGAATGTAATCTGGACACATTAGCGCAGTGTTCTACAGCCGTAAATACACACAGCAGATATCTGAGACTCAACAGCTGCAGGACAGGATTAACGCTGCTTTGTCAAACTGGCTCGAACATTAAAGGGTTTGTTAACTTGCGTTCCAGCCCAGGCCACTGGGCTGTTTTAATTTGACCCAAGATTTTTTTCTCTATCAACTGAAGAATCAATAACATTTTAGGATTATAAACCCTCTCGATTTTAGTTCTGAACACTGTGAGCTGCCTTATCTGCCTGTTTATAGCTTTTCTTTCCTTCCAAGCTTTTCCTTTCTCATCATTGGTGATCTGAGAACATCTTGCTTCTGTGCCAATCCATGCCAGCTCCAAAGAGAAAGTGATCCTTTGCCCCGTTATCTCTTCATGCCTGTGATCAGATGTGGTCAATCTAGAGCGGCACAGTGACGCAGTGGTTAGCGCCGCCGCCTCACAGCTCCAGCGACCCGCGTTCGGTTCTGGGTACTGCCTGTGCGGAGTTTGCAAGTTCTCCCTGTGACTGCGTGGGTTTCCGCCGGGTGCTCCGATTTCCTCCCACAGCCAAAGACTTGCAGGTTGATAGGTAAATTAGCCATTGTAAATTGCCCCTAGTGTAGGTAGGTGATAGGAGAATGGTGGGGATGTGGTCGGGAATATGGGATTAATGTAGGATTAGTATAAATGGGTGGTTGTTGGTCAGCACAGACTCAATGGGCTGAAGGGCCTGTTTCAGTGCTGTATCTCTCTCTCTATGAGACTCTGTCTTTGACCCATGTGTCCATCCTCCAGTACACTGCCCAGCTCAGCCTTGGCATCACCCTGACCCAGAATGAAGTTGGAAAAGTCATCCATCAGCTGAAAAGCCTCTGGAGTAGATGGAATTCCTGCTGAAATCCTGATACACTCCTAGAGCGATTACACCACCTTATATCCCTTATCTGGGAAGAGCAGCACATGACAGGGGATCTCAAGGATGCTGTGATTGTGACTATTTTCGATAAAGGAGACAAATCTGATTGTGGTAATTACAGGAGAGTCTCCTTGCTGTCTGCCACAGGGAAGATCATCGCAAGGATTCTCCTCAACTGCCTCTTTCCATGACCAAAGAGCTCTTCCCTGAGCTGCAATGTGAGTTTCACCACTGATAGGCACTACAGATATGATCTTCACTGCATGGCAAAACCAAGAAAAATATAGGGAGCAGCATCAACAGCTGTACATGATCTTTTTTGACCTCACAAAAGCCTTTGACACTGTCAATCATGAGGGTTTATGGAGAATCCTCCTCAAGTTTGGCTGCCCTCAGAAATTTTTCACTGTCACATCTCAAGTTGAAGAATCGCACTTGAAGTCACAGATTTGACTTTAACAAAGATTTAACAAACTTTAATAAAGACTTTTGTTAACTACACCAGCATATGCTTATTGACCTTACAACAACCCCTAGGTCAGGGGTTTTCCCCAAAACACTGAGTTACTTTCAGATTCACTTCCAAGTACTATTTAGTCTCTAAAACTCAAGCCCACACATACAATCATGACATTCCTCCCTTATCAGACTAAAACATGTCCATGATCTTCCCAGTTCACTGAGTAAATGAATTTCTTCAATTATATTTGCTTTCAAGGGCAGCATTTGGTGTGCACCCTTTTTGTTTTAAACATAATCACAACACAAAATCTTCATATCGATTTGGTGGTCTCCTCTCGCGCCATGGTCTTCCTGTTGTCTCAGGAACTCTGGTAACCACGCCAAGATTAGGAAATGTTGTCGGCCCCTCAGGAACTGATGTTTCATTCTCTAGATAGCAAATTGCCTGCCTGCCAACAGCATCACTGGCTTGGACATCTGAATTGCTGAATGTCAGCTTCACCTCAGCTCCTACATCTGGTTCATCTGCTGTAGTGTCTTTGTCACCATGATACTTTTTGGCGCAGGAAGAATTTCTATCATACAGTACTCCTTCTGGATACTGCACAGACTCAGAAGAGGCTCACCATCCTCCGTAATCACTACGAATTATGCCTCCACACTCTGTTCTCCAGCTCTCACACTTGTAGTGAAGCAGACAACAGTCCCTGCAGTCCCCAGCATCACAGCCAATTCGATTCACTCCGTTTGATATCAAGAAATGACTGAAGGCACTGGATACTGCAAAGGCTATGGGCCCTGACAATATTCTGGCAATAGTACTGAAGATCTGTGCTCCAGAACTTGCCGCACCCCTAGCCAAGCTGTTCCAGTACAGCTACAACACTGGCATCTACCCAGCAAAGTGGAAAATTGCCCAGGTATGTCCTGTACACAAAAAGCAGGACAAATCCAACCCGACCAGTTACCGCCCCATCTGTCTACTCTCGATCATCAGTAAAGTGATGGAAGCTATCATTGACACTGCTATCAAGCAGCACTTGCTTAGCAATGACCTGCTCAGTGAAGCTCAGTTTGGGTTCCGCCAGGGCCACTCAGCTCCTGATCTCATTACAGCCTTAATTCAAACATGGACAAAAGAGCTGAACTCAGGAGGTGAGGTGAGAGTGACTGCCCTTGACATCAAGGCAGCATTTGACCCGAGTATGTCATCAAGGAGCCCTAACAAAACTGAAATCAATGGGAATCAGGGGGAAAACTCTCCACTGGTTGGAATCATACCTAGCGCAAAGGAAGATGGTTGTGGTTGTTGGAGGTCAATCGTCTCAGCTCTAGGACATCACTGCAGGAGTTCCTCGGGGTAGTGCCCTAGGCCCAACCATCTTCAGCTGCTTCATCAATGACCTTCCTTCAATCATAAGGTCAGAAGTGGGGTTGTTTGCTGATGATTGCACAATGTTCAGCAGCATTCACGACTCCTCAGATACTGAAGTAAGACCTGGACAATATCCAGGCTTGGGCTGATAAGTGGCAAGTAACATTCGCCATACAGTACCAGGCAATGACCATCTCCAACAAGAGAGAATCTAACCATCTCCCCTTGACATTCAATGGCATTATGATCGCTGAATCCCCCACTATCAACATCCTGCGGGTTACCATTGACCAGAACCTGAACTGGAGTAGCCATATAAATACCATGGCTACAAGAGCAGGTCAGAGGCTAGGAATCCTGCGGTGAGTAACTCACCTCCTGACTCCCCAAAGCCTGTCCACCATCTACAAGGCACAAGTCAGGAATGTGATGGAATACTTTCCACTTGCCTGGATGGGTGCAGCTCCAATAACACTCAAGAAGCTTGACACCATCCAGAACAAAGCAGCCCGCTTGATTGGCACTCCATCCACAAACATTCACTCCCTCCATGACTGACGCACAGTGGCAGCAGTGTGTACCATCTACAAGATGCACTGCAGCAACACACCAAGGCTACTCAGGCAGTACCTTCCAATCCCACAACCTCTACCACCTGGAAGGACACGGCAGCAGATGAGTGGGAACTCACCACCTGCAAGTTCCTCTCCAAGCCACACACCATCCAGACTTGGAACTATGTCGCCGTTCCTTCACTGTCACTGGGTCAAAATCCTGGATCTCCCTTCCTAACAGCACTGTGGGTGTGCCTACCCCACATGGACTGCAGCGGTTAAAGCCCACCACCTTCCCAAGAGCAATTAGGGATGGGCAATAAATGCTGTCCTGGCCAGCGATGCCCACATCCTATGAAATGACTTAAAAAAGTGCCGTTTTAGATGTGTATTTTCAAGATGTACACTTGGTTCCCTTTAGCTTCGTTCCTCCCACATTACTGTCACTGCCTGAATCTACAATAATGCTCTCTTCAACACCCCCAACAATCACTGGAACTTTCTCTTGGTTGCTGCCATTGACAGAAAACATGTATTCACAATTGCTATTCATGTCCTCATTCACTGCATCTTCTTCCACTCATCTCATAGTTGTACTACTTCCAGCTCGCTTTCCTTTACCTGGTTTGCCAGGTTTCCCACTCTGCTCAGCTGTGCTTCTGCACTTCTTGGCAAAATGGTCTCTATCCCCACATTTTCTGCATATCTTTCCCTTGGCAGGGCAGCAATCATCTCTTCCATAGTGCCCCAAGCTGCCACATCTGAGGCATTCTCAGACGTTTGCTGTTTACATTTATGCGTATTGGATTCCATTGTGCCACTTGATTAACCTCAGATTTTGTTGCGCCGATGACGGAAATGGGACCAAGTTTCATGCTGTGAACTTGTCCATCCACTGCTTCCAATGCAGCCACTATTTTCAAAGTGTCATCCAACGTTAAGTCACCTCCTCTTTCCAGCAGCCTACACCTCAACTTATCCGGTTTGCAATGATCGACCACCTGATCCATTATCTGAATATTCAGATCCATCACAATATAATTTCATCCATCTGACATCTGTCTCAAACGAGTCACAAATTGGGCTACTGTTTCCCTCTCTTTCTGTCTTATTTGATGGAAAACATGCCTTTGGAATGTGGCATTTGGCGTCACCAGATAATGGTCCTTCAAAGCTTTCACTGCACATTCATAATCCACCTTTTCTCCCATGTAAGGCAACGTTTAGAAAGTCTCCCTCTCTGACGCACCTACATTGAATGGCAATAAGGCCATTATGCTTCTGCACCTCTGTCGCCCCATCCAAAAACAAACCACGACTATCAGCATATGCTTCAAACTCCTCCAGCTTTCCATTTCACACTGACGGAACTGGCATCACCCGTCAGATCAAACGGTTCAATTCCCTGGACTGCAGACATATCAGCTCCACAATCCCAAATATCTCCGAATTTACCTCTGTATTGTTTGTCTTTTTAACGTCGTTGCCAAGGTCACATCCCAGGCTGAAGAATCACTCTTGAAGTCACAGATTTAACTTTAACAAAGATTTGACAAGATTTAATAAAGACTTCTGTTCACCACAGCAGCATATGCTTATCTGACCTTACAACAACCCCCAGGTCAGGTTAATGGCCTGCTCGGGTCTGCAAATGAGACCCGACCCGAACCTGACAGAACCCGATCCGACCCCGAGCCCGACCCGGCCTGAGTCCTTCCATTTTTTCCCGTGCCCGACCCGACCAACAGTTAACCTACCTTCGGTTTTTCACTTTGTTCCTTACCTGCACAAGCTTAAAATAACTGTAGCAAAACCACCTTTAAAGTCCAAAAAGTAAATTAACATTAGAATCACTTACCTGAGGTTGTGAGAGAACGTGTCCAACTCGGCCCGACCCGACCCGAGCCCGAATGCTGGACTTGGAAGTGCAACCTGACCCAAACCCAACGGGACCCGACGACATGTGTCGGGTTCGGGTCGGGTAGCAGGACTTTAGGTCAGGTGTTTTTCCCAAAACACTGAGTTCCTTTCAGTTTCACTTCCAAGTACCAATATAGTCTCTAATACTCAAGCCAACACATACAATCATGACAGTCACCATCCTTTGCCTACTACATGATGATATGCAAGCCGTAATCCTTAGCAACGGGACCACCATAGACCCTATCTAAATGAAGACTGGTGTCAACCAAGGCTGTGTCATCACACCAAACCTTTTCTCCATCTTCCTCCCCGTAATTTCACACTTCACTTCCAGCACATTCCCCACAGGATAACCTACAGGACGGACGGGAAATTATTCAACCTCCATCGCCTCCACTCCAAAACAAAGGTCACTCCAACTTCAGTCATTGAGCTTCAGTACACGGACAATGCTTTTGTTTGTGCTCACTCGGAGACTGAGTTCCAAGTCAATTCCTTCACTGAATATACGAGAGGATGGACCTTACTTTAAATATATGGAAAACTAAGGTCCTCTTCCTACCCATTCCTGCAGCAAATCATCATCCTCATTTGATCAGGATCTACTGTGAGACCCTGGAAAACTTGGACCATTTTTCATCTTTCAGATGTCTCCTCTCAATGAAGGCAGACATAGATGATGAAATTGACCACCGGCTTCAATGTGCCAGCTTTGCCTTCGGCCGACTGAGGAAGAGAGCTTTCAAGGACGAGGACCTCAAACTCGGAACTAAGGTCATGGCATACTGGGCAGCAGTGATCCCTGCACTCCTATATGCCTCGGAGAATTGGACAATCTACAGTAGGCACCTCAAGGCACTGGAGTAATACCATTTGTTTGCAGGATAGGTGGTATAATGTCAACATCCTCTCCCAAGCCAACATTCCTAGCATCAGGGTGCTAGTCACCCAAAACCAGCTTTGCTGGGCGGGCCACGTCATTCACATGCCTGACACCAAGATCCTGAAGCAACTGCTCTATTCTGAGCTCCACACCGGCAAAAGACTCCCAGGAAGACAGAAATGCTTTCGGTACGTTCTCAAAGCATCCCTGAAGAAATCCAACATGCCGACCAACTCATTGGAGGCCGTGTCCCTCGACTGGTCAGACTGGGGAAGTACCGAGCACCTTGAGAGATCTTGATGGGAGCATGTGGAAGCCAAGTCCAGGCAGTGAAAGGTGTGCATAGCCACATCCAAGTAACCCCCTTACCCAAGTCTTCAAATACCACCTGTCCCTTATGTAGTATAGTCTGCGGTTCGCGCATCTGACTTGTTAGTCATGTTAGAATGCACAGAACTGGAGTTATCCTCAGAGCCGAGAGATTGCCTAAGGAGAAGAAGGTCAGATGGATTTAACCCCTTTCCTCCCAACCCTCAACTTAAGGACATATCCTAATGGTGCAGCTGAGATTGGTAATTTGTCATACAGGCAATCGTAGATAGGACCCTTGATCATTGGCACAGTCTGCTGCAATCCCAGTGCACTGTCACTATGCCTACTGTGTGGATGTATTCCTGCTGTGAGCTCTGGATTCAAACATTTGTAGCATTATTGGTTGCTTCAGGATTAATTAAAGAATGAAAGAAAGTGCATTTATATAGTGCCTTACACCACCTCAGCACGCCCCAAGGCACTTTACAGCTAATGAAGTGCTTTTTGAAGTGCGGTCACTGTTGTAATGTAGGAAACACAATGGCCAATTTGTGCATAGCAAACTCCCACAAAACAAAATGTGATAATGACCGGATAATCTGCTTTTGTGATATTAGTTGAGGGAAACATATTGACCAGGACACTGAAAATTTCAAAATAGCGTCATGAAACTTTTTACACCCACCTCAGAGAGCAGAAGGAGCCTCGGATAATGTCTCATCTGAAAGGCGAACCTTCGACAGTGCAGCACTCCCTTAGGACTGATTTGGGGTGTCGGCCTAGATTTGTGCTCAAGTCTCTGGAGTGGGGCTTGAACCCGCAGCCTTCTGACTCAGAGACGAGAGGTCTACCCCATTTAATGATCAGTGCGTATTTAGAAATATTTGATGACATTTTCTGTTTGCTGCTTGTATTCCATACTGTTCTTTAGTGTAGCTCCTGGGTTTCTCTTGTTGTTGTAGTTGTGCCAATGAAGGAGACTTTGTTTATTCTTTGGTGTAGTTTATCCATAAATAAGGTGGGCATCCAACTTAATTTGTGACAAACCTCCACATCAGAGGCTATAAACCCTCTCCAACATCTGAAAATCCCTCAGATGAAACAGTGTGGAAAGTTGAGCCCAGGTCAGCCCAAGTCATGTCAATGTAGCTGGAAATCCAGCTCTTACTCTCAATGATCCATACTCAACTGATTCCAAACTGGCATCAAAATTGGTTAACCCATATGTCAATGCCAATTCCAATCCAACCCCATGTTGGAGTCCATTGCTGTTATGAACACTGGACTTTGTAGCATGATTATGTTTTAAAACTGTGACTATTAATGTAGTGTAAAGATGGAGTCAGAAGAGCCATGTGACCTCACATCAACTCTGCTTAAGGACAAGACAGGGCTTTTGGTTATCAGGACAACAAAGAACCCAGATCAAAGGTCCTTTTGAAAAGCAGAAGACAAGGTTAGAACACAATGGGTTTCGCCCTCCCAGACGTTCAGATCGTAAACAATGAGCCAGTGGCTCTGAAAATGCAAATGCAAGTTGCAATTGCTAACACTTGGAAACAAGGGAAAGCCCGGGTGGTTCTGCTGTAGCCAGAATGTGGACTCTGTATATTGAAGAAACAAATGACTATTGACTTCCGATTTTTAAATTAAATTCATAGGCTTGGGGAAGTCTGCAGGCTAGAAGGAAGACCGGAATACAAAGACCAGGGTTGGCAGCCTCAAGAAAGAGAGAGAGAGAAAATACCTGCTGTCTGAACACTGACACAGCGAAAGGCTGCAAAGACTTGAACCCAATCTGAAAGCTAAGGTTTGCGGAAAAGAAAAGACTAACAGGATCACCAGAGATTGCCTGGTTCACGGATGTCCAGGTCAAAAGAGCTCGGAGGAAGGGAGTGACGACGACATTGACTTTGAGAAAGGACTAGGAGATCTAACCCATTGCAACTGGAAGAAGTTTGGGACGTGTAAATGCAAGGATATTGCTTCAGTAAGGACTGTTTTAGTTTAGAGATACAGCACTGAAACAGGCCCTTCAGCCCACCAAGTCTGTGCCAACCATCAACCATCCATTTATACTAATCCTACACTAATTCCATATTCCCACCACATCCCCACCTGTCCCTACATTTCCCTACCACCTACCTGTACTAGGGGCAATTGCTAATGGCCAATTTACCTATCAACCTGCAAGTCTTTGGCTTGTGGGAGGAAACCAGAGCACCCGGAGGAAACCCAAGCAGACACAGGGAGAACTTGCAAACTCCACACAGGCAGTACCCAGAATTGAACCCGGGTTGCTGGAGCTGTGATGCTGTGTAACAGATAAATGTAGTGGGAGTTTTCGAGTGTTTTTAATTAGTGAAGGAAAAAATACCTTGCTCTGTAATTTGGAGTATTACCTACTGACAAAGCACCATTTAGTTAATGGTAATTTTTAGGCTATTTGTTATAATAAAAGTCTTAAAACGTGGAATCTTATCATGTAATTCTTTAAATTGGTCGGGGGAGTTCCTATCTCATGGACGGTCTCACTGAGGTCATAAGAATTACACCAGGCAAGACAGTTATGAGGCCTTGTCATTAACCATGGAAATTTTTAAACCCCAAATACACAAAAGTCCGCGTGTATCAAGCCTGTGTCCTCAGTACCTTGTTCTACGGCAGCGAGGCCTGGACAACGTATGTCAGCCAAGAGCGACGTCTCAATTCATTCCATCTTCACTGCCTCCGGAGAATCCTTGGCATCAGGTGGCAGGACCGTATCTCCAACACAGAAGTCCTCGAGGCGGCCAACATCCCCAGCTTATACACCCTACTGAGTCAGCGGCACTTGAGATGGCTTGGCCATGTGAGCCGCATGGAAGATGGCAGGATCCCCAAGGACACATTGTACAGCGAGCTCGCCACTGGTATCAGACCCACCGGCCGTCCACGTCTCCGCTTTAAAGACGTCTGCAAACGCGACATGAAGTCCTGTCACATTGATCACAAGTCATGGGAGTCAGTTGCCAGCGATCGCCAGAGCTGGCGGGCAGCCATAAAGGCGGGGCTAAAGTGTGGCGAGTGGAAGAGACTTAGCAGTTGGCAGGAATAAAGACAGAAGCGCAAGGAGAGAGCCAACTGCGAAACAACCCTGACAACCAATTTTACCTGCAGCACCTGTGGAAGAGCCTGTCACTCTAGAATTGGCCTTTATAGCCACTCCAGGCGCTGCTCCACAAACCACTGACCACCTCCAGGCGCTTACCCATTGTCTCCCGAGACAAGGAGGCCGAAGAAGAAGAAGAAGAAGATATCCAAAATGCTTGTCCTGAAGGCACTGTCACTGATCTCCCATTTGCTCCTGTTCTTAAATCTAGCACCCACAATACCTTCCACCTACAAGGGATTTTTCCTTGTCCACCTTCCGCACAAGGCTGACAAATGTTGTGCATTGTGTTAGCAATGTCTCTCCTTTCTCTTTGGTGCTTATACTGGTGTGGGATTTGGGGCTATTTTCTTCAGAAGTCTTTCAGATGAATTGAAGTCTTTGTACCATCAGGATCGTTCCTCGATTATGGAGAAAACTAGATTGCTTTGGATCAGAACTTCTTAATAGAATCCCTGGATATGGTTCAGGACCGGCCTGGCTCAGGATCTAGCTCCAGGCAGGTCCGCTGGATTGGTGCTGACACTTCTCCAACCCGTCCCCCTTCCTGCTCAGGCCTCAGGCTTAAATTGTAGACTGGATGACTGGCGACATTATGGACCTATTCAGCTCATTTAAAGCAGGGCCCGGTTTCCTTCCTGCAGGCATCCTGCTTGCCTGCCTGAAAAACAGGTTTACTTGGGGACATGGCAAGAAGGAAGCGGGATTGGTGGGGGTGACCGACTCCCATTATTTTAACTGCTTCCCCCCACCACCCCACACCTAGTTTCCACCATATGAGGCCATTTAAAAACCAGGCCCAAGACTTTAAAATATATTTTTGAAAGATATTGTGTCTAACGTTCTGCACAAAAATTGTAACGTAATATCATTAATCGACTGGAAAATCTTGACTGCAAATGCATGGATCGATTTAACAAAGAAATATTTTGCAGTTCTCCACACATGCATCCTCCAGCAGGAGTTGCTGTATATTGATCAGGAGCAGTGAACCTGGATAACTGTCTTGATACTGATTTAGGGGTACTAAAGGCACTTGTCATTTCTACAGATCTAGCCTTGTTGAGCTGAGAATATTCTGAATATTAACCATGTAGATGTGTCTGGTGGGTGAACTTCCATCAGAGCCAATGCAAGGTCACAGACCTGAAATGTTAACTCTGTTTCTGTCTCCACAGATGGTGCCAGACCTGCTGAGTGTTTCCGGCATTTTCTGTTTTGATTTCAGGTTTCCAGCATCTGCAGCGCTTTGCTTTAGTTCCAATTAGTTTAGAGATCGTCCAACTGAAGCAATGTTTCAGATTGCAAATACTTTGTAATTATGTCCGCCAAATACAAATTTATTTAGAAAAGAACACATCTTTCCCAGTGACATTACGTTTCAGCATGCTTCCAACCTCTGGTGCCTCTATGTTTGATTTTAATAGTTCTCAGCCAGTCAGGTCTGACAGCATTGAACAAATATAACAGTAATTAAAGATAAATGGAACATTCATTGCCTCCAGCTAGTAATTACATTCTTCTTTTTGATATAAGATTTCATGTCTTTGGGCAGGAACTGGGCAGGATTGTGAGCACCATCTTCAAACCAATGCAAATGATTCTGCTCTATCGCCTGTCAATTCAGCCTGTCAACTGTGCCAGGATCAGTCTGTCTAATGTGCTATACACAAGCGTTCAGCCCAAAGATGATAAGCTGTTAAATTCTATGTCAGTGCTTTTGTTTTCTCTTTGCTGCAAATTATTCACTGAATATTTCTAAAACATACTCCTCAGACAGTGTGAATGGTTCTCAAACTGGTGTAACTGTGGTTTCTCATTGTTGCTTGCTGGTTGTAGTTGCCATGGATTCCTCTTGAAGTGTTAGCGCAGGGGTAAGTATTAAGAATGCTTGGTGCCTGCAGCAGTGCCCGACTGCAGAGCAGAGAGGCGTCAAGGCTGCATCAATCTAAATGCTGCCAGGCCGGGAGGAGGCCACTTTCAGCTTTACAGGAAAGGAAGGGAGCTTAATCTCCAGGCTGCTCTCCTTCGCCTCCTGGTGGCCAGATTCAGTGCACCAGTGGCACCAGGCCTAAGAACAAGTCACCCACCATAGCTTTTTTCTCTTGTCTTGTTTTGATTTAATGGTTGTTTGCAGCTTGGTGTGTGCAGCTTGGGTTGCCAACTCAGCTTGGATGCGCTGCTGGAGCTTTCATCACATGGCCTCCAACCTCCAGCTGCCCTGCCTGGTTAAACTGACTTTTTTTCCCACCATTTAGAATTTTCATAACTTATAAATGAAGACGTTGAAAGAAAACGAAGAATAAAAAGCAATTGTTTTATAATGCTGCTACTAAGATTCTCCTGGGCTGCTCACAGGAGACTCCTGGAGCCTCCAGGGCAATCCGGGAGGATTGGCAACCCCAGTTGCAGTACATAAGTACTTCAAGGTCCTTGTGCCAAGCCTATTTCCATACCATGTTGCAAGAAATAATTCATGTTTAAACATGCTGTCAGGTTAGGTCCAATTTCTATACGACAGTTCCTTTGCAAATCTGAGTGCTTTAGATATTCAAAAGCCAGGATTTCACCACCACTGAATACTGAGATATACAAAAAGGAATGTTTGAGAGACAACTTGGAACTTCACTGACAGAAGGAAACAATCAATTTGAAACTCTTGCAAGCTGGAAAAACTGATTTGAATTTCCAACACATAGTTCAGATTAATTAGGTTTCCTCCGTCACCTCCCCGGAGATAACAAAAATTCTTGTTAAAGAAACACTGAGGTGATTTTTAGCATCTTAGCACCCTTGCTCACTTTTGGTTAAATAACTTCACTTAATGGTTTTAAATTTAAGATGAAGTCTGAATGGGGTAACGTCCTATTTATTTATCAAAGATGAAGTAGAAGCTCATGTCCTAACTCGTGCGAAGACCCATTCACCTGTCACCCCTGTGCTCGCTGACTTACATTGGCTCCCAGTTAAACAGCGCCTCGATTTTAAAATTCTCATCCTTGTTTTCGAATCCCTCCGTGGCCTCCTCCCTCCCTATCTCTGTAATCTCCTCCAGCCTCACAACCCTCCGAGATATCTGCATTTCTTTAATTCTTGCCTCTTGACCATCCCTGATTTTAATCGCTCCATCATTGGTGCCCGTGCCTTCAGCTGCCTGGGCCCCAAGCTCTGGAATTCCCTCCCTAAAACCTCTCTGCCTCTCTACCTCGCTTTCCTCCTTTAAGACTCTCTGTAAAACCTACTTCTTTGACCAAGGTTTTGATCATCTAACCTAATATCTCTTTATGTGGCATGGTGTCAAATTTTGTGAAGCTCTTTGGGAGGTTTTATTACATTAAAGGCACTATATAAATACAAGTTGTTGTTGTTGTAGGTCCCATGACAGGGTGGGAGAAGTTCAGTCGCTGAAAGCAATTAATAGATGAGATATTCTGTTTATTATCTACATCTTGAGCTGAAAACGGGCGCTCACAAAGGTACAGGGTGTTAGTACTTGGCCATGAGAGTGATCTAAGAGAGTACACGAGACAACCCATTTCTTCTGCTGCAGTCTGCCCAGAGCAAAATGATTGACTCTATCAGGGCATCACCTGGCCTTAAACCCAGTAGATTCCTGGGTTGAGAGGGCTGTCCTATGAGGAGAGGTTGAGTAGAATAGTCCAATATCCTCTGGAATTTAGAAGAATGAGAGGTGACCTCATTGAAACATATAAGATTCTGAGAAGGCTTGACAGGATAAATGCAGAGAGGCTGTTTCCCCAGGTTGGAGAGCCAAGAACACGGGGGCATAGTCTCAGGACAAGGTGTCAGCCATTTAGGACTGAGATGAGGAGAAATTTCTTCATTCAAAGCGTTGTGAATCTTTGAAATTCTCTACTCCAGAGAGCTGTGGATGCTCAGTCGCTGAGCATATCCAAGACCGAGAGTGATAAGGTTTTGGGCACTAAGGGAATGAAGGGAAATTGGGGATGGGGGGAAAGTGGAGTTGAGGCTGAGGGTCAGCCTTGATCATATTGAATGACCATTCAGGCTCAAGGGGCCATATGTCCTACTCCTGCTCCTATTTCATATGTACTTACGTGAATCCTGGTTTTCCACAGTGGATATTTATATTTGCCAGTCCTTAATGGGCTCACCGTGTCTCTGGGATGTTTCTATAAAGTAAAGCATTTTTACGTGGGCAGGTTGTTATCCATACAATCTCCTAATATTGCAGAACCTCCATGTTCCTGGGATTTCCAACTTTTCCCCCACACTGCACACTTCCCTGCTCCCTCCTTGCCTCCCTGTAAATCAGGCCCATAGTCTCTCCCTCCCGCTCAAATTCAACAGTAGCTATTGGCACCCTCTCACCATTATAGGTAGAGCTGCGTTTTGATGATTGGGCTATATAGGTGGGATGGATGGTGGTGGAGTTTCTATGGAAAATAGCAGTTCAGGTTTTCCCGCATGCTGGGCAGTTTTGACTCCATGACATGAGAAGTCTTGCTTTGACAGGTTTTCTGCCCAGAGGTCAGCCTGATTGACAGGCTCAGCTTCCAGTCAGGCAGGGAGCATTCTGGCGAAGGCCAAAAGAGCAGGTGAGCTACCTGCTGCTACAAGTGAGAACATGGTGGGGGTCTGATCCTCGAACCTGTGGGGGGTGGGTGATCCAACCGTGGTGGGGGGGAGGGGGGCGGTGTATGGCCCAATCCTGTGCTCATCCCAAGGCCAAAAAATGGCCTCACTCCCATTCTGATCTCTAACTTCGGTCTCCTACATTGTTCATAAGAACCTCAATGGAAACTCGAGGAAAAGCACCTTATCCTTTCCTTAGGAACTTTACAGTCTTCCAGACTGAACATTCAGTTCAACAATTTCTGATCATAACCTCTGCTCCCATTTTCTCATACAGCAGCTGTTGGCGACGACCTTGCTATTTCCCATTTACACCTTCTCCAGACCCACCTTTTGTTTCTTTACTTGTCTCATTTCCTTCGCCTTTTACACCATCACCACTTTTGTCATTTAATCTCTCCCTGCTTTCCACCCTATCACAGACCTTTCCTTTTGTCCTCTCTGATGTGGGGGAGCCTGGAGAGATTGGGGGAACAGCACTTACCCTGTCCTCACCTCCCTTGAACTGTTGTGTTTCCCGAGGCCTGGGGTAAGTTGGCACCATAGAGTCTGTGCAAAAGGGAAAACAGCTCTGAAGCATAAGTAGGCTGGTGGAGTAATTTTATTTTAAAGGAGTACACGTTTCACTGTGCTTATTTTATTCAATGTTTATCAAATGTAATTTCAATCTCAGGTACATGTTCTAATTTATAGCATCAAATCTGAAATAACCACATCGATGTGTTATGGTTTATTCATAAATTCAAGGCTATTTAGGAAATAGAATTTTTTTACCGGGGAGAAAACAGACTCGGTTAGTCTTTAAGCCAGTTTTTTTGGCTGATTGAACAGCTTCATTGTGAGGTAATCTTTTACTGGCTGGATTAATGCTACAAGCTAATAATAACGAAACCTAACTCCCTCCCCCCACCCCCCACCCCCCCCCCCCCCCCCCCCGCTCACCCCCACCCCCGTGTGCCTCGTCTACATCAAACAATTTTCTGCAAAAAGAATATGGCAGCTGTTCACCAGAGTTTCAAAGACAGCTGTTGGCAATAGCACATTCAAAGTGGCTGAGGCATCAATAAACATTTATGAGCACGCAGTGGTAACCCTCACCACTTAGTCTGTCTGAGCTGCTGGGGTCCTGGGACCTTTTTGAGAGCCAGCTTGGGACTGGGTGTGTGTTAATAACTGGCATGGAAGGGCTGAGCAGCAAGGTGGCAGAGAAAGAAATGAGACTGTCAAAGTAGGAGAAGATAGGCTCGCCTTTTCCTCTCAGTGCAGGGGTCAGGTGTAGTCATGTCAGGGTCAACCCACTGTCAATGAAGCCACCACTACTAGATTGCATTATTGACCCCCAGAGTTGGTAAACAAAGATTTAAAGAGTAATGCCGCCCCAATAGAGTATTGTCACTCTGGTCCTATTCTGAATCGGTTCCTTGCTGCACCCCCAGGCCGACAATGAAAGTGCATGATCCTGGACAGCGTTTATCTCTCAACACACACCTAAAACTCATGATCTGGTCATTTATCTCATTGCTGTTTGTGGGAGCTTGCTGTGCACAAATTGGCTGCTGCATTCCCTACATTACAACAGTGACTTCACTTCAAAAAGTAATTTATTAGCTGTAAAGCACTTTGGGACATCCTGTGGTTTTGAAAGGCGCTATATGAATGCAAGTCTTTCTTTATGATGCAGCAGTCAACATGATTTTCTTCCTTCCTGCTCTAAAGATGATGATCTATGCTTGAGCGGTGTTGGTGGACATTAGCAGTCCCTTTAGTACCTCAACCAGTAGCCATGCCTCTGATGAAAGCTTGGGCAGTGAGACCAGTGAGCATGCTGGGATATCACAACTGGGCCCAATCCTGTGTTCACCCAAGGCCGGTGAACAGTCTCACTCCCATTAACTGATGTCTAACCTCAGCCTCCTCCAAAGAAGCTCGAGGAACAGCCCTTCATTAGGCACTTTACAGTCTTCCAGACTCAATAATGAATTCAACAATTTCTGATCAGAACCTCTGCTCCCATGTTTTCATACAGCAGCTGTTGGGGTGATGACCTTGCTATCTCCCATTTACACCTCCTCGACCCACTTTTGGTTTCTTTACTAGTCCCATTACCATCCCCTTTTGCGCCATCACCACTTTTGTCAATTAATCTCTCCCTGCGTTCCACCCTATCACAGACCTTTCCTTTTGTCCTCTTCTTCTCACCCACCCCTTTTCCCTGACTCTGTACTTGCTTTATACCTAATGTTTTCCAGTTCCGGTCATTGTCCTGAAACATTAACTCTGTTTCTCTCTCCACAGAGGTTGCCTGACCTGCTAAGTTTTCCAGCATTTTCAATTTTTATTCGAAGAGCTTATGCACTTTCCAGCTGGTGCCACTGGATAGTGATGAAAAGTGGAAACTGCATCTGGCTTTTCCACTCTCATCGATTCTTGGGCAACTTGTTGCATCTTGACCTCCACTGTAACCATTATCATCTAACTCAGTATAGACCAGGTGGACATTGCAAATTACAGATGCAATTGCAATTTGACCCCTAATTGATGCCAGGATACTTCCTTCGCATGTTCTCCAACAATTAAATAATCTGGTATATTGACTTTATTTAAATGTGCAGGACCAGTCATGTCATAACTTGGTTGCTGTTTATCACTTTTTTCATTTAGAGATTCAGCACTGAAACAGGCCCTTCGGCCCACCGAGTCTGTGCTGACCAACAACCACCTATTATACTAATCCTACATTAACCCCATATTCTCCACCACATCCCCACCATTCTCCTACCACCTACCTACACTAGGGGCAATGTACAATGGCCAATTTACCTATCAACCTGCAAGTCTTTGGCTGTGGGAGGAAACCGGAGCACCCGACGCAGACACAGGGAGAACTTGCAAACTCTGCACAGGCAGTACCCAGAACTGATTCCGGGTCACTGGAGCTGTGAGGCTGCAGTGCTAACCACTGCGCCGCTAACCACTGCACCACTGTGCTGCTTGTGAGGGGCACAATGGTTTGACCCCAGTGGGCACTGTTGATAGAGTCACCAACCATACCACAGATTTGGGTTGGGGGAGGCGATCATGTGTACATGGTCCTATTCCTCTTTATCAACAGATATTTCCCTCCGAGCCCCCATTGTACTTTAAAATGTGAGGGAAGGCAAATAGTTGCCAGTAGCTCAACTACACTATTATTGTATCACTAGTGCAAAATCCCAATACCACAGAGTTACTGAATAAAGGTAGCAGCAAAATCTTGTCCATTAAGTAGTGTTGAGGCAGATAACAAATCTGAACCAAAATCAAAGAGCAGGAGTCCAAATCCAGACCTCTTATTTTAGGGTCTCTGGAATAGGGTTTGAAGGAGGCAGCCCATGACAACATGCCTTCTATCCATTGACACATCCTATATATTTTTCATAGGCCAACTGCTCAAAAACATTGGGAAATATTCTTTATAAAAGCTTCATTCACACCGTATGAGGTTTTACTCTTTAACATCACAGCGTGTTGTGCGTGGACACCAACTTCACAGATTCTTGAAGTTTCCAAACAGAATTTTAACCCCAAAAACGGACAGGTTTGGGTGGGCTGGGATGTATAAATGTTTTAAAAATCTCAACCTCAACCCCAACCTGCTCAATTCTGGTTTTAACAGAGGTGAGACGGTAGGGGTGAGGTGGGGGTGCCGTGGTTAAGGACACAAGGAGTTGCGAATGGACTTCAAACATATTGAGTGTCATTTCAAATTCAGAAATTATTTAATTGTCAATCTTTTTTTCTGTTAAACTTTATGGTAATGGGGGTTCTAGGGTAAGAGCATTAAGAGACCACACCTGGAGTATTGTATAAAGTTTTGGTTTCCTTACCAGAGGAAGGAAATATTTGCCTTAGAGGGGGTGCAATGAGGGTTCACTAGATTGATTCAAGGGATAAGATGGTTGTCCAATGAAGAGAGATTGAGTAGAATGGGCCTATACTCTCTGGAGTTTAGAAGTATGAGAGGTGATCTCATTGAAATGTATATAATTCTAGGAGGGTTTGACAGGGTGGATGCTGAGAGATTGTTTATCCTGGGTAGAGTCTGGAAATAGGGATCATAGTCACAGGATAATGGAGTTGGCCATTTAGTACTAAGATGAAGAGAAATTTCTTCACTCAGAGGGTTGTGAATCTTTGGAATTCTCTCTCTCTCCCAATGTCCCTCTCTCCCAGTGTCTCTCCTTCTCAGTACCTCTCTCTCTGTGCCTTTCTCTCTCAGTATCTCTCTCTCCATGTCTCTCTTTCTTTCTCAATGACACTCTCTCTCAGTGCCTCTCTCTCTCTCCCAGTGATCTCTCTATCAATCGCCCAGTGACTCTCGCTTAGTGACTCACTCAGTGTCTCTCTCTCTCCCAGTTTGTCTCTCTCAGTATCTCTCTCTCCCAGTGACTCTCTCTATCTCCCAGTGTCTCTCTCTCTTTCTTAGTGACTCTCTCTCCCCA
Organism: Heterodontus francisci; assembly: GCF_036365525.1. Lineage (NCBI taxonomy): Eukaryota > Metazoa > Chordata > Chondrichthyes > Heterodontiformes > Heterodontidae > Heterodontus > Heterodontus francisci. The sequence goes on from NC_090377.1 coordinate 112,227,448, forward strand.
TTGTATCTCCCTCCCCCAGTGTCTCTCTCCCTGTATCTCTTTCTCTCTCTCTCTCTCTGTCTCTCTCTCCCAGTGACTCTCGCTCGCAGTGACTTTCGCTCTCCCAGTAACTCTCTCTCTTTCCCAGTGTCTCTCTCTCTCCCAGTGACTGTCTTTCCCTCAGTGTCTCTCTCTCTTTCCCAGTGTCTCTCTCTCTCCCAGTGACTCTCTCTCTCTCAGTGTCTCTCTCTTTCTTTCCCAGTGTCTCTCTCTCTCCCAGTGACTGTCTTTCTCTCAGCGTCTCTCTCTCTTTCCCAGTGTCTCTCTCTCTCTCCCAGTGACTCTCTCTCTCTCTCAGTGTCTCTCTCTTTCTTTCCCAGTGTCTCTCTCTCTCCTAGTGACTCTCTTTCTCTCAGTGTCTCTCTCTCTTTCCCAGTGTCTCTCTCTCTCCCAGTGTCTTTCTCTCCCAGTGTTTCTTTCTCTCTCTCCCTGTGTGTCTATGTAAGGGACGCATGGAGAATAGACTTGGCCTGAGTGGAACGCAGTCAGTGTGTGAAGGTGGGAATTTGGTTCACGTGGGAATTCAGTGCAGAGGGGAAAAGATGTGTTCCTTTTTCAGCCTCCAGTGGCTGCAGAAGATGCAACTTCATCCAAGACAGAGAGAGCAACTTGAGACAGTGACATCACAGGAAAGCTGTAAAGTGATTGGTTGGTGAGTAACTGCTGTTAGGGAGTATCTATAAATAGCTAGGTTAGTGCACTGCTATTAGAGCACGTCTGGTAATAGCTGGAAAATAGAAAAACATAAAATAAAAATGTAAATTAAAGTAGCTACCTTCTAATTAATTAAGACATGCAAGCTGAAGGGAAGTAAGAAGCTGATTCTACTGTTTTGTTTCATTTTTAAGTGGCAAGGTTTATTGTATTACCAAGGGATAAATTAATACAGTAACTGCTGGTGAAGAGAGGCATTAATTTAAAAAAAATTTAAAAAATTATTAATTAGTTATTTAAACACAATCAGGATGGCAGGGCAGGTGATGTGTTGCAGCTGGAGTATGTGGGAGCTCGTGGACACCAGAGCGATTCACAGCAACCACGTCTGCAGAAAGTGTCTATTGCTCGAGGAGCTTTGGCTCAGAGTAGATGAGCTGGAGACCGAGCTACAGATGCTGCAATGCATCAGGGAGGGGGAAAGTTACCTGGAAACTTTGTTCCAGAAGGTAGTCATGCCCTATAGGATTGCATCTTGTGATTTGGTCAGGGACAGGGGGTGTGACTGCGAGTGAGACAGGTAAGGGGATGGAGAAGGCAGAAGAAGTGGAGAAGCCTCAGCCCTTGCAATTGTCCACCAGGTTTGAGGCTCTTTCAGCTTGTACGGATGAGAGTGAGGGCTGCAGGGTGGCTGATCAATCTGACCATGGCACTATGGTACAGGAAGCCATTCAAATGAAGGGAGTAAATAGGAATGTAGTGGTAGTAGGTATAGTATAGTCAAGTGGAGAGACGCAGTTCTCTGCAGATGAGAGCGAGAGTCTAAAAAGCTGTGTTGCCTGCCCAGTGCCAGGATTCAAGACATCTGCTCAGGGCTGGAGAGGAACTTGCAGTGTGAGGGGAAGAATCCAGTTGTCGTGGTCCATGTGGGTATCAATGACATAGATACGCCTAGGAAAGAGGCTCTGCGTAGGGAGTATGAGCAGCTAGGGGCTAAATTAAAAAGCTGCTTGATAGCACTGTCGACGACCCTTCCATCACTTTGTTGATGATCAAGAGCAGACTGATAGTGCAGTAATTGGTCGGGTTGGATTTGCCCTTCTTTTTGAATACATTACCAGGTAAATGCCAGTGTTGTAGCTGTACTGGAACAGCTTGGCTAGGAGCACGGCTAGTTCTGGAGTACAAAGTCTTCAGTAATATTGCCGGAATGTTGTCAGGGCCCATAGCCTTTACTGTATCCAGTGCCTTCAGTCATTTCTTGATATCACATGGAGTGAATTGGATTGGCTGAAGACTGGCATCTGTGAAGCTGGGATCTTCAGGAGGAGACCGAGATGGATTATCCATTCGGCACTTCTGGATGAAGATGAATGCAAATGTTTCAGTCTTGTCTTTTGCACTGAGGTGCTGGGGACCCTCATCATCGATGATGGGGATATTTGTGGAGCTTCCTCCACTTGTTAGTTGCAAGGTAACCAAGGCTGGGACCTGAATATTGAAGGGTATTCAACATTTCGAAAAGACAGGAAGCTAGGAAAAGGTGGTGGGGCAGTTTTGTTAATTGGGGATGTAATTAGTACAGTAGTGAGAGATGATCTTAGCTTGGAAGAGCAAGATGTCAATTCAGTTTGGATAGCAATAAGAAATAGGAAAGGTAACAGGGCACTTGTGGAAGTTGAAACATTCAAAAGGGAACTAGACTGTTATATGAAAAGGACAAATGTGCACGGTTACAGGGAGAAAGCAAGGGAATATAACTGAGTGAATTGTTGTTTCGGAGAGCCGATGCAGACACGATGGGCCGAATGGCCTCCTTTTGCACTGTAACACTTCTGTGTTTCTGTGATTATAGGCCCCCTAACAGTTGCTACACTATAGGACAGAGTATACATGAAGAAATAAATTGGTCATGGAAAAAGGTACTGCAATAGTCATGGGTGATTTTAATCTACATGTAGATTGGGCAAATCAGATTGGCAAAGGTAGCCTGGAAAATGAGTTCATAGAGTGTATTTGGGACAATTTCTGAGAGCAGTACGTTCTGGAGCCAACTAGGGAGCAGGCTATTCTAGACCTGGTAATGTGCAATGAGACTGGGTTAATCATGGTAAAGGAGCCTCTAGGTGACAGCAATGATAACATGATAGAATTACGCATTCAGTTTGAAAGGGAGAAGTATGGGTCTAAGACTAATGTTTTAAACCTAAATAAAGGTAATTACAAGGGTATGAGGCAGAGCTAGCTAAATGAACTGGGAAACTAGGTTAAAAGGCAGAACAGTAGAGATGCAGTGGCAGTATTTTAAGGAGATTTTTAATAACTCTCAGCAAAGATTTATCCCAGTGAGAAAGAAAGACTCTTTGAGAATGTTGCATCATCTGTGACTAAATAAGGAAGTTAAGGATAGCATCAAATAAAAGAAACACTGTACATATCTGCAAAGATTAGTAGTAGGTCAGAAGATTGGACAGATTTTAAGAACCAACAAAGAATGACATAAAAATAAAGAGAGAGAAAGTGGAGTATGAGGGAACACTAGCTTGTAATATAAAAAACAGATAGTAAGAGTTTCTACAAGTATTTAAATAGGAAAAGAGATAGAGTTGGTCCCCTAGAGAGTGAGGAAAATAAGGAAATGGCGGAGGCGTTTAACAGGTATTTTATGTCTGTTTTCACTGTAGAAGACTTAGAAAAACTGCCAAAGATACTTGAAAATCAAGAAGTGAAGGGGAAGGAGGAACTTAAAATAATCACCATCACCATCAAAAAGGTGCTGGGAAAACTATTAGACCTAAAGGCTGACAAGTCCCCAGGACTAGATGGCCTGCATCCTAGGGTCGTAAAAGATGTGGCTGCAGAGATAGTAGAGACTTCAGTTATAATCTTCCAAAATTCCTTAGATTCTGGAAGGATCCCAGCGGTTTCGAAATTGGCAAATGTAACATCTTTATTCAAGAAAGCAGGGAGACAGAAAGCAGGAAATTGTAAGCCAGTTAGCCAAACATCTGTCATAGGGAAATTACTGGAATCCATTATTAAGGAGGCTATTGCAGGATACTTAGAAAATCATAATGGGATTAGACAGTCAACATGGTTTTGTGAAAGGGAAATTGTGTTTAACTAATTTATTAGGGTTATTTGAGGAAGTAACAAGCAAAGTAGATAAAGGGGAACCTGTAGATGTGGTGTAGTTAGATTTCCAAAAGGCATTTGATAAGGTGCCACATCAAAGGTTATTACACAAGATAAGAATGCATGGTGTAGGGGGTGATGTATTGGCATGGATAAAGGACTGGTTAACTAACAGGAAGCAGAGAGGAAGGATAAATGGGTCTTTTTCAGGTTGGCATGCTGTAACAGTGGAGTGCCACACAGATCAGTGCTGGGTCTCAACTATTTACAACTTATATCAATGACTTGGATGAAAGGACCGAATGTATGGTAGCTAAATTTGCCGATGACACCAAGTCGGAAAGTAAGTTGTCAAGAGAAGATTAAGAGTCTATAAAAGTGCTGAATTCCAAAGGTGAGGAGAGAGTGACCGCCCTTGACAGCAAAACAGCATTTGACCAACTATGGCAACAAGGAGCCCTAGCAAAACCGGAGTCAATGGAAATCAGGGGGAAAATTCTCCATTGGTTGGAGTCATACCTAGCACAAAGGAAGATGGTTGTGGTTGTTGGAGGTCAATCATCTCAGCTCCAGGACATCACTGCAGGAGTTCCTCAGGGTAGTGTCCTAGGCCCAACCATCTTCAGCTACTTCATCAATGACCTTTCTTCAATCATAAGGTCAGAAGTGGGATGTTCACTGATGATTGCACAATGTTCAGCACCATTCGCTACTGCTCAGATACTGAAAAAGTCCGTGTAGAAATACAGCAAGACCTGGACAATATCTAGGCTTGGACTGTTAAGTGGCAAGTAACATTCGCGTCACACAAGTGCCAGGCAATGACCATCTCAAACAAGAGAGAATCTAACCATCTCCCTTGGCATTCAATGGCATTACCATCACTGAATTCCCCACTATCAACATTCAAGGGGTTACCATTGACCAGAAACTGAACTGGAGTAACCATATAAATACCATGGCTACAAGAGCAGGTCAAAGGCTAGGAATCCTGCAGCGAGTAACTCACCTCCTGACTCCCCAAAGCCTGTCCATCATCTACAAGGCACAAGTCAGGAGTGTGATGGAATACTCTCCACTTGCCTGGATGGGTGCAGCTCCAACAACACTCAAGAAGCTCGACACCATCCTGGACAAAGCATCCCACTTGATTGGCACCCCATCCACCACCTTCAATATTCACTCCCTCCACCACCAATGCACAGTGGCAGCAGTGTGTACCATCTACAAGAAGCACTGCAACAACGCACCAAGGCTCCTTAGACAGCACCTTCCAAACCCATGACCTCTACCACCTAGAAGGACAAGGGCAGCAGATGCATGGGAACACTATCAACTGCAAGTTCCCCTCCAAGCCGCACACGCGGCACAGTGGCGCAGTGGTTAGCACCTCAGCCTCACAGCTCCAGTGACCCGGGTTCAATTCTGGGTACTGCCTGTGTGGAGTTTGCAAGTTCTCCCTGTGTTTGCGTGGGTTTCCTCCGGGTGCTCCGGTTTCCTCCCACATGCCAAAGACTTGCAGGTCGATAGGCAAATTGGCCATTAGCAATTGCCCCTAGTATAGGTAGGTGGTAGGGGAATATAGGGACAGGTGGGGATGTGGTAGGAATGTGGAATTAGTGTAGGATTAGTATAAATGAGTGGTTGATGGTCGGCACAGACTCGGTGGGCCGAAGGGCCTGTTTCAGTGCTGTATCCCTTCCTAACAGCACTGTGGATGTGTCTACCCCACATAGACGGCAGTGGTTCAAGAAGCTGGCTCACCACCACCTTCTCAAGGGCAATTAGGGATGGGCAATAAATGCTGGCCTAGCCAGCAATGTCCACATCCCATGAATGAATAAAAAGATAGGTTACGTGAGTGAGCAAAAATTTGGCAGATGGAGTATAAAGTGGGAAAATGTAAACGTGTCCACTTTGGCAGCAAGAATAGAAAAGCAGTATATTATTCAAATGGAGAGAGATTGCAGAACTTGGTGGTACAGAGGGATCTGGGTGTCCTGGTACATGAATCACAAAAACTTAGTACGCAGGTACAGCAAGTGATTAGGAAGGCATATGGAACGTTGGCGTTTATTGCAAGGGGAATAGAGTATAAAAGTAGGAAAGTTTTACGGCAGCTCTATAGGTCTTGGTGAGACCACATTTGGAGTACAATGTACAGTTTTGGTCTCCTTATTTGAAAAAGGATATAATTGCGTTCGAAGCAGTTCAGAGAAGGTTCACTCGGCCTATTCCAGGGATGAAGGGCTTATCTTATGAGGAAAGGTTGAACAGGTTGGGCCTAACTCCGTTGGAGTTTAGAAGAATGAGAGTGATCATATTGAAACATATAAGACCCTGAGGGGACCTGATATAGTGGAGTTTCTGGGCTCAGGAGAACCTGTACAGCAATACTGAGGGTTCTGTTTTTAATGTCGCAATAAGATAAGAGAACTTCAAAGATGAATAACAGCAAGTGCTGAGCTAAAATTAGACAATGATTAAAATCTAACAGTTTGCATGGAGCTTTTTAGCTCTTTTAGAATTTTTTTCATGTTTGCATTATTGATTTAGTTGTACTTTATAAATGTTTCCATTCTGTCTCTGTGCCACTGCATTGCTGCCGTGGAATCTGACTCGTATGCTCTATTTGCAAAGCACAATTGTAACATGGAAGATAAAATAACCCTATTGTACATCTGCCTATAAATTCATCAGTTACACCCCTGGGTTCCAGTGCGTAGCCTTGAAATGTAATGTTTGGACTGGCGATAAATATCGTTGTTAAATTTTATGGATTAAACAAAATGTCCCTGGCTCAGGCAAGGACTAATTTTATTACAAATAGTTGTCAGTTGACTGGACGCATCTGTGCATTTATGTGGTCTGGTTTTACTGAGGAAATGGAAAAGTTAAAGATGACAGTGAACACGGTCATAGGAAAGGATGGACGAGTCCATTAGTGGCAATATTCTTAATCATTTAATTGCATTGCGGAACAGGCAAGAGGGGCTGAATGGTCCTCTCCTGTCCCTGTGTTTCTCTGTTCCAGAACAGCCTCAACAGAAACAGACTCTTTTTATTGGCTTTTTAAAAAAAAAATTCTGTGGTCACATGTTATCATGTGCCCCACTCCCAGCTAAGATGCTGAGCTGGGTATTTACTCCACCATCACCAATAACATCTGCCAAATGCTGCTGTGCCTGACCAGTTACGCCAAGGTGCAGGAGATGTGCATAGAGTGACTGCGTCACTGGCTGCATCTCATTGCTTCCCTACGTGGGGAAATGCCTACTCTCCACTTGTGCATTAGAACCATGTGGGAATTTATGGTGGTACTTTGACATGTTTGCCTAGCACTGGGCATCCACTGCACTGTGCCTACCCCCAGGCTGCCTCTATTTTTGACATGGTATGGAGTAAAATACAGAGCAGAGATCACTGAGGTAAAATACAGAGCAGAGAATAGGCATTAGAGGGGTAAAATACAAAGCAGAGAGCAGATATCATTGGGATAAAATACAGAGGAGAGAACAGATATCATTAGGATAAAGCAGAGTAGAGAGAAGATATCAGTGGGGGAAAATATAGAACAGAGCAGATATCATTTGGGTAAAATACAAAGCAGAGAGCAGATATCACTGGGGAAAATGCAGAGCAGAGAGCAGATATAATTGGGTAAAATACAGAGCAGAGATCACTGGGGTAAAATGCAGAGCAGAGAGCAGATATCACTGGGGTAAGATATAGAAGAGAGAGCAGATATCATTTGGGTAAAATACAGAGCAGAGAGCAGATATCACTGGGGTAAAATACAGATCAGATAATAGATGTCACTGGGATAAAATACAGAGCAGAGAGAGGGGCTGAATTTTACAGATGCCCAACATCGAGTGTCAAGGCAGGGGGTGGGGGGGGGGGGTTGTAAAATGCCTCCGGCAGAGGCCGCTATGGACCTCGATGCCGTGAAGGCCAAGCCCAATATTGCCGGTGGCGGCGAGGCCTTGTGGCGGCGAGGCCTTGTAGCAGCTCCCCCCCGCCGCTCGGCGACGAAGCCAAATCTGCATATGTAAAATAATGTAAATGAAGGAATAAATGACCTACCTGCTCCTGCCACGTTCTGGAGCGATATTGGTGCCAGTGGCCGGCACTCCCGTGCCTTCAGATCTCCATCCAGGGATCCGAGGCAGAGCACTGGTGGGGGGAGTAGGTAAGTTTTTCAGTGCGGGGTGTGGGGGAGAGGCATCAGAGTGATTTCATTGGTGTAGGGGATGTTGGGAAGGGGTAAAGATTAAAGTTTATGAACTTTGGGGGGAAGGTCAGGTGCACAAGGTAAGTATTTTGGGGGAGAACGGGCAAGGAATTAAATCTATGTTGTTGTGGGGGGAGGGGGGTGGGGGTGGTGGTGGGACACAGGCAAGGCCAATTAATTTAATTTTTAAAAAACCATTTTAATTGCAACGATAGGGCTCAAAGCCCCTTAAAAATGGCATCAGCACCTGTGTAAAGGCAACTGCTGCCATTTCCAGGGACGGACCGCCCGCCCTCTCCGTGTTATCGGAGAGGTGGGGGTCTGCCCCAGCCATTTAAATGAGCCGCCGCGTTTAATATCATTGTTTATGTAAAATGCAGCCCAAGATATCACTGGAATAAAATACAAATCAGACAGCAGATATTGCTGGAGTAAAATACAGAACAGAGAGTAGATATCATTAGGATAAAATACAAAGCAGACAGCAGATATCACTGGGATAAAATAAAGATCAAATAGTAGATATCATTGAGATAAAATGCAGAGCAGAGGGCTGATATCACTGGGGTAAAATATAAAGCAGAGAACAGGTATCACTGGGATAAAATACAGTACAGAGAGCAGATATCACTAGGATAAAACACAGAGCTGAAAGCAGATATCATTATGACAAAATACAGAGCAAAGAGCAGATATCATTGAGCTAAAATACAGAGCTGAGAGCAGATATCAGTGGAACAAAATACAGAGCTGAGAGTAAATATCACTGGGTAAAATACAAAACAAAGTGAAGATATCACTGGGGTAAAGCACAGAAAAAAGAGCAGATATCACTGGGGTAAAGCACAGAACAGAGAGCAGATATCACTGGGGTAAAGCACTGATGGCCAGGAATTGGAAAAAAATAACCTTAACCAAAAAGGAGAAAAAGGCAGAAAAATTACTGCAATTATTTGCAAGATTAAAAATGGAATGTAATCTTCCCAGCAGTGTAAATTACAAATAATTCTATTATAATTTGTATTGATATTTTCAGTATTGCTTATGGGAGGCAATTGTGATTAGTGGAGTTTATGTAGTGTGAAAATATTGAAGGTTCTTCTTTGGTAATGGGTTAGGGTTGTGCATATAAAAAATAAAATAATGATGTGTGGGTTACAGCAGTTGGAAAGAAATATTATTAGCTGTTCTCATAAAATGTGGGGAGTTATCTTTCTTTAGTTACAGACTGTTCCAGTTAATTATAGCCCTGCGCTCTGCTAGTTCGAGTAAACAATTAAGGTTATCAGGCAGAGTTGCTGGGAGTCTTGAACCTGAGGTCAACGCATTGAAACAGCTCAATTTCGAATTTATCCATTAGAAAGAAAAGACTTGCATTTCTATAGCACCTTTCATGACCACAGGATATCACAAGGTGCTTTGCGATCAATGAAATATGTTAGAAGTGTCGTCATTGTTTTAATGTGGGAAATGCAGGAGCCAATTTCCACACAGCAAGGTCCCACAAACAGCAATGTGATAATGACCAGATAATCTGTTTATGTGATGTGATTGAGGGATAAACATCAGCCAGGCCACCAGCAGAACTCTCCTTTGAAATAGTGCTATGGGATCTTTTACATCCACCTGAGAGGGCAGACAGGACCTTGGTTTAACATCTCATCCATACGACAGCACTTCCAACAGGGCATCACACTGCTTAATACATTACAGAAGTCTCAGCTTTGATTTTTATGCTTAAGGCCTGGAATGGGACTTAAAATCACAACCTTGTGACTCAGAAATAAGAGTGCTACTCATTGACCCACAGTTGTGCGTTGCTGTTAAATGTCTCCCATATACTGTGTATGTTTGTTAGTCTCTCACTTGTATTGTTCACTAGTGTTAAATATGTCCATATTCTCTACTGCAGTATCCTATCCTGCACTGTCCAGCTCGCCCTTCAACCCCGTGCTCATTGACCCACATTGGCTACCGGCCCCCAAGCCTCAGATTCCGAATTCTCACACATGTTTAAATCCCTTCAAGGCCTCATCCTTCCCTGTCTCTGTAGACTCTTCCAGCCCTGCAACCCTTGCAGAACTCTCCGTTTCTCTATGTGTGGCCTCTTGCGCAACCTTCACCCTACCACTGGTGACCTTGCCTTCAGCCACCTAACTCCCACATGCTGGAATCCCCTCCGTAAACCCCTCTGTCTCTCTACCACTAAGATCCTCCTTACAACCCAATTCTTTGAGAAGGTTTTGCTTACCCCTCCTAACATCTCCTATGACCCAGCATCCATATTTTGATTAGACCTCTGTGAATCACCTTGGGATATTTTTCTACATTAAAGGCACTATGTAAGTGTCAATTGTTGTTGTTAATATTCTGTGTATATTTTGGGTCCATGTATCAGCTGTTGCATGTGCCCACATACTGTGTACATTTTTCAGTCAGTTCATTCCATGTCTGTTTAAATTTGTTGGATCAGTAGATAAATAACTGAGAACTGTGATTCTGGTCCGTACAAGATCAGACAAGTCCCGGGATTGATTGGTTTGTGCTGAGTTAGCTGCTTTCAGCCAAGGTCACAGTGGACACGTTGCATAGGGTGTTAATATCAGAGGCAAGGGAAAAAAATCAGCTCGGGTTGGAAAGCAGATGTAAGGTAAGAACAGGCTAAAGTTCAGCTGTGATGCCTGTAAGATTGCCACCTAATCTATTCATCAAAACAAATGCTGGCCTGGATACGATGCCGACATCCCATGAATAAATAAAAAAAAAATGTCCAGCTGAAGACATGCATTGCCATTTTATAGATATATTTAAATGCAGACCTGGAAATCAGTGATAAACCTATGCAGAATCAGTGAATTCAAAGAGACTCACACTTTTCCTTACGCTCTAATCCCAATTATTTCCCAATGTCGTGACCTCTCCTCCTCACCTCCTGTTATACATTCAGTAAATTCTGACCTGCAGGCTAAAGCTTCGATGTCTACATTGTCTGGACCCTGATTTTCCCTTCCTCATCATTGTCTCTGCCATAAGACACTTCAGGCCTTCACCATGACAATGTCCAGTAAAATTCTCTTCTCATAAGGGACTAGATGCAGAGGGATCAAAACGCTGACCTTTCACCTCCGTGTTCCAATCCAGTCCAGACTGACGGCTGAATGTTCCTGCCTAGTGTACTGGTTAAATGGATTCGGGCAGTTTCCACCCAGAGGGTGCAGGCTCTACAAAAGAAAGCTGCCAACAGATGTACGCTGTTATTTAAAAGGGACCACGAATGACAACTTGGTGAATGGAAAATTCCATCTGACACAAGAGTGCAGCATGGCATTGGGGCATTGCAATTGCGTTCAACACCTTGAGTAAGGGAGGTGTTAGGAAATCTCTTAAACTCAATTAAATGATTCCTCATGATTCAGCTGGAGCATGTTGTCCAAATGCAAGTTTATTACTCAGACACCAATAATATAATAAATATTAAGGTTATACAATAGATTCATACAATCTGGTTTCTTGCAGACCCAAGGTGATCAAACCTGGCCTCTGTAGATGTTGAATATCTGACTGTCCTGTGAGTTCTGAGTTTAGAGGTGTTGTCCCTGATATTCTATACCCTTGCTTGTGAGGTATGTCATTTGATGCCCAGAATGTATATTGAAGCAAGTTCCTTCTCGCCCAACCTCCAGACTGGACATAATGGCCATCTGGATGGTTCAGTTGTTGAGCAGTTAATATTACGAAATGAAGAGGATGATCTAAACAATCCCAAATAGTTAAGTGATATTGTTTGGGTGCTTCCATTGTTCTGGCCAATATCCGATACTCACACATTGACCTAGGATGTAGCCAATATGTCTGCTCGTTGCTACTCATATTCTTCCGACTAATCTCTGTTAATACAAATCCAAATTCTTATAATCACATTGTGATTAACTCTGGGACTCAGGCAAATTCTAACAGGAGGAGATAATGAGCCAGGGCCCCCATTCTTGATCACCATCCAGTGACCTGCTCGAAGTGCATGTGTGTTTGGCATGGGATCGGGGTCATTTGTGAGCCATTCCTGCACCTCTCCGCCAACCAAGGACAAATACGTTCATTGTTGAGTGTCACATATGAACAATGGGTAAGGCAGATGGAAGCTGCAGTTGGAAGGAGGCAACAACTTCAGCAGGAGAGAGAGGGAGCTATGGCGAAAGAAGGAATTTTCTGAAAGCATTGTTTAAAAGGTGTGCTGCCATACACAAAGAGTGAAATTAGGCCGCTACAGAAATTCAGCACCTGGGATATGATTCAGAGGTGTTACATTATACCATTCTCTAATTGGTTAGCCCCACCGTGGCCGTCACATTGACACTGGCTATCCATCTGCTGCAGACACGATTGGGTTTCTTTTCTTTGTGGTGAGAATTTGGTGTTCAGCAAATTCCACTGCCAAAACTGGAGGATTCAACCAATTCATTTTGTGCCTCAGATATCAAGAGAAGAAATAGGTACGTTTTTAAAAACATATTTAGGAGTCTCCAACATCATCCTCCAGCAAGATCCCATTCCTGTTTTCCAATTCAGCTGAATGCAGCTGCCATTTTTAAAACTGGCCATTTTGATTTGAAGGCAAGCAGTCTTACATTCAACAGAACAGGAATGGAATATTGTGTCCCTATCCATAGTTGGCCCAGAAATCCAATGAAGTAGAGGAGCAGCAATCCAGTGGGCATGCATCTTATCTCCCTGGCAGTGTTGGTGAATATCTGTCTCATTGACTTGATTCCAATGGATGTTACAAATCTCCCTCAAATTTTTCCCCACCCGATTTTGTTTTCCTTTGATCGAGCGGGTAAAATTAATGTTTTCATTGTTGGAGGGGGAATTGGGGAGATTCCCAAATATGTTAAAATATAGAACAAGTGGAATCCAGTAAGGAGCATGAGAAAGAACTGAGTATTGAGTCTCCACAAGAGTTAAAGCTGTAAATTACAGTATCCCCGTAATTGGAGTCCTTGCTATTTTAGCCTTTGAACACTCAAGTGGAGGCAGCATATCATTTTTCTCAGATTTGCGTGCCAGTGCTATCGAGAGCATTTGAGAGGCATCTTTGCAAGCTGAGACAACTGAGCCTGCTACCCTCCTGTCAACTCATTTGCTTCCCATGGGTTTGCTACGATGTGCTCTGCCTTGTGAACTGCGTTAACCCTGGCCCCGTTCCCACATCTGTAAACAGCCTCTCATATAGTGTCCAGAAGTGACTTCAAACAAACAAACATACGAATTAGGAGCAGGAGTAGGCCACTCGGCCCCTTGAGCCTGCTCCGCCACTCAACAAGATCACGGCTGATCTGATTGTAACCTCAACTCCACTTTCAAGCTTCCGAAAATCTTTTGTATTGACTGTATCACAAATCACCTTTGTTTTAAATGTGGCATTGGGAATGCATACCCTGCAAAGCAGGTGAACACTTAATGTGTTCACATGACATCCTTTTGTGGAATGATATCAGTGGAGATGTTGCTTCTTTAAACTAAATGATGCTACAGTTATTAGGACAAGATTTGTTGGGGTCCTCTTATGGTACAGTGGGTAAAGTCCGCCTGCTGGTGTGACACAAGGTCACACAACTGAAAGTGCCAAGCTCAAATCTATTGTCTGGGCTGAGATACTGAGTTAACCAATCTCAGCTGGCCAATAATAAGGGTAAAAAAAACAAAGAGGTTTGCATTTCTGTAGCATCTTTCTCTACTTCAGGGCATCCCAAAGCACTTTACGATCAATGAAATCATTCATAAGTGAGTGGCACAGTGGTTAGCACCACAGCCTCATAGCTCCAGCGTTCTGGGTACTGCCTGTGCAGAGTTTGCAAGTTCTCCCTGTGTCTGTGTGGGTTTCTGCCGGGTGCTCTGGTTTCCTCCCACAGCCGAAGACTTGCAGGTTGATAGGTAAATTGGCTGTTGTAAATTGCCCCTAGTCTAGGTAGGTGGTAGGAGAATGGTGGGGATCTGGTAGAGAATATGTGGTTAATGTAGAATTATTTATAAATGGGTGGTTGTTGGTCAGCACAGACTCAGTGGGCTGAAGGGCCTGTTTCAGTGCTGTATCTCTAAATAAATAAAGTGCAATCATTGTTGTACACTATTGGAAATATGGCTGCCAATTTGCATACAGCAAGGTCCCACAACAGCAATGTGATAATAACTGGGGCATTTTTTTTTTTGCGTGTGCGATGTTGATTGAGGGATAAACGTTAGCCAGGACACCCGGGATAACTCCCCTGCTCTTCTTCGAAATAGTGCCATGTGATCTTTTACATCCATCTGAAAGAGCAGACGGGGTCTTGGTTTAACATCTCATTCAAAAGACTGCACCTTTGACAGTGCAGCACTCCCTCAGTCCTGCACTGGAGAGTCAGCCTAGACTTTTGCACTCAAGTCTCTGGCGTGGGACCTGAAACCACAACCTTCTGACTCACAGGTGAGAGAGCTACCAACTGAGTCATGGTTGACACTGCAGCCAGCCTCCGTGCCTCGGGCTAGGGACAGGGAAAAAGGTCTGCCAGATTCCCTGCTGGTGTTTGCTATCACCCACTTCTGGAAAATCTAGCTGTATGGTCACCAGGTGAATCCCATCGGATCACCCTAATAGTCATTTGGACAAAACAACAATGATTCACTAGCCACCATGGAACTGTACCTCAACGCCTTCCGTCAGATTAACGATAAAGATCTTCAAAGGTTTTATTTACCTGATGCTGGCATTAATTTGGGACTCTACAGTGTACAATATAGTATTGTGAGAAATGAGAATTTCTCAGGGAAATGTATAGAAAACCAAGCAGATGGGAATAAGGTGCAAGGAAACAAACACATTGGTGGGGTTGCCAAAGTCATCATAAATCAAAAGAGTGACATGTCAGCACTTAGAGTGCTGTTCAGAATCCACAGATCATGTTACAGCTTGGAACCCACACCAACCCATCTGTTCCTTTCTATGAGACATGCAGCATATGGAATTCCTTTCTGCCCTTATGACACGGTCCTCAGAAGCTGCAATGTCCCTGCATCTCTCACAAGTTGGTGCCATCAGCAACAATGGCCTTCTGAAGGCAGTGGCAGTTTGTTTTAGAAATTTCCTTTGTTTGGCATTTCTGCCAAAAACCATGCACACGCTCTTTTTGAATGCAGATTGAAGAAAATTGCATTGGCTTACTGCTACACACAGCAATCAGACAAACTCCTACTCATCTCAGCATTGAATGTCACAACAGGGATAAGGAGTGGTTATTTTTCAATGTCAATGTTTCATATATTACAACAGTGACTACACTTGAAAAAGTACTTTATTCGCTGTAAAGTGCTTTGGGATGTCCTGTGAGTTATGAAAGGTGCTATATAAATGCAATTTCTTTCATTCTTTCTTATACCAGAGCTTGGAATGGTTCATGCTTGCCAAACATACTCCAAGATCGGATTACTGTCATAAACTCATTGAGATGTGTCCAATGATATAAGGCACTAAGTTTTTGTTGAAGTGTATGTTTTCATAACTGTGATGCCTGAGACAGGGAGTTGGTTGTACGATTTGAGCATATATAACGTTTTTGTGGAACCGGTTTGTAGGGGATCTGTTTTGTGGAACAGACACTATACTATCATCATGTTATTCTATATGCCTGCAAATAGTGAGAGAGAAATAGTGGAGCAAATCTACAGGGAAATCATAGAGATGTGCAAGAACTATAGAGTGGTGATATGGGGGAACTTCCTCGATCAGTATGTTCTCAGCCCAACTAGAAAAGAGGCATTGCTGGATCTGGTGCTGGGAAATGAGGCGGGCCAAGTGGACTAACTGTCTGTTGGAGAGCAGTTGAGTAAGAGTGATCATTGTATCATAAGATTTCGACTCGTAATGCAGAAATGCAAGGAACAAAATATGGTAGGATGTCTAGATTGGAAGAGGGCTGATTTTAATGCGATGAGAAGGGATCTAGCCAGGGTAGAATGGAAACAAAGACTAACAGGAAGAACTGTAACGTAACAATGTGTTATCTTTAAGGAAGAGATGTTTCAGGTACAGGCTAGGAACATTCCAACAAGGGCAAAAGGTAGGGGAACCAAAAACAGGGCTCCTTGGAGGACAAAGGAGATAGAGATTATGATGAAACAAAAAAAGTGTATGATGCAAGTCAAGTTAATTCTTCGTGAGACCAGGCCAAATACAATAAGTTGAGAGGGGAGGTGAAGAGAAAAATAAGACTGTCAAAGAGAAGATATGAAAATAGAATGACCGTCAACATAAAAGGGAACCCAAAAATCTTCTACCGGCATGTAAATAGTAAGCAGGTAGTAAGAGGTGGAGTGGGGTCTATTAGGGACAAAGAGCGTATTATATGTTTAGAGGCACAGGGCAAGGTGAGAATACTTAATGGGTACTTTGTATTGGTGTTTACTATGGAAATGGAATCTGACAACATATCGATAGAAGCAGATAGAGTGGAAGTAATGGTTAGGATAAAAATTGAGAGTGAGGAGGTACTGGAAAGGCTGTCTATGCTTAGGGTAGATAAGTCACCTGGTCCGGATTGCTTGCATCCCAGGTTGCTAAAGGAAGTGGGAGTGGAGATAGCGGAAGGGCTTGCCATAAACTTCCAGTCTTCCCTAGATATGGAGGAAGTGCCAGAGGATTGGAGACTGGCAAATGTGACACCCTTATTCAAGAAAGGGTATATGAACAGTCTTGGTAACTACAGGCTAATTAGTGGTGGGTAAGGTTTTAGAAACAATAATCAGGGGAAAAAATCAACAGGCACTTGGAGAGGTTTGAGTTAATTTAGGATAGCCTGCATGGATTTGTCAAAGGCAGGTCATGATTGAATTTTTTGATGAAGTTACAGAGAAGGTTGATGAAGACAATGAGGCAGATGTTGTCTATATGGATTTTAAGACAGCATTTGATAAAGTATGAGGTAAAAGGCTGGTTAACAAAATTGAGGGTCGTGGAATAGGAGGGTCAGTGTTCTATTGGATAAAAAAAAATTGGCTCTAGGACAGAAAACAGCAAGTCATGGGCAATGGTTGTTTTTCGGACTGGAGGATGATAGACAGTAGTGTTCCCCAAGGGTCAGTGCTAGGACCGCTGCATTTTTTGCTATATATAAATGACTTGGATCTTGGAATACAGAGTAGAATCTCAAAATTTGCCGATGATACCAAACTTGGAGGAGTAGCAAACAGTGAGGATGATATGAATCACCTGCAACAGAACATAGATAGGCTAGCAGAATGCGCAGACAAGTGGCAGATGGAATTTAATACTAACAAATGTGAGGTGATGCATTTTGGCAGAAGGGATAGGATGAGGCAATATAGATTTAATGGCACAGTTCTAAAGAGTGTGCAGGAACAGAGAGACCTGGGGGTGCATGTACATAGATCTTTAAAGGTGGCAGGACATAGTGAGATAGTAGCTAGAAAAGTAGTTAGCACAGTGGCGCAGTGGTTAGCACTGCAGCCTCACAGTTCCAGCGACCCGGGTTCGGCTCTGGATACTGCCTGTGCAGAGTTTGCAAGTTTTCCCTGTGACCGTGTGGGTTTCTACCAGGTTTCCGCCAGGCTCTGGTTTCCTCCCACAGCCAAAGACTTGCAGGTTGATAGGTAAATTGGCCATTGTAAATTGCCCCTAGTGTAGGTAGGTGGTAGGAGAATTGAGGGAAGTTGGGGATGTGGTAGGGAATATGGGATTAATGCAGGATTAGTATAAATGGGTGATTGATGGTTGGCACAGACTCAGTGGGCCAAAGGGCCTGTTTCAGTGCTGTATGACTCTATATGGGATGTTGGGCTTCATAAATAGAGGCATAGAGTACAAAAGCAGGGAAGTTATGCTGAACCTTTATAAAGCTCATGATGGAAATCATACATACCCACATAGAAATATTAATTTCATCATGGAACACTGCTTGAAACTTTTACTGCACATTGCAAATAACTTTTTAAAAAGCAGAACTGAACTGTTAAAAGATGGCCAAGCACATTTGCATTTTGAAAAGAAAAAGGCTGGCTGAGAGACAGAAGTAAAGTACCCATCTAGCTGGAACAATGGGGGTACTTCCTGATTCAATTATATAGATTGGTGTTGTCAATAGGGGTAATCAACAGACATCGACACCCCTTGACTTTGTAAGAGCCAAACTACCCCCCACCGAGTATGTCTGAAAGTCTCTGAAATTCAAACAATCCTCCAAGGACTGCTGTTTCAATCAAAGAGATGTTTACATGACACACCTGCTGGTGTAACACTGAGGTTTTTGGATTGCGGCTACGAAAGTAAAGAGACTGCAACTGGACTTGAAGAGAAAAGTCTCTCTCTCTCTGTCTTTCTCTGTCTCTCACTCCAGCAAAGTCCCAGGGAAACCATGGTGGCAGCTTTTAAGCCTCAAGTCTACAGAACTTTACAGGCGACTACCAAGAAGACAATTGAAACCTCCCTTTGGCCTTTTGGAACCAGAGAAGCAAGCCTGAAATTGTGCATGTGGCTCCCAGCGAGGACTCCAAGACTTTAACTTCCATTAAGGACATTACAACCCAGTATTTGCATTCCATTGGTTACCAACCTTACTTCAACCTCCCAACTCTTTCTTCCCCTCTGTATCTATTTGTTTGTATATGTGCCTCTCGTATGCATGTGAGTGTGGATGCGTCGTGTATTTTAGTAACTTTAACCGGTTTAGAGTGATAAGGTTAATAAACTTACATCTTTCTTGTTTAAACCCAAGAAAACCTGTCTGATTAGTTCATTTGTAATTATATTCGAGGAACAGTGAGCAAGGGCTCACTGAAGGTGGTAAGCTAAAATCACTGTGTTAAGAAGATAAACCCTGTTACAGTCAAACCAGAGAAGGAGTGAGAGGGGAGCCTGATATCCCTTCTTTACCTGGTCATAACACTCTGGTTAAGACACAACTAGAGTATTGCATTCAGTTCTAGGAAGGATGTGATGGTCCTTGAGAGGATGGAGAGGAGATTTACCAGAATGGTTCCAGGGATGGGGGGTTTTAGTTACAAGGTTAGGTTGGAAAAGCTGGAGCAAAGGAGATTGAGGGGAGAATTAATAGAGGTGTATAAGATTATGACAGGCATGGATAAGTTAGACAAGGAGAAACTCTTCCCATTAACTGATGGTACAAGGACTAGGGGACACAGATTAAAGGTTTTGGGCAAGACATGCAGGGGGAATGTGAAGAAGCACTTTTTTACACAGCACGTGATAATGACCAGGAACTCACTGCCCATGAGGGTGGTGGAAGTGGAGACAATCAATGATTTCAAAAGAAAATTGGATGGGCACTTAAAGGAAATAAACTTGCAGGGCGACAGGGATTGAACGGGGAGTGGGATTGACTGGATTGTTCTACAGACAGCCAGCATGGACTCGATGGGCCAAATGGCCTCCTTCTATGACCTAAATGAGTCTCTGGCTCTGACTCTTTGACTCCTGAATGAATCCTTCTGAAGTTCATTATGATTGTATGTAAACACCCTCGTGTCCCAGCGAAGTGTAATCCATCACATTTGTGTCAGCGGTTGGGTTTCACAACATTAGAACAACAGACAAGCCCATACAAATCGAGATGTTTGAAAACCATACTTCGTGACTTCCTTTCTGGCAGCCTTCTCTCATAACTATGTAAGATATTTGCACTCGGAAAGCACAGTATGTGTCTGGGCCCTCAGCCCAGCTGCGGCCTGGAAAAATCATAGAAAATCTCCAGCACAGAAACATGCTCCACATGAGCCTTCTTCCACCCCATTTCATCTACTTCTATCAGCATATATCTAACTCTACCATCAAGATGTCCCTAATACAGCAACATTTAGATCTGCCATGCAGGTTAATACTTTCCAGAAATGTTCAACAGGTGCACCTCTTCAGCTGATCCTGCCCCCCTCTCTGGGGCAGCACTGTCGCTTTTGTTTATTTTACAATGTTACATCTATTAGATCACGATTGATCTGTATCTCAACTCCATTTACCCGCCATTAGCTCCAATACTCCTCAGTACCCTCACCCAACAAAAATCTACCTATTACAGTCTTGAAAATTTCAGTTGCCTCAGCATCTTTCAGTGGAGAAACAGCTTTAGCAGCGTAATTTATATTAGATAAAGTTTGCAAGTGAAGGGTGATCATTATTTTTCCACTGTGAATAATTAATGATGACACATACTCCATTTAGCTTGTTCCAGAGAGTTTGATGCCTGGCTTGTGCTAAGATAGCTAATATCAGGAGGTGGCCAGCAGTAAGGGGTGCTACTTTTGCCCTAAGAGCCATTGGGCTAAGGAGGAGAAAAATCAGCCAGGATTCCTGTGCTTGGCCACTGTACAGTGACTCCTGGATATTCACATATCAGTGAGGATATAATTGGACGTGACTGGGATTTCCCCCCACATCCTCCTATTCAAATGGTCCAGCCTCGCTGATGAAGAGTGGAGACTTGGCTGAAGGATTGGTGAGCTGCCATTATCTATGGAATCTCACCACCTTCTGAGAAGGAAGGTGGAAAATTGGAAGAAAAATATTAAAAGTAAATAGCACACTTTTCTAAAGGTCTTCCAGAGCTTTCATTTAAAACAGGTCAAGTAGACTGGAGCTGTGCATTCGAAACACACCTTGTTCCTCAATAACAGCAACCTGTATTTATGTAGCACTTCTAATGAAATAAAATGTCCCAGCGCGCTTCGCAGGAGCATTGCAAAGCAAAACTAGACACTGAACCACATAAGCAGATATTAGGGCAGATGGCCAAAAGCTTGGTCAAAGAGGTAGGTTTTAAGGAGTGCCTTAAAGGAAGAAAGAGATGGGGAGAGGTGTAGGGAGGGTATTTCAGAGCTCAGGGCACAGTTAGCTGCCAATGGTGGAGTGATTAAAATCGGGGAGGCTCAAGAGGCCAGAGTTAGAGGAATGTAGATATCTTGGAGGGTTGTGGGGCTGGAGGAGATTAGAGAGATAGGGAGGGATGAGGCCATGGAGGGTGTTATATTCTAGAAAGCCAGATGGTGAAGGATAGAACTGGAGCCAATCTCTATAAGCTTTTTTTTCAGAGATGCACATTACAAGCATACACCTCCAAGCTCAACAACCACAGTTTCAGTCTGTTCCTATATATAGGAGCACAAGTGAATCCCCAATTAATGCCTGCGTGCAATTAAATATATTTAATATACAATTAACTGACAGATTTCAAAACAAGGATGAGAAGAGGCAGCTTGTGACACAGTGGTGGAAATGGGACAATCTCGCTACTGTGTTGATATTCTGACTGGCCTAGTGAGAAGCTGGGACCTCCTGGGCCCCTGTCTAAGTATGAGGAAGCAATAAACTAAAGATAAATATTCAATGAATTGTACAGCTCTAGGAATTCTGATCAATAACTAGATGTGCCATGACTTTCAGTGTCCAATATCTAGACCAGACGTATTGTGAATGATTCCAATTATTTCACGACCGGACTGTAAATGGTCCATGTATCACTTCAATGTAGCCCAAGTAATGGGGGCAAATTTGTACATTGACAAAAACCACTTGGGCTGTACAATATGAGTGAGAATATTACTTTTTACAAACACCACCTTTTTAATGTTTGAAAGATAAAGTTTTATTGAAAAACTGGGGGAAATAATTCTGTTATTCGCTGTGAGAGCATGAGAGTTGAAAGAATCTACAATACATACCCGAAATGCTGCGGCAATTCAGCACAACACAAGTAAAGTGCTCAAATGACATTCCACTGAACGCACAGGGAGTACAAAACCAGGCTGATATAACCAGGTTGGATCAAGTATGTGCCATCATCAATTATTCACAGTGCAGAAATAATGGGATAAGGAGCATGGCCTAACTGATAATGCTTTACTTAGCAGGCTAAAGCTCATTGAATACAAATTACACTGCTATAGTTGTTCCTCTCACCCTGCAGTTATTGCAGTTAAGTAGATACTTACAGCCTCTCACAGATTGAGTTAGGTGCTTCTCCATAATTTTGTATGTGCCAGCTGCCCCACCCGCCAAGTCTCACTAGCATATTTAGTGACTGAGTGATTATTCCATTGGGGCCATACTGTAGCAACACTTCAGCCAAGTGCAATGGAAGCAGTGTGTTGTTTCCCTTTGCTCTGATTTGCTGACCTTGGTCCTTCTCTCCTGAGGATGCTGACCATGTGCTGCGGGCACAGTTCTGATACTGCAGAGCCTGATCCTATTCTCACCCCTACATCCACACGTGCACTTCCACCGGGGGTAGATTTCAAGGAGAGATAGCACCTGTGGTTGATTTTCCCTCTTCATTTCCGAGAGCCACTGAGCCCCATTGCAGCACCTGCGCCTTCAGCTCAGCCTAGATCAGCACATACCCAAGACCAAACCCAGGAGGTCTGCACGATGTAGCAGGTGCTGCACTGTAGCCACAGTACCATCAGGGGGAGTCCTTGTCATTATTCAGAGAGGGACTTACTCCATTTCAGAGACAGGAAACCAAGTGAGAAAAAGCAAATGGCCAGAAGCTTCCCTAGAATCCTCCTCTGTCATACTGAGTTGAAGATAAAAATCCACCCGCGTTTGAAATAGGAAATCAGCCGGGTTTCCGTCTCCCAAAGGAAGCCCCTCTAACACGCCAGAGAAAGCTACTCAGAGATTGATCAGGCTATGGTTTCTTGATGATGAGCTCACTTGGCTCTGATAATGTCTCAAGATACTGAGTGGCAAGGAAGACACAACAGTCGAGACCATCAGCCCTGATTCTGTCGTTCTATTTATATCATGAGCTTGTATGAGGTCACAGTAGCGAATGCATCGTTTTACAATTGTGCAATTCTGACTATAGGCTCCAGCTGTCCTGAAACAATGGGATACAAGAGAAACTACAAATGGGGAAGTAGTTGTTGTAGTCTGTTGATTCCTCTGGAACCAGGATGGCAATCTTCCCGCTCTGATTGGATGAAAGTCTCCTCTTCTCTCAGGGGTTGTAGCAAGTCTATGTGAAATGAGTTTGGTCAGTCACCATCCAGCTCGTGGGAGGTTCAACTCCACAGTACTAAGCAACCCATAATTCCGTATTCGTTGGTGCCAGTTTCTATCGCAGTGGGACTGGATATCTGGTGTTGGTAGTGGAAGTGTCACAATGGGAGTGAGGATATGGAGGGATTTGTGAGACTAGGAGTTGAGATTTTGGAACAGAGGAGAATCATTTAACTCAAGTAATATCTTACCTGGGAGTTCTTGATGTTGACAACCTGAGCCCAAAATTGGTTTCCCCAGTATTAACATTGCCTCACAGCTTGCAAGTGTCAAACCTTTTTTAAAAATCAGCATTGTTAACTGAAGTCCCTTCAGATACTGGGGTTAAACTGGATGTTTAAATCTCTTTGGTACTTAGATTGCACAAACTCACCTCACATAGGATTGTTACAACCCGGAAACAGGAGAAGAGCTCATCCCATAAAACTGGGCTGGATTGTCACCCACGTTCCAGAGGAATTAACTCACTATGTTAGCCCCTCCCTGGTTTCAGGCTCTGCTAGCTACAACATTCATTCTTCAGTTTGAAACGCCTGAGAAATCGCCAGCAATAAATTTCCCAATACATTTCTCATTTCCACCAAATCCATCCTTCCACTTCTCCTCTTTCCCCTTCTTCTTCACCATTCCCCTCCTCACCCCCTCCTCCTTCACCATTCCTACTCCTCTACTGAAGTGCAGTTCCAAGGACATGGACCCCCTCCCTGCCCCAATACCCTGCACAAGTGGTCATTCACCATATGTAATTCTAAACAGTGAATGTTGACAGGATATTCAACCACTTGGTGCATCATAGACAAATCCATTCCTGTACTCACTCACCATTTCATTTCCAGCTGAGGTGACTGAGTACTGGTTTATTACAATGAGAGGTGGGACCCTCACTGATTTTTTTTATTCCCTCTTTCCAAATCCAAGACCACAGAAAATAAATGTAGCACCCCTTCCACCAAAACCACTGAGAGTGGTTAGTTCAGCAAAGAGCAGAATTTGAACCTGGGACGCTCCTGTTTTAGTGTAGCTCAGCTGTCTCACTGGTTTAACTAGCTGGGACACTTGGGCAGACCCCTCCCCCACCCAGTTCTAACACCAGCCCTATACAAAGATCTGGTAAGATTTGGTGTGTCAATCTGGGCTCGGTGTCAAATCTGCGATATCAAAAGCATCCAAATGCAAGCGACAGATCTCTGAAGGCAGAAGGGCAAGTTAATAGGGTGGTGAAAAAGGCATATGGGACACTTGCTTTTATCAATCGAGGCATAGATTACAAAAGCAGGGAGGTCATGTTGGAGTTGTACAGAACTTTGGTAAGGCCACAGCTGGAGTACTGTGTGCAATTCTGGTCGCCACATTATAGGAAGGATGTGATTGCACTGGAGGGGGTGCAGAGGCGATTCACCAGGATGTTGCCTGGGATGGAACATTTAAGAGAGGTTGGATAGGCTTGGGTTGTTTTCACTGGAGCAGAGAAGACTGAGGGGTGACCTGATCGAGGTGTACAAGATTATGAGGGGCATGGACAGGGTGGATAGGGAGCAGCTGTTCCCCTTAGTTGAAAGGTCAGTTACGAGGGGTCACAAGTCTAAGGTGAGAGGTGGGAGGTTTAAGGGGGATTTGAGGAAGAACTTTTTTACCCAGAGGGTGGTGACGGTTTGGAATGCCCTGCCTGGGAGGGTAGAAGATGCAGGTTGCCTCACATCCTTTAAAAAGTACCTGGATGAGCACTTGGCACATCATAACATTCAAGGCAATGGGCCAAGTGCTGGCAAATGGGATTAGGTAGACAGGTCAGGTGTTTTAATGCATCGGTGCAGACTCGATGGGCCGAAGGGCCTCTTCTGCACTGTATTATTCTGCGATTCTGTGATTGGCAACATGTGTACTTTACTCCAACAGTATCTAACCCCAACTGCAGACTTTTTTTAGACAGTAGTGTAATCTCAGTCATAGCACTCAGACAAGTGTGGAACAATGGTTTAGTTGCCTGTGACAATCACAGTACTGTGTGCTGAATTACAGTCACACTATCATGACTTGCTTCATTTACTTATTTGCAATCTGGATAACAACTTCCAATTATTCGAACTCTGTTATGGGCCACTCCATTTATTACAAGTCTTATGATTTTAACATGGTGAAGTTCACGCAGAATGCAGGTATTGGGATAACTTAGCTTTCCTATTTAACCAGCAGTTGAAATCTGTAGCAAATCTGTACTAGAGATTTCAGGGAACGATTTCTGTTGTGCTATTGGTATGTTGGAACAGTCTCAGTGAGCAGAGGATGGTGTTAAGTGCCTGGGGGAATGCTCCGTCCAGCTGCTGTGTGCTCTGAATGGTAAAGTACAGGTTGTACGCTGATGTGAATCCTGGAGTCTGTGACTTTCACGCTAACGAGGGAGGTTATGTTGAAATGTGCTTTGTACGGGATTTATTGCAAAGCTTTTATGTTCTGTGGTTTATGTCTCTGCTCAGTCACTCCGTTAACTACTTTTAATTAAAACAAGGAAGCCATTTGGCAGACAGTAGACAGGAACAGCACCAATGTGCACACATCTCGGATGCTGGGTTCCTGGCTCAAACACACCACTTGAAGGAGACGCTAAGCAGAGAAGGGACACTCCCCAGAGGTAACTATATTCCATAAAAACATAAGAAATAGAACATAAGAAAATTTGGCCCCTCGATCCTGCTTTCACTGTTCGACAAGATCATGGCTAACCTTCTACCTCAACTCCACCTTCCCATGCTATCCCCATGCTGATTAATTCCCTTAGTACCCAAAAATCTATTGATCTGTGTCTTGAATATACTCGTCAACTGAACATCCACAGCTCACTGGGGTAGAGAATTCCAAAGATTCACAACCCTTTGAGTGAAAAAAGTTTCTCCTCATCTCAGTCCTAAATGGCCAAGCCGTTGTTCTGAGACTGTGACCCCCATGTTCTAGATTCCCAACTCCAGAAAGTAATTCACTATGCAAAACAATTTGAGACATTCTGACAGTGTGATAAGGTGGACAGGACAAATGTGCTAGGTTTACATGGCATCAGGGAAGACTCCTGACATGAGTTATTACAAACATCCTAAACAAGCTCAACAAGCTAGAAATGGTGCCCTACTGAGGCTGCCACTGATCTGAGTGCAGAACAACATGCACATTTAGAAGAACAAAATCCTTCCTTCCTGTTAACTGTACTATAATCCAACAGTATCTAACCCCAACTGCAGGTTTTCTTAGACAGTAATCTCAGTTGTGATACTCAGACAAGAGTGGAACAATGGTTTAGTTCTCTGTGACCCCGAACAGGGATGGAGTCACTCAATTCTGAGATGAGAGTATTCACCTCCCACATGGAGTTCTCTGAGTTGGATGTGATCATCCTGTCCAATTTCTCATCTTCTGTAACATACATGGTGGCCACAGTTTTCTACAAATGGCACTGGTGTTCCATTAGCGCTAATGTAAAGGTGGACCCACAGATCTCCCTGACCTCTTAAAAACAACTTTGAATTAGTGGCGTCATTAGTAGATTGAAATGGAAATGGATGTGCTACCTACTCCAGACCTCTTCAGGCCAAAGAGTTCCATAAATATTCTTCAGACATTTTCAATACCTTGGTCTCCTGTAGCCCACCATGAAAGTCTTCCTCGACTGTTGACTAACAGCTATATTTTGCTTAGTTTTCTTCCTATGAGACTGTGGAATCCCTTCCACCCTCCATGGGCGATAAGCATGGCATTTGGCCTGGCTAATGGCCTCCTCCCAGCCTTGCTTTCTTGTATGATAAATGAACATTGCTTGCTCCCTACCAGTAATTCTACACAAACAAATTTACCAGTCATTGCTAGACACAACCTTTCTGGTCCATTTTTTTTCCATGCTCACTATAAAGTTTCTGTTTATCACACTGCTAGTTGTGAAAAAGCTTATTTTTGATGTGTCAAGAGGTTTTTTTTTCCAGCTTGTAAAGACCTTAAACAGTGATAATCACTGATTGGTTCAGCACCATTTACTACCATGCAGTGTAGCATTGAGACACACAAAAGGACGTTCAACTCTCCCATTTGTCTATTAATACTTTTCATTCCGCAGCAAATAAGTCAATTTTAAGTCTTAAATTTCCGACACGTGGAATTTTGCCCCCTCAAGTATGTTAAGTTTGACAAAATGAAAGGTAAGGTCATCAGGTTCTCTCTTCCTGAAAATGAGCAATCTCCAGTAATCGGTGCAGTTACTGCGAGGGATGGGGGCTACTGTTTACTAACCTGTGTGCATTGGAGGGAATAAGAGAGGTGACATCGAGGGCTTAATTTTACCAGCCCCTCAACGTATTGGGCCGTGGGGGGGGGGGGGGGGGGTCCCCATAAAATACTTGCGGGAGAGGCTTGCCACGACCCAAAACAGCGGGAAGGCCCCACCGCATTTTACCTGCGGCAGCAAGGCTTTGGTGTAGCCCCCCCAACGCCCAGCGGCGGGGCCTTTATTTACATATTTAAATTAATTAAAATAAAATGCTAATTAACTTACATGGTCCCGGCGGCCGACCCATGCTGACTTTACGGCCGCCAGCTGCAACTCGCGTGCCTTCGGAACTCCGTTTGGAGTTCCGAGGCGAGGCACTAGAGGGGAGGGGGGAGGACTGAAATTATCAAGTCGGGGGAAGCGGGAAAAGCACTTCTTATTGGCTGTGGGGATGGTGGGAAGGGGTTGAAGGGCAAATGTGAAGAGGTTGTGGGGGGGGGGGAAGTTTGGGTTGGGACTGAACTAGATTTTAGTCATATCACCCAAAACCAAAACCATTGTGGGGGCTTGAAGCCCTTTAAAAATGGCGCCTGCACAGTGACGCCGGACGCCTTTGCCGGGCAAGGAGCGGCTGCCCCCTTTATGTCATCATGGGCAGCCGCTCTACCCCCTCCATTTAAATGAGCCCCCGCACAAAATATTACGGCGGCTCAGCGGTGGTGCTTCCACACCTGAAGGCCGCCGAGTTCAAAGCGCCCCAATAAAATTCAGCCCCTAATATCAAGACTTGGCCCTTATGTGCCAAATACTGAGGACAAGAGCAGTATTCTGCTAAAAACATGCAGAGGTTTCAGCATTTAACAACGTGGAGCAGACATGTGCAACTAGTACAACACCACTTCCGAATGCATATAAATGGATCTTTGCCTGCGTTGCATTTTTAAACTAGATTCTTGAAATCTAATTTAATGGGTTAACTCCCAAGGTTACACCCAGTGCTCCTTACAACAGAAAGCTATAAACTTGAACTAGTTTGTTTATCTACTAGATCTGTCTCAAGGTTTGGGTTTATTTTTGGTTCACACAGTAGCGATGTGAAGCAATAATTAATGAATCATCCCAGAGGGCCATTATTTACAATACTAAACATTTCACTGTGTGGTTAAAAATGGATCCATTGTCCCAGATGACACAACATTGTTTAAGCTGTCATTCAGACAGCCAGGTAGTCTCCTGAAAAGCTCCTTCCTGGTCACACATCAAAGGATAAGTCCTCAGCTCAGAGGCAGTGACTTTGATTGACAGCCATTTCTGAGTCACCTGAAGAAAGGAGCTGGTCTTTGATTGGCTGCAGTTAACTGTGATTGACAGATTTAAGTGATAATTCTTTGAGAGAATAAAGACATCAACAGCAAGTTTGCACCACACAGTCACCAGCTTTAAGTTAAGCGGTTTAATACTCTGTCCCCACTTTCCGCATCAAACCAGACTAGTCTGAGGTTATCATAAATAAAAGTTTGGTTAAAGATTATATTTCAAGAGAAAGTGAAGAGAAAGTCTGTTATTTTGCATATCAAGAGGTGTAAGAAAAATAGATCTCATTATAAAAACTGTATACTGTTTGTTCATTTATCTTATATAAATAAAACATTTATTGGTTCAAAGCCTGTGGTAGCCGTGATACATGATCCAAACCAATATTTGGTGAATGAAGTAAGAGTTCACTGCTAACATATCTGGGCACCGCTATTTATATTAAAATATAAAACAGAATAAATGCTCCTATACACAACAGTGGAGTGAATGTTCATTAACTAAAAAGACTATTATTCTACCAATGTGAAGGTAGCTTGTCACCATGTGCACATGATCATGCAGGTAAGTTCATCCTTCGCTGTCAGCAATCATGAAGCCTTCACTTTAAGCCAATGTATTGGTTGGCATCCTTCCATCTATGAAAGATGATGGACACGCAGTAAACAATCCATTTAGGTGGGGTGTCTTCTCTTGGTGCACCTTTGTTGATGGCTGTGAAGGTCAATCCATGCGAGGCAGGTTCTGTCACAAGTGCTGCATGTGAGGCTGCCAAGTGACGCAGTGAGTTTTTGACGTTGGTGCCTGTTGCCAAGCTGCTGCAGCAACTGGTCGCCATGGTAGTGCACACCAGTCCACAGGATGTGTCGCCTTTCCCTCTTTCGCCAGCTGGTGACTCCCAAGTGCGATAGTTAACATTTAAGGCCTTCCTGTCACACTTGCAAGCATCCTTCAAGCGGAACTTTGGGCACTCCACTGGTCATCTGGTCCCAGCGACCTCACCATACAGAATACCCTTGGGTATATGACCATCTTCCATCCTGTGGACGTCTCTGTTTGATTAGTGCCAATACACTTGGGAGCTTTGCCTTTGAGAGGACTGCCACATTTGTGATTTTGTCCTTCCAGGAAGTACACATAACATGCCGCAATAAGCGAAGATGGAAATTGTTGAGCTTCTTTTCCTGGCAGCTCTAAGTCGCCCATGTTTCGCAGCCATACAGTGTCATGCAGGCCCCCCACCTGCTAAGAATGAGGCACATTAATTTCTCCACATGGACATTAAATTTCAAATTGTTGCTGGGAAGAAGAGAAGGCCTGTGACAAGGAATTGCCAGGTCCCTGGCTGGAAAGACATTTTTGCATATTAACAGACAGTGTATAGGAACAAAGGAGCTATCCCCTACTCCAATACAATTCACAAACAGACTTGGTCAAACCAGCTAGTCACATGACTAACCTGCTTGGTAGTCTGGGTTTTTTTCTGAATTGTACAGTTATGAACAGAGAGCCTGCAGAAAGCAGAATGCTCCTGAACTGAAGCAGACCTTCTCTCCTGTCTGTCTGCTCCCATCTCTTTCTCACAGAACTCCAAACCCTACTGAAGACACACGAACCCCATGATAGAAAAGTCTCCGACAGTGAACAAGGTTTAAGAAGAATACTGGGCCTCAACAAAAAGCAAGATCTACCTACAATCAAGGAAACTACAGTGAGCTCGAAGAATTGTAAAAACAACTCTTCAGATATTGCTTCAAACTTTTCCACTTTATTTTTCTTCTGCTTTTTCTGTCTCTATTTGCATGTGTGTATCGCGTATGCATGCCAGTGTGGGCGCGTCGTGTATCCGCGTGCATTGACCAAATTAGAGTTTAAGTTCAAGTTTAATAAATTTCACTTTTCTTCTTTAAACCTGAGAAAACCTGTTGTGCTGGTTTCTTTGTCTTATAATTGGAAAGCAGTGAACAAGAATTCATGGTGTGATAGTCCTTTCCCTTGCTACCAGTCTATTTATGTGTGTTGTGTGACCTGACCTTGTTCTTTTTCTCTGCACTGCCCAAGTGGCTGAAGACTATGAGGTGGAGGGAAACTATGAAACTGTATGAAAAGGCACTTGTCCTCAATAGGCAGGGGCCTTGGACAGTGTAGCTCCAGGTTGCATACTTCCACAACCGCATACGTAGCCTGGCCCTGACCATTTTCTGGGATTCACTTTCTGAAGTCACTGGAGAAGGAGATCACCTCTCATTCA
The DNA here is from genome assembly GCF_036365525.1 of Heterodontus francisci. Classification (NCBI taxonomy): domain Eukaryota; kingdom Metazoa; phylum Chordata; class Chondrichthyes; order Heterodontiformes; family Heterodontidae; genus Heterodontus; species Heterodontus francisci. The sequence goes on from NC_090377.1 coordinate 112,258,382, forward strand.
TCTAAATTCCAGAGAGTATAGGTCAAATTTACTCAGCCTCTCATCATAGGACGACCCTCTCATCCCAGGGACAAATCTAGTGAACCTTCGCTGTACCACCTCAAAAGCAGGCACATCCTTCCTTAGATATGGAGACCAAGTCCAGGCACAGTATTCCAGGTGTGGTCTCACCAAAGCCCTATTATAGCAAGACTTCTTTATTCTTGTACTCCAATCCCCTTGCAATAAAAGCCAACATGTCATTTGCCTTCCTAATTGCTTGTTGTACCTGTATGCTGACTTTCTGTGTTCCTTGTACGAGTACACCCAAGTCTCTCTGAACATCAACATTTGAAAGTTTCATGCCTTTTAAAAAAATTCTACTTTTCTATTCTAACTGCCAAAGTGAATAACCTCACACTTCCCCACGTTATACTCCATCTACCCCTTGTTGCCCACGCACTGAACCTGTCTGTATCTCTTTGCAGTCTCTGTGTCCTCACAGCTTGTATTCACCTGGCTTTGTAACATCAGAAAACTTAGATACATTGCTCCTTGAGTCAGTACACTACACCTAGGGTATTCTTTTCTTTTTCTTTTTTCTTTTGGGCCTCCTTATCTCGAGAGACAATGGATACGCGCCTGGAGGTGGTCAGTGGTTTGTGAAGCAGCGCCTGGAGTGGCTATAAAGGCCAATTCTGGAGTGACAGGCTCTTCCACAGGTGCTGCAGAGAAATTTGTTTGGCGGGGCTGTTGCACAGTTGGCTCTCCCCTTGCGCCTCTGTCTTTTTTCCTGCCAACTACTAAGTCTCTTCGACTCGCCACAATTTAGCCCTGTCTTTATGGCTGCCCGCCAGCTCTGGCGAATGCTGGCAACTGACTCCTAGGGTATAGTCCATGCCAATCACCTTGTAATGGAGGTGGCTAAGCGCACCCCTGAAAGACTCTGATGATATTTCATGTTTGGAAAGATGCCTTCTCTTCATGGTTGGGTCCTGGAAATAGGAATCCCTGTCATTGTTGGCTGTGGAATAGTTCATTCTCTGACCAGCTGCTAGTTGCTTCTCCTATGCCACTTCTACCTGCCACTATTCACTTGTGCTCTGTGGCTCACCTAACGCATTCTCCTCAAACTCACTACTTACATCCACCTACCTGCTGCTTGTCAGGGTAAAATTGAGTTGTGTAATTTGCCAGGAGGTGCAGAATTGTTCTTGGTCACTGACCTCTCCCAGATTTTTTTTTTATTCATACGAACAAGGAACAGGAGTATGCTATTCGCAATCACTGGTAAGGCCAGTATTGTTACCCATCCCTAATTGATCTTGAGCTGTCTCCTTGAACCATTACTGTCCATGAAGCAGTTTGGTACAACTGAATGTCTTGCTAGGCCATTTCAGAGGGCAGTTAAGAGTCAACCACATTGCTGTGGGTCTGGAGTCACATGTAAGCCAGACCAGGTAAGGATGGCAGATAAGTGAACCAGATGGGTTTTTACAACAATCAATAATAGTTTCATAGCATCAATACTGAGACTATCTTTCAATTTCAGAGTTTTTTAATTAATTGAATGTAAATTCCACCAGCTGCCGTGGTAGATTTGAACCCATGTCCACAGGGCATTAGCCTGGGAGTCTGGAGTACTAGTCCAGTGACATTACCACTACGACACCATCTACCCCATACCTATAGAAACTATAAAAACTCAAGGAGAGGAAAAAGTGTTACAAACAACTTATGTACTCTCTCCTCCTGTAAAGCCAGCAGAATGCATGGAGTAGTTAGAGTTGCTAATATATACTGAAACCCATGTAAGTAAGTGATGTCCATTGGTGTTAGAAAGACAGAATGCATCATGCAGATGCTGTGCATGGAAGGAGTTGGCGGAAACTTCCACTTCAAGAGGTGGTATTTTGAAAGGGAGGTGCCAGGAAGTGCCCAGTGCAGCCTAACAGGCAATCCCGAGAAGCTAGCAAAAGTATTAGAAAGTTGAGTGTGATGTAACAGTTCATGTCAATAATAATTACTGCATTGCATTACTGTAAAGTCACAGTGCAACCATCTACCTTGCCATTCCTTTTTTTTTACAAAGGGACTACAAATGACTTGGAACTCATTGCTTACAAGGGTGGTGGAAGTGGAGATGGACAATGATTTCATAAAGAAATTGGATGGGCACTGGAGGAAAATAAACTTGCAGGGTTACAGGGATAAAGTAGTGGTATGGGACTGACTGGATTGTTCTACAGATAGCTGGCATGGACTCGATGGGACGAATGGCCTTCTTCTGCACTGTAATGACTCAATGACTCTATGACTTTAAGAGCTACAGCACCACACAAACTTCTGTCCTTTCATGAATGAACACTGAATAGGAGGTATGAATCAGGCATACACTCAACCTGGACATCTGGGTTCAATGTGTTGGATGCATAAAAACTACTGAGGCTTTGAGCTGACGTGGAAATCAGCCTTTTGGAGTCCTGATCGATCTGATCTTCATCAGGGATCGGCAACGTGTCAATACATGGACACCAGTGTATGTGGTAAAAATTTTGAGGTCCATGGTAATTTTAAATGTCTTTCTCTAAGCCTTTAAACTTGCAGCTAGGTTATTTTAAAACTGGGTATCCAACATACGGCACAGCAAAAGTTTCCACCCGGCCCACTAATCCTCTGTGCCTGACAGCGGGCTGCCCATGGCTCGGCTTTGATTGACGGCTGTCCTATTAAAGTGTATATCAGACAGAGGGGGTAGGTGGGACATACGCCTGACGGATGGCGGCCGCCTGTCCGTGATTGCTCAGTGTCTGATTGGTGGTTCATGGTTCAGGCATGCTGGGAGCGGCTGCCCCTGCTGATTTCATACGGTTCAGGGAGCGAGCGGGAATGACTGCTGTGGGGAAGAGGGAGAGAGGGGCTGAGGGGAGAGCAGCAAGAGGGCCAGCAGACAACCAGAGGGGCGGTGCGGAGGGAGCATGCTAAGAGTCAAGCAACCCTTTAAACAAGCACTGGCCCAGGGAGCAGAGAAACAGAGAGAGAGAGGGGAGAGGAGGGGAGAGCGAGGGACACAGGGAGAGAAGAGAGAGAGGGGAGAGAGATGGGCATGGAGAGGGAGAGAGAGAGAGAGAGAGAGAGAGAGGAGAGAAAGAGATCAAGATCACTCCAGACAGATGGACATGTATCTGAATTCTCCACATCACTACATCAAGTGTGCGGGCAGATATTGACGACTTGTGCAAACAAAAACAATGCCAGGTATCTCAATAAATGGGGAGAAATGTGTTTTAAATTGGACTGTGTTTTTATGGAATTAGGCTGGATACAAACTTTATGTACATATCAATTGCTCCCATGTCTACGGCTGAGTCAATAATTTTGTCAAATGCCTGTGGTGCAGCAACGGAGAAGTGTGAGGTAATGCACTTGGGGAGGGCAAATAAAGCAAGGGAATACACAATAAACGGGAGAATATTGAGAGGGGTAGAAGAAGTGAGAGACCTTGGAGTGCATGTTCACAGGTCCCTGAAGGTGGTAGGACAGGTAAATAAAGTGGTGAAGAAGGCATATGGAATGGTTTCCTTTATTGGCCGAGGTATAGAATACAAAAGCAGGGATGTAATGCTGGAACTGTATAAAACACTGGTTCGGCCACAGTTAGAGTATTGCGTACAGTTCTGGTCACCACATTACAGGAAGGACATAATTGCTCTGGAGAGAGTACAGAGGAGATTTACAAGAATGTTGCCAAGGCTTGAAAGTTGCAGCTCTGAGGAAAGATTGGATAGGCTCAGGTTGTTTTCCTTAGAACAGAGGAGGCTGAGGGGTGACTTAATTGAGGCATACAACATTATGAGGGCCCTAGAAAGAGTAGACAGGAAGGACCTGTTTCCCCTAGCAGAGAGGTCAATTACCAGGGGGTACAAATTTAAGGTCATTGGTAGAAGGATTAGAGGGGACATGAGGAAAAACGTTTTCACCCAGAAGGTGGTGGGTGTCTGGAATTCACTGCCAGGATCAGTGGTGGAGGCAGAAATCCTCAACTCATTTAAAACTTACCTGGACATGCACCTGAAGTGCTGTAACCTGCAAGGCTATGGACCTGGTGCGGGAAGGTGAAATTAGAATGGGCGGCTAGTTTTTTCAGCCGGCACAGACACAATGGGCTGAATAGCCTCCTTCTGTGCTGTAATTTTTCTATGGTTCTTTGTTGGTGCCTACCCCTGGTCTTCATACAGCTTAAGCTGTGCGAAGGTTTAACTTCACCATATCCTTATGCCTGATAAGACCCTCTTGTTAAGATAGTATTTTCTCATCATTGATTGCCCACTAATCTGGGTACGCAGTTACAAGCAATCTATAAATAGTACAGTAAATAATAACATTGATATTTAGAACCCGCTGTCCTACATTGAGAGCAATAGTCCCGATTATTGAAAATGATTTATACCCATGTTTATTTATTCATTGATACAGCACTGAAACAGGCCCTTCAGCCCATTGAGTCTGTGCCAACCATCAACCACCCATTTATACTAATCCCATATTCCGACCATATCCCCACCTGTCCCTATATCCCCCTGCCAATACTAGGGACAATTTATAATGGCCAATTTACCTATCAACCTGCAAGTCTTTGGGAGGAAACCAGAGCACCTGGTGAAAACCCACACACTCACAGGGAGAACTTGCAAACTCCACACAGGCAGTACCCAGAATCGAACCCAGGTCGTTAGAGCTGTGAGGCTGCGGTGCTAACCACTGCGCCACTATTGTTATGGAGGTAAAATTAGTGGGGGGAAATAGATCAAATCATTTAATTCATATTATGAGTTCAGAGCAAACAATAGATTTTATTTATTCAAAGTGTTGGCATTGATGGTTCTACAACGTTGGAAATGATGATTGTACAATGATTCCTTATGTGATGATAAAACAATATGGCTGCTGCCAGTCCACTTGCTTTTGGGCCTCCCCCTTTAACCTGCTTTCGAGGTTCTGCTAATGACATTCCCTCTCCAAATAGGTCTGAATAATGCCATATTTTCTAAAGGATTCTGATAATAAGGCCCTCTCTTTAAAAGGAGTCCCAAAGTGATATCTTCTCCTCCAAAAGGGGTCCCAAATGCAAAATATTGCTTCTAAAGAGAGTCCTGATATTATGGGTCTCTCTTCGGAAGTGGTAATGGTCCGGGAAACTGTTGGGGTTAGATATTTGTCTTTCATCTCTGGACCCTGGGTTCAGATCTTGCCCAGACTAAGGTGAAAATCTCTTCAGTCTGCTGATTATAAGGGTTCGAGGAGAAAACAGGACTGCGGCTGCCTGCAATGAATTTGGCCTAACCATCAGCCTCAAGAAAATGAATATCATGGGACAGGACATCAGAAATGCTCCATCCATCAATATTGCCGACCACGCTCTGGAAGTGGTTCAAGAGTTCACCTACCTAGGCTCAACTATCACCAGTAGCCTGTCTCTCGATGCAGAAATCAACAAGCGCATGGGAAAGGCGTCCACTGCTATGTCCAGACTGGCCAAGAGAGTGTGGGAAAATGGCACACTGACATGGAACACAAAAGTCCGAGTGTATCAAGCCTGTGTCCTCAGTACCTTGCTCTATGGCAGCGAGGCCTGGACAACGTATGTCAGCCAAGAGCGACATCTCAATTCATTCCATCTTCGCTGCCTCCAGAGAATCCTTGGCATCAGGTGGCAGGACCGTATCTCCAACACAGAAGTCCTCGAGGCAGCCAACATCCCTAGCATATACATCCTATTGAACCAGCGGCGCTTGAGATGGCTTGGCCATGTGAGCCGCATGGAAGATGATAGGATCCCCAAGGACACATTGTACAGCGAGCTCGCCACTGGTATCAGTCCCACCGGCCATCCATGCCTCTGCTTTAAAGACGTCTGCAAACGCGATATGTAGTTCTGTGACATTGATCACAAGTTGTGGGAGTCAGTTGCCAGTGATCGCCAGAGCTGGCGGACAGCCATAAAGGCGGGTCTAAAGTGTAGCAGTTGGCAGGAAAAAAGACAGAAGCGCAAGGCGAGAGCCAACTGTGTAACAGCCCGGCAACCAATTTTATCTGCAGCACCTGTGGAAGAGTCTGTCACTCTAGAATTGGACTTTATAGCCACTCCAGGCGCTGTTTCACAAACCACTGACCACCTCCAGGCGCTTACCCATTGTCTCTCGAGACAAGGAGGCCAAAGAAGAAGAAGAAGAAGAAGAACGAGAAAACATTTTGAGTGGTCTCAATCTTAATTCCAGTGAGAATGGGCTGACAGCACCAAACTGTCTCTAGTTTTGCCCTAAATAATCTAATTCAGAGAGGTGTGCAAAATTGGAAAGATATGCACACGGGTGCAGTGCAACATGTACATAAGCGGCACAGTGGCGCAGTGGTTAGCACCGCAGCCTCACAGCTCTAGGGACCTGAGGTTCGATTCTGGGTACCGCCTGTGCGGAGTTTGCAAGTTCTCCCTGTGTCTGCGTGGGTTTTCGCTGGGTGCTCCGGTTTCCTCCCACATCCAAAGACTTGCAGGTGATAGGTAAATTGGCCGTTGTAAATTGCTCCTAGTGTAGGGAGGTGATAGGGACTATGGGATTATTGGAGGGTTAGTTGAAATGGGTGGTTGTTGGTCGGCACAGACTCGGTGGGCCGATGGGCCTGTTTCAGTGCTGTATCTCTAAATAATAAAATTTAGGAACATCGGAATAGGAGGAGGCCATTCAGCCCCTCAAACCTGTTCAGCCATTTAATTAGATCATGGCTGATCTGTACCTTAACTCCATTTACCCACCTTGGTTCCATAACCCTTAATATCCTTACTTAACAAAAATTTATTCATCTCAGTTTTGAATTTTTCAATCGACCCCCAGCCTCAACAGCTTTTTGGGGGAGAGATTTCCAGATCTCCTCTCTACTACCCTTTGAGTGAAGAAGTGCTTCCTGACGTCATCCCTGAATGACCAAGCTCGAAGTTAAGGTAGCATCTCTTGTTCTGGCCTCCCTCCATCAGAGGAAATCTATCCACCCCATCAATTCCTTCAACCATCTTAACACCTCAATTAGATCACCCCTTAATACACCAATATTTGGTCCCTGATCCAAACTCCGTTCTCTAGCTACTGACACCATCCCTCTCCCTGAGATTAAGCCAGTCTGTTTTCACCCTCGGTGTCACATTTGAGCCTGAGATGAGCTTCCGACCACATATCCAGCATCACTAAGACCACTTATTTCCACCTCCATAACATCTCTCAACGTCGCCCCTATCTCAGCTCATCTGCTGCTGAAACTCTCATGTGTGCCTTTGTTACCTCTAGACTTGACTATTTCAACAAACTCCTGGATGGTCTCCCACATGTCACCCTCCGTAAACTTGAGATCATCCAAAACTCTGCTGCCGGTATCAACTTGCACCAAGTCCCATTCATCCATCATCCTTGTGCTTGCTGACCTACATTGGCTCCCGGTCAAGCAACATGTTTCAAATCCCTCCATGGCCTCACCCCTCCTTATCTCTGTAATCTCCTCCAGCCCCACAACCGTCCGAGATAACTGCACTTTCTCTAATTCTGGCATCTTGTCCATCCCTGATTTAAATCGCTTCACTGTTGGTGGTCATGCCTTCAGTTGCCTCAGGCCAAGCTCTGAAACTCCCTCCCTACACCTCTCCACCTCGCTTACCTCCTTTAAGACACTCCTTAAAATCTACCTCTTCGACTAAGCATTTGATCATCTGAACTAATATCTCCTTATGTGGCTTGGTGTCATATTTTGTTATATAATGCTCCTGTGAAGCGCCTTGGTACATTTTATTACGTTAAAGACACTATATAGATATACGTTGTTGTTGTTGTTGAGTGAATACAAGCCTGGTCTATGCAACCCATCCCCCAGCACAACATATTTCACCTTGTAGAACAATGTTTTTTTTCTAAAACACGGATAAAATAATGATTGTGAGATTCCTCTGTAAACAACCTGTTCCTGATTAAAGGTAAGAGCAGGAACCTGTCATTTAGGATGCAGCAATGCTATAGTGGACCATATCATCAGCAGGCACTGAAGTCACATGCCTCGTTCAGCATCAAACAACGCTATGCATATTTAATGATCTAAATCTGTATTCACTAACTCTGTCATTTCTGGGTGTTGCAGCCTTAACCTACTCAAAATGACTGAAAAGAGCTTTTCGACAATTCCCCAAAGCAGCTGTAGGCCATTTCCAGCCATCACAGAAATTTTATGGCTTGATTTTACTAACCGGTTAAGTCCCAACTCCAGTGGAATATTGACGTTAAATGCTAATTTGCTATTTGTTACAATTACAGTAAGACAATCTAGAAGTTTTTATTTACCTAATGTTCACATCGATCAGGGACTGCTCTGAGCTCACTCATAACTGTAAACCACTTTGATTTTGGGTTATTTAAGAGACGCGTTAGCACCCCTAAGAGTCATTGGCAAGGCTTTCTCCGTTCATTCATAGGCATGCCATGCAATTTTCATCAGGGAAAGAACAATCTGTCAGTAAGAGGTCAGTACCATCCAAAAGACCAGGCACCAGTGCTTCTCCACAGTCCAGTGTGGAAACCAGCAATGAGATTTTGAGTGAGAGCAACTCTGGGTACCGCCACGTTGATTTCTCTCCCTAAGTGAAGATGCCTGGATGGAAACAATAACAACAACAATAACAACTTACATTTATATAGTGCCCTTTAATGTAATAAATGTTCCAATGTGTCTTACAGGGGCATTATTAAATGAAATTTAACACTGAGTCAGATAAGGATTTGGACCAAGAGCTTGATCAAAGAGATAGGTTTTAAGGAACATCTAAGGGAGGAAAGAGAAGTATAGAGGCGGAGAGGTTTAGGAAGGGAATTCCAGAGCTTCGGGCCCGGGCAGTTGAAGGCATGGCCAGCAATGGTGGAGGAATTAATATCAGGCTATCTCAGGAGGCCAGAATTGGAAGAGTGTAGATATCTTGGAGGGTTGTGGGGCTCAAGGAGATGACAGAGATAGGGAAGGGGCGAGGCCATGGAGGGATTTGAAAACAAAGACAAGAATTTTAAGATCAAGGCATTGTAGGTCAGCAATCACAGGGGTGATGGGCGAACGGGTCTTGGTGTGAGTTAGGACATGGGCAGCAGAGTTTTGGGTGACCTGAAGTTTACAAAGGGTAGGCTGGTCAGGATTGTATTGGAATAGTCAAGTCTAGAGGTAACAAAGGCTTGGTGAGGCTTTCAGCAGCAGATGAACAGAGGCAGAGCAGAGTTGCGTAATGTTACAGCGGTGGAAATAGGCAGTCTTAGTGATGGTCAGAAGATCATCTCGGGGTCAAATATGATACCAAGGTTGCAAATAGTCTAGTTTAGCCTCAGACAGTTGGCAGGGAGAGGGATGGAGTCGGTAACTGGTAAGTGGAATTTTTGGCAGGGACAGAAGACAATGGCTTCAGTTTTTCTAATATTTAATTGGAGTAAATTTCTGCTCATCTAGTATTGGATGTTGGATAAGCTGTCTGATAATTTAGTGGAGGGATTGAGAGAGGAGGTGGCGAGGTAGAGCTGGGTGTCATCAGCATACATGTGGAAACTGGCGTGTTTTCAGATGATGTATAAGCCTCCACAGGACCTTCAGTTGCATGGCGTTTGGGCTCCAATGCTTTGAGCCACCCAGCACCATATCCGTAATCATACCATGAGATCCACACTGGAATCATGCCTGTACATGTGGCAGGCTAACTGCAGCTCAGTGTAACACGGACAATTAAAGGCTCCTCAAACATACCTCCAGTTAACAAACCATCGAAAGTGTAATTCAATATTAAAAAGCCCTGAGGGTGCAGTGTTGTAAAATAATGGTGTTATGATAAAGTGCTACCTAGAGTGAGCTCACTGGAGCAGTGTTTGGTACCAGAGTCAGGTTTTGGAAATTTAGAGGAGGCATGTTAAAGTCATGATGGGTGTGACATTTACCCAATAGCTTGACTCAATCAAACAACCAACAAGGTTTTGTGGTTTTTGTGAATGCTGTGACTAAACATTATTTTCATTAGTTAGTTTGCATCTCTTGTTCATTTGGCAATTATGTGACTGTTAGGGGAACATTGGTTTATTGAGGGATTTTCCACTGAAATTGAAACAGATGTTAGCGTTTTTTAAAAATTCATTTCGTGGGATGTGGGTGTCACTGGCAAGGCCAGCATTTATTGCCCATCCCTAATTGTCCTTGAGAAGGTGGTGGTGAGCTGCCTTCTTGAAATATTGTAGTCCGTTTGTGTAGGTATACCCACAGTGCTGTTCGGAAGGGAGTTCCAGGATTTTGATCCAGCATCAGTGAAGGAACGGCGATATAGTTCCAAGTCAGGATGGCGTGTGACTTGGAGGGGAACTTGCAGATGGCGGTGTTTCCATGCATCTGCTGCCCTTGTCCTTCTAGGTGGTAGAGGTCACAGGTTTGAAAGGTGCTGTAAAAGGAGGTGCGTGAGTTGCTGGAGTGCATCTTGTATATGATACATGCAGCTGCCACTGTGCGTCAGTGGTGGAAGGAATGAATGTTTAAGGTGGTGGATGGGGCACTGATCAAGCTGGTTGCATTGTCTTGGATGGTGTCGAGCTTCTTGAGTGTTGTTGGAGCTGCACCTGTCCAGGCAAATGGAGAGTATTCCATCACACTCCTGACTTGTGCCTTGTAGATGGTGGACAGGCTTTGGGGAGTCAGAAGGTGGGTTACTCGTCACAGAATTACCAGCCTCTGACCTGCTCTGGTAGCCACAAATTTAACATAAGCATTGGAAATGGTTCTGTAAAGATCACTACCACAGGAAAGACCAGTCATGTCAAAGTTCACGGAAACTATAGTGAAATTGCTGAACTCTTACAACAACCTGCCAGTGGTCAACTTTCAGGAGGTTGTGGGTTAAAGTCCTACACCAGAGAGTAGGCTGTCACTCCAGTGCAGTACTGAGGGAATGCAGCACTGTCAGAGGTGCTGTCTTATGATAAGACTATAAACCAAGGTTTCATCTGCCCTCTCAGGTGGATATAAAAGATCCCATGGCACTATTTCAAAGAAGAGCAGGGGAGTTCCTACATTCCCACAAGGACTACACTTTAAAAAAAAAACTTCATTGGCTATAAAGTGCTTTGGGACTTGCAGTGGTCATGAAAGGCACTAAATAAATGCAAGTCTTTCTTTTCGTTTTTTTCTTCCTGGTGTTCTTCCCATCATTTATCCCTCAACCAACATCACTAAAATAGATTATCTAGTTATTATGACATAGCTGTGGGAACTTCTGTGTGTAGGTTGGCTGCCACATATCCTACATTACAACAGTGACTACACTTCAAAAGTACATGATTGACTCCTTTGGGACATACTGAGATAGTGAAAGGCACTATATAAATGCAAGTCTTTCTTTCCTTCTTTCTCATGGTCTAGAAATTGAATATCCAGCACTGAGTTATGGCAATGGCCTTTGGCAGTTGTGCACCATTTATCTTCAAAGGAAAATGGCCACTCGTGCTATATCTGGGGAGCTGTTAGACGAGACCTCCTCAGAGGATGCAGGCATTGGCTCAGGATAAAGTAGACATTTGTCTTCTTTCTGCAACATCAGTTCAAGAGGTTCTTCAAAGCCAATGCACTTGGCCCTTCCTGTTCTTCGACTTCATCAATGATTTGATTAACGTTACAAAAGCTGACACTGAGTTTTTTGCATTTGACACCATGCTCTGTAGACTCCCCAAATTAGAAATGGAATAGAATTGGAGGAAGTAGATAGTATTGAACAACAGGCAGAGGAGAGATGTATTTGCAAGCTGGTTGGAGGAGAGGGGGTGGGAGGGGAAGTTGGGTAGACTCGCAGACGCTTATTTTGAGAACATATACTCTTGCTCTTTTTACTGTTACTGACTCGGCAATGGAGCAACGTGTACAGTTTTATAAGACACAGAGAAGTAGATTTTCACTAATATGCTTGGAGACATGCTCACCACTCACCAACACACATAATTCCAGGCTTAATTCCATTTATAACCGGATGGATGCCTTCCCTTCTAGTTTTAAGTGGTCCATCAGTGTTTCAGACCCAGTGTCTGCTTGTTCCCATTTTCTGGTAAAAAAAAATGCCCAGGGATTCAAAATTGCTAAGGTCCTCTGAGATCGCCCGATGAACCACCATGGCTCAGTTCTTATGTACATGTGCTACTGAGCTACATGGCTCCCACGCTTGGCAGCACAGTCTTCATGTCCTTGGTGAAGAGAGCGGCAGCCAAATGAGAGAGTTGACTGGGCCAGAAGAGTGAAGAATTCATTGCATCGTGATTGAATTGAAAACTGGAAAATGATTAAAATTAATAATTAACCAAAATATGATTAAAATGTGAATTGTCATAAACAAGCCTATAATTTGTAGCATGATCATACAGGCACAGCAAGCAATTAGGAAGACCAAGAATGAGACAAGTGAAAAATGATAAAAATTCTATAAGTCTTTATGTTGGGTTTATGTTATATATCCCTATTCCCCTTATGTGGAGGTGGTGTTATAGGGTATACATACATCCTTTACTTCTACGACAAGATCGAGGAGTAGGGAAACACAGAAAAACATTTCATTAATACTTTGTTAAACCAAGTCAATGGGATAATTACTCAATAACATGTAACATGCAGTGCATAGGAGATATAGGTACCAAAAATACCCAGGTTCCTCAGGAGATACTGCTTACACTAGGCTTAGAAACAGTAGATCAAAGTGTTCCCCTGTTTTTCCTGCTCTGATCCTCAGTATGTTGTATTCTTGTATGTTTCAAGATACAGACAAACCAGGGATTCATTGTGTCGACACTACCTCCCTGTGGGTATTCTGTTGACACAGCGACTATTATTCAGTTTATTAGCTGTTCACCCCTGTTGTGTACAACCCTGATGTTTTATCTCTTCCAGTCTTTATTGCAAAGGAAAGGTATTCTTTATCTACACTGGCAATCGAAATTCCTTCTTCACATTCTCCCTTGCTGTGATAAAAACCTGTCTTTTTCAACAATGCATGAGTATTTCTCTCGAGCGTGTCTTAACTTAGCCCAGTACTATGTAATTCGATGATACCAATTAGCTTATTCTATTTAATAATCTATATATGCCAACTCTTACACTTTGGGAGTGAAGTGGCCACTTGTTTGAGGTGGGATCGATTGACATTGTTGATCTTCATGTACTGTACAGGGCAGAATCCAGGTGGGATGAAACTCCACGCTACCCCCAACACCACCCCCCCACCCCCAAATTTTTCTGCAACTGAGTTCTTCTGCCTGTCAAAATCTTCCCCCAAACAGTGGCGCTGCCTGGAATGCAATTTCTTGCAGAAGTGCAGGTGAACTATTTTGCTTAAGCTGGCATCAGCCCATTGTGAAATCTCAGACTGATCTACTGATTCCTAAAACTTGTTTCAACCTGTCCTTGTATTACCACTCACCGTCCGATTTACATTTGAGATCTCCAACCTTGCTACATGTTCCTCTGGCTTTATACTATGCTCATGCCACAGAATTGAGAGTGAGGAGTAACTGTTTCCAATGGCTGAAGGGTTGATAACCTGAAGGCACAGACTTAAGGTGATTGGCAAAAGAACCAGAGATGAGGAAAAGCATTTTTATGCAACGAGTGTTTGGGATTTGGAATGTGCTGCCTGAGACGCTGGATAGAATCACTAGCAGCCTTCAAAAGGGAACAGGATAAATACTTGAAGAAGTAAAACTTGCAGGGTTATGGGGAAAGAGCAGGGAAGTGGGCCTAACTGGATTGCTGTTTGAAAGAGCAGGTGCAAACTCAATGGGCCGAATGGCCTCCTTCTATGCTGTACTATTCTGTGATTCTAAAATTCTATAAGATCCAAGAATGCCTCAAGATGACTACGATGAAACAGTGACTTGCGTGATGGCTCACTTGTGTATTTTTAAAAAAATATTTTCTGCTGCTGTTTCATTTTTTGGAGATCAATGTTCACTTTAGTCACCTCGGGGCCAATCAGGAGTGCAGTTTGCCCCTGTGCAAAGGTTCCATTTGGGGTCCCTATGTTTTACTTACAGTTAGCAAGAGCTGAATTTCCTCTTCTCCCTCTTTCACCTCATAGGGTCGTTGGTGAGACGGCAAGCACTCAGGCTACTGCATGTCCCCTTGATTACAACTAATGAGGGCCCATGGCTGGCTCAGTCTAGACACCATCCTAGCAGTCGAATAAAGCAAGGGTAGACATAGCGGCCTGAGGTTTATTAGGTGCCTGATGAGTTCAGCATCCCCTGGTCCCGGAACAAATTCCCACTGATACTTGGAAACTGCATACAAACTATACACAAGGCTCAGTGAGACCCAGGAGTGATTTAGAATATTGGTTTTCTGGCACTAATAGCCGAGAGGAGGAATTTTTATCCTATTAAATGGCCCTCTCCCGAATATAAAATTGTCCTTCATTACTGGAACAGCTTTTCCTAATTTTCACCTCCTGATACGTCCAGGGTGCCTGAGCAAAGCTCCTTGTAATTTTTCTTTGTTGGGTGTGGCCTGTTTGTTGCACTGCGCAGTACCATCCGGAGTGCTACTTGGTGGTGCACCCATGTTACTTAGAGGGAACATTTGTCCGGCGCCAACACTGGATGATGTCACCTGACATTGCAGTCGCCAAGCCCCCATTTCATATTGCTGGGAGTGCCATTCAAATATTTAACTGAGCTAACCTAGCAAGATCAGGCGAGGTCAGTTGTTTCTGTGCAGCATCCAGGAGCACTAAGCAAGTGAGCAGTGGCCCATCTGAAACTGTATCAGGACTATGTTATTGATGTCTTATGTTGGCGTCAAGCATTTCCAGGTCAGTTATAGCACAATCTCCTTTAAAATAGAGATGCTTCCACTTCGCCCAATAACTTGCATTCACCCCAGCCTTAGAGGAGAACTCCACCAATAGATTCCCAATAACACGCATCCTTGTGGACATTTTCAGTATGTGTTAAATGTGATGTGCTTTGGTACTGTGGACTTGTGGTCATTTGGAAATGAGTTCAAACTACCCAATGTAATTGTATCTGATACAGTACCCTGAAAGACTGTAGATATCAATCTAGATGGGAGCTGAATTCAGATCCTGAAAGTGAGAGGAGAGTGATCTAATCTACTACAACACCTAATTCTGTCACTCACAATCTTAATTGCATCCTTCTTTCCCACCCCTGCACACACACATATACACATACGTCACACACATGTCTCACACACCTCACAAACACGCAGACACACATCACACACACACACTTGCGTAAGTCACACACACAACATTCTGATGAAATTCGAAAGGTTCTTCTGATCTCCATTCTTGCGACATTTTTCCTGGAATTCAGTCACTTGTTGCATCAGTTAGTTTGTGACACACAGAAGCAAACCTGTGAGAGAGGCAGCATCTCACTGCACAGGAGACCAAAGCTGTTCTTCAATGGGTTTGAACACATTCTGTGCCAGCATTGAATCTGAATTAGATTAAATTCTGTGCAGATGGAGCTGCAGCTCTCAGACAGCATATGATGATACTGTTCACCTCAGCAGGAGTCAAAGCCCAGAATATCCTCCCACACAATTATACTGGCTGCTTAAAGCATCAGGATATGAGTTATATAACAATTCTTCGTGCTGTTATGAAAATCAATGGCAATGTCAAATTGTGAAGCTGCTGCAAATGAGTTTTCTTAACTGTAAAAGCCTGAAGGGTGAACTATGTTTAATAAATGAACTCATTGGCTTTGCATCATTTAGACATTGTGAACAAATTCACAGATGTGAAAATGTCAATACTGTCATGCAGGCCCCCCACCTGCCTAGAATGAGACACCTTAATTTTGCCACATGAACATTGATTTTTAAACTGTGACTGGAGTAAAGAAAGAACTTGTTTTTAAAAAAACACCAGACCCTTGACTGGAAAGACATTTGAATAGTAAAAGACAGTACTTGGAAAGGACAAAGTGATCACTCCCTGCTCTAATTTAATCCACAATGGACTTTTGATTACCAAATGCTGAAGGTGGAGAGGCTAGCATTCCAGGTTAACTGCTAAGATAGCCGAATACACAAACAGATGTGGTCAGACCAGTTTAGTCACATGACTAACTGGCTGTTGGAGTTTTTGAATTTCAACTTGCCACAGAGGACTTGAACTCAGAAAGTTGTTTGCTCCTGGACTGAAAAGACCTCTCTCCTGTCTGCTCATCTCTTTCTCACCAGCTTTGGAATCCATTGAAGACACAGGAACCCCAAGAGATAAAAGTCTCCTACAGTGTACAAGGTTTAAGAAGAATACTGGGCCCCAACGAAAAGCAAGATCAACCTACAAGCAAGAACTAGCTACAAAAGGACTGCAGCGAGCTCGAGGCACAGTAACAAGAAACTCTTCTGATATTGCCTCAAACCTCTTTATTTTTTCTTCTGCCCTTTTCTGTCTCTATTTGCATGTGCGTATCGCGTATGCATGCTAGCGTGGGGCGCGACGTGTATCCGTAGGCGTTAACCAAATTAGAGCTTAAGTTTAAGTTTTAATAAATTTCGCTTTTCT
Organism: Heterodontus francisci; assembly: GCF_036365525.1. Lineage (NCBI taxonomy): Eukaryota > Metazoa > Chordata > Chondrichthyes > Heterodontiformes > Heterodontidae > Heterodontus > Heterodontus francisci. The sequence goes on from NC_090377.1 coordinate 112,274,982, forward strand.
TCTTTAAACCTAAGAAGGCCTGTTTGTGTTCATTTCTTTGCTCAGTTGGTAGCCCTCGGAGTCAGAGATTCTGGGTTCAAGTCCCACTCCAAGACTTGAGCCCATAATTCAGGCTAACACTCCAGTGCCATACTGAGGAGGTTCAGACATTAAACGGAGGTCACGCTGCCCTCTCAGGTGGATATAAAAGATCCCACGGCGCTATTCCGAACAACAGTAGGGGAGTTATTCTTGGTGTCCTGGCCAATATTTATCAACATTACTGAAACATGTAATCTGGTCTTTATTACATTGCTGTTTGAGGGATCGTGCTGTGTGAAAATTGGCTGCTGTGTTTCCTACATGGCAACAATACTTCTTTAGCTGTAAAGAGCTTTGGGACATCCTGAGGTCACGAAAGGCACTATAGAAATGCAAGTCATCTTCTTTCGTTGAAGGAGCCATGGAAAATCGCCCCCTCTATGCCTTTTAGCCATATTTGTTGTATCAGGCTGAGAGAGGCTACATTGCCACCAGTCGAGTAAGTAGAAATAAAAGGCATTCTTGTATTTATAGCTGCACTTCTGGAGTGAGAACGAATAAGAGGTGTCACCATGACAGCAGCAATGTTACCAACTCAAGAATTTTCCTTCAATTTCCTAGCACCTCGTATTGGCACCACTTCATTTGCTGTCTGTGATGCTCTCCATTGAGTTATTTACAGCACAGGAGGAGGCCATTTTGGCCCATCGAATCCATACCAGATCTCCACAGAGCTGTGCAGTCAGTCCTGCTCCCCAGATCGATCCCCATAGCCCTGCAAGTCTATTTCTCGCAGGTGGCCATCCAACTTCCTCTTGAAGTCATTGATTGTCTCCACTTCCACCACCCTTGTGGGCAGCGAGTTCCAGGTCATTACCACCCACTGTGTAAAAAGATGCTTCCTCATATTCCCCTGCATCCTTTGCCCAAAACCTTCAATCTGTGTCCCCTAGTCCTTGTACCATTTGTTAATAGGAACTGTCTTCTAACTTATCTAAGCCTGTCATAATATTGTACACTTTTACTAAATCTCCCCTCAATCTCCTTTGTTCTAAGAAGAACAAACTCAGTTTTTCCAACCTAACCTTGTAACTAAAATCCTCCATCCCTGGAACCATTCTGGTAAATCTCCTCTGTACCCTCTCTAGGATCCTCATATCCTTCCTGAATTGTGGTGACCAGAAGTGGATGCAATAACCAGAGCTATATAAAGGTTCAGCATGACTTCCCTGCTTTTATACTCAATGCCTCTATTTATGAAGCCCAAGATCCCATATGCTTTACTAACCACTCTCTCAATATGTCCTGCCACCTTCAAGGTTCTATGCACATGCACCCCCAGGTCCCTCTGTTCCTGCACATTCTTTAGAACTGTGCCATTAAATATATATTGCCGCTCCTTATTCCTTCTGCCAAAATGCATCACCTCACACTTGTCAGTATTAAATTCCATCTGCCACCTCTCTGCCCATTCTGCTAGTCTAGACCTGTTCATATCATCCTCACTGTTTGCCACACCTCCAAATTTGGTGTCATCAGCAAATTTTGAGATTCTACTCTGTATTCCAAAATCCAAGTCATTTATATGTAGCAAAAAAAGCAGTGGTCCCAGCACTGACCCTTGGGGAACACCACTGTCTACTATCATTCAGTCTGAAAAACAACCATTAACTACAACTCGCTATTTTCTGTCCTTAAGCCAATCGGACACTGACCCTCCTATTCCATGAGCCTCAGTTTTGCTAACCAGCCTTTTATGTGGTACCTGATCAAATGCTTCCTTAAAATCCATATAAACAACATCCACCGCATTCCCTTCTTCAACCTTCTCTGTTATTTCATCAAAAATTTCAATTAGATTCGTCAAGCATGGTCTGACTTTTACAAATCCATGCTGGCTATCCTTAATTAATTCAAAGCTCTCTAAGTGTCTGTTGATATTTCTCTAATTATTGTTTCTAAAACCTTACCCACCACTGATCTTAAACTAACTGGCCAGTAGTTGCTAGGACTGTCCTTAAACCCTTTCTTGAATAAAGGTATCACATTTGCCGCTCTCCAGTCCTCTGGCACCTCCTCTGTGTAAAGGGAAGATTGGAAGATTATGGCAACTCTTCTGCTATCTCCATCCCCACTTCCTTTAGCAACCTGGGATGCAAGCTATCTGGACCAGGTGATTCATCTATCCCCCCTCTCAATTTTTATCCTATTCATTGCTTCTACTCTCTTTGCTTCCACTGATATTTTGTCAGCCTCCATTTCCTTAGAGAACACTGATACAAAGTACTCATTAAGTATACTAGCCTTGGCCTGCGCCTCGAAGCATATATTATCCTCTTTGTCCCTAATAGGCCCCACTCTAACTCTTGCTACTCACTTACTATTTACATGCCGGTAGAAGATCTTTGGGTTCCATTTTAAGTTGACTGTCATTCTATTCTCATATTCTCTCTTTGCAAGTTTTATTTTCTTCTTCATCTCCCCTCTCAACTTGGTTCTCACTTGATGACTTCACCTGACACATATCATACACCCTCTTTTTCTTGTTTAATCATCATCTCTACTGCCCTCGTCAACCAAAGAGCCGAGTTCTTGGTTCCCCTACCTTTCACCCTTGTTGGAATGTTCCTACTTGTACTTGAAGCATCCCTTCCTTAAAGATAACCCATTGTTCTGTTATAGCTCTTCCTGCCAGTCATTGGTTCTGTTCTACCCTGGCTAGATCTCTTCTCATTGGCTGCAACATCTGTTTCATTCTCTTGTTCTTCTGTCGACAAAATCTTCACCTGGATGCAGCCTACATCCGATGAAGGGTCACTAACCTGAAACGTTAACTCTGCTTCTCTTTCCACAGATGCTGCCAGACCTGCTGAGTGGTTCCAGCATTTCTTGTTTTTATTGCAGCCTACATCTCCTGAATTAACCAGCAGTGGAACAATTACTTTTAAAGTCATCCATTTTTTCAATCAACTTTTTCCAACAAGTCAAAATCTCAGCAGAGGTACAATCTCTCTACTCTCAGAGTCATTTGACTTTAGCAGAAACAAAGCCGATCTTTGCATCTGGTACAATGAAGGTAGCTGTTGTGATGAAAGCAGTCTTATAGCAAACTATGCATTTTAAATAGAAAAATACAGTCATTGTGTTGCTTTTACTAGGTAACAGAGTTATACCAAATAACAGGGAGCAAAGGCAAGTCAGGGTCAAAGATATTGAGACATTACCCAAAGGACATAAGAGTTGGCAAAGAAGGCAGCAGAGGGCACAGAGAGGCCGGAGAGATTTCAGGGTGAGAGGTGGAGTCAGCAAGGCAGACCAATGGAATGAAGCAGGAAAGCTCCAGCTGAGCCAGCATCTGAAGCAATAACTGCAAGACAGGAGAGCAGAACTGGAGCTGTGAGGCCAAGGCCAAGGTAGGTTTCAGAGAGTAGCTGGATAGCCAAAGGAACAGCACTGGGTGGCATAGAATTGACGAAATGGGAAACAGCAGTGTAGTGCTATGTTACTGTACTAGGCCTGAACTAATATAAAGAATATAAGCTCAAATCAACACCATGGTAGCTTGAGATTTTAAATTCAGCTTGTAAATAAAATTGGATAATGAGAAAGCAGTCATGATGTTGTTGGATTGTCATAAAAACCCAACTGGTTCTCTCACGTCCATTAGGGAAGAAACCTGCCTTTCCTACCTGGTCTGGTCTAAAAGTGACTCTAGACCCAAATCAACATAGTGGATTCTTAATTGCCCTTTGAAGTTGCCAAGAAAGTCACTCAGTTGTATCAAACCACCACTGATGATTTATGAAGAAAGATCACCATCACCTTCTCAAGGTAACTAGGGATGGGCAATGAATGAAGTCCTACCCAGCAATGCCTCAATACTGAGATTTAAAAAAAAATAAGTAGATAAAGTTAAAGAGAATTTCAAAGAAAACCCGATAAAGTAAAAAGCAAAGCTTGCCTGCTTAAAACAGAAAAGGTGCATGACAAGTGGATTGGGATGGCTCATGACATAGCTGAATCACCCACTATCAACATCCTAGGGGCTACCATTGACCAGAAACTGAACTGGAGTAGTCATATAAGTACCGTGGCTACAAGAGCAGGTCAGAGGCTAGGAAAGCTGCGGCGAGTAACTCACCTCCTGACTCCCCAAAGCCTGTCCACCACCTACAAGACACAAGTTAGGAGTGTGATGGAATATTCTCCACTTGCCTGGATGGGTGCAGCTCCAACAACACTCAAGAAGCTTGACACCATCCAGAACAAAGCAGCCTGCTTGATTGGCACCCCATCTACAAACATTCACTCCCTCCACCACCGACGCACAGTGACAGCAGTGTGTACCATCTACAAGATGCACTGCAGCAACGCACCGAGGCTCCTTCGACAGCACCTTCCAAACCCGCGACCTCTACCACCTCGAAGGACATGAGCAGCAGATGCATGGGAACACTACCACCTGCAAGTTACCCTCCAAGTCACACACCATCCTGACTTGGAACTATATCACCGTTCCTTCACTGTCGCTGGGTCAAAATCCTGGAACTCCCTTCCTAACAGCACTGTGGGTGTACCTACCTCACATGGACTGCAGCGGTTCAAGAAGGCAGCTCACCACCACCTTCTCAAGGGCAATTAGGGATGGGCAATAAATGCTGGCATAGCCAGTGATGCCCTCATCCCATGAATAAATTTTAAAAAACTACAACTGGTGGGAGGCCTAAATAGCAGTTTACCGATTAAAGTAATTGAGGCAGGCATTAACTTTAAGCTTTAGCTGTGACTGAATGTTTGAAAAGAGTTATTAAATTATGAATGGGAAACCTTAAGAATTGTTAGGAAGGTGTAATTGCAAATGTAACAAATTTACACAAGCTGTTTGTATTATAAATGTGGGAACAGGAATCTAAAAAGCAAATATGAACATAAAAGCAGAAAGTATGCTGTTAAAATGACTGAATTACTTCAGTGCACCCTGCAAAAAATCCCAGGGCTATATCCTTGCTTCACCTGAAGATTCTACTTGGTCTTCATTGCCTGTGTAGCACACTTTTCTCTTGTCTCTCACAAGTCACCTTCCTTGATATAACATTTCTGTGGTGTCTCTCATTGACAACATGCCAAGTCTCACTAGTATGTTATCTTATGCATCTGCTATTAAGACACGTTTACCAGTGCAGCAGACAGGTCTCACGCACAAAATCTCCAAAGTCCTTGTATGAGTTGTTGCCTCCCAAAACCACACCTGTCTTTCAACCTCACCAATCAGATATCCACTCTTGCCACAGCACTGAGGCCCCTAATCTAAGTCACAAATGCCATCCTTTTTTTCAATCCCTCATGGGATGTGAGCATCACTGGCAGGGCCAGCATTTATTGCCCATCCCTCATTGCACTTGCCCTTGAGAAACTGGCGGTGAGCTGCCTTCTTGACAATTGTATGTCTTGCTGGGTCATTTCAGAGGGCAGTTAAGCATCAACCACATTGCTGTGGGTCTGGAGTCACGTGTGGGCCAGACCATGTAAGGACAACAGATTTCCTACTCTGAAAGATATTAGTGAGCCAGTTGGATTTTTACATCAATATGGTAGTTTCATGGTCACTAGCTTTTTATTCCAGATGTTATTTATTAACTGAATTTAAATTCCCCAGTTGCTGTTTGGGGATTGGAACACATACCGCCAGATCATTAGTCCAAACGTCTGGATTACTAGTCCACTAGCATAGCAACTCTGCTACAGTCCCTATTCCCATTCTCTGTAACTGATCAAGGTGTGCTATCCCTCCTCATCCTTTTCCACCTCTCTACAGCCTTTGACCTGGTCAACCACACCACTCTTCCCCAACACCTCTCCTCTGTTGTCCCTCATCCGGTTCCACTCTTACCTACCCATTCATATCCAGAGGATCTCCGGCATTCCAAATAGTTACGTTGGACAGTCATCTTTTAAAAAATATATCTTATTTGTGGGATCATTCTTCAAGCTATCAGCCTATGAACAAATTCACTTGTTTTAGTGTCCAAGCCAAGTAATACAGGAGTTACCGTGAATAATTTTTGACTTCACTGCTAGGATAGGAAATCAGTGAGGTGAATCGCTCACCCATTGTAGAAACTGCCTAATTTTTATTTCCAAGTGATTTATTGTCCAAGCATGCAGCCAAAAATTACCCAAACCAAATTTAAAATCACAACACCTTATATTAAGATCTCAGCAGACTCATGATATTGCAAAAAAGCATTTTTCTATATATCCCCCATCACTTTAGCAAAAAAACTCTGGATGGTTTTATAATTAAAGCCTCTCCCTAAACAGCAGAACCTCTTTTCATTGGAGAATAGAATCTATTGATTCAGGTTCTTAAAATGCTGAAAAGCCTCACATAGATATAACCAGGCTATTTACCATCAAACATAATGGCAGAAGTACAGGACTCAAGTACAAATAGACAAGCCTCAAACATATTGCACAGAGAGTGACAAAACCTAGCTCATGGTGGTTGGGAGATTTGAGGGACAGGTAGTTCCAAAACTCTTGGAGAAACTGTTTTCTCAATACCACATCTGACAGGTTAATGAATTTAAGGTTCAATCAGCAGGGTGCATCCCAGATAAAGGGAGATCATACTAACTCAGTTCTTTTTGTTATGGAAATGAGCAGTTAATCACTGCTGTCATTTGTATATCAATTGGGTGTTAATAGTATTCTGCTTGTGGATATTAATTGGGGACTCATCTGTGCTCATATGTACAGGGGCAGGCTGAAAGTGTGTTTGTTTGTTTGGAGGTGCACAATATACAATGTGTGTCTCTGTCAATAAAAGATTGTAAGTGTATAAAGACCAGGCTCCAGTGTTCTATCCTTCATCTTTTTTATATCTTTATATCTTTTTTATATTTTTTTGTGTTTATTTTATTTCATTTCATAGTTTGTTCAGTTTGCTTACCCACTGTTTTTTTTTCATGTTTGTACTTGCGGCTGTTCAATTTTCAGTCCGTTAACACCCTATCTGTACTAATGCTTTGTCTTTCAACACACCATTAACATATTGTTTGCCTTTGCTCCATGACCTTCTGGTCAGCTATTCTGTGACCTTGTCCAATCTACACCTTCTCCTTTGTTATCTCTTGCCCCACCCCCGCTTTACTTGCTTATAACCTTTCACATTTCTAATATTTGCCAGTTCTAAAGAAGGGTCACTGACCTAAAAAGTTAACTCTGCTTCTCTCTCCACAGATGCTGCCAGACCTGCTGAGTGTTTCCAGCATTTCTTGTTTTTATTTCTATCCTTCACTGCCTGGCTATCAGAGTTCTAACAATTGCCAAACCTTTGCTAGTTCCAATGAAAAGTCTGCAGACTTGAAACGTTAACTCTGTTTTTCTCTCCACAAATGTGGCTTGACCTGCTGAGTATCTCCAGCATTTTCTGTTTTTGTTGCAATGAATTTTTGGTCCCCGAGCCCCCTAGCAGAGACTTGATTAGGATCAGAAAAGGTTTCAGAGGGTAAATATGACATTGCTATCTTGTGATTGTCACAGATTTGGGGCTGCTCTTATGCCCCAGAAGGAAAGATCAAAATCTCATAGATTGTTTCCAAATCTGTACTCCATGCTCTGCATTGTGGGGCTGGAGCAAATGCCGTGTATTCTCACTTATCTTCTGCTTTAAGTTAGAACATTTGGTATGAATTCAGCGGGTAAATGTGAATTTTAGGGCAAGTACTATATAAACAATCAAGTTAGTTGGAAAGTTGTCACCATTTCACGAACATGGATTATTCTCTGGAAATTAGTACATTATGGTAGTGCCTTCAGAGATTTGTGCTTTGATGTTCACTGTCTCCCATTCCATTCATTTCCCCTTTCTGCCCCTCAAGTCAAATGAAGGCATCTGGCATCCAACTGGTTTTCCATACAGCACCAGATCTGGCTGAACCACATCAAGCTTTACAAGGACAAAGCTAGTCACTATTCCATTATCATGCTGGAGAGCAAAGATAATCACGGGCTTCTTTTCTCCACTAACAAACATCTCATTAAACCCCCTCACCCATAGCCATCCTCCCTCACTATCAACATCAAGTGCAAAGAGCTCATGGACTTCTTTGTCACCAAGATGGAGACCATCTGCTCAGCTGTCTCTTCTGCTTTCCTATGTTCCCCTTGACCACGAGGCCAAACACCACCCTCCTCCTCCACGCACCCCTACCACCCCACCCCCCTCCCCCCCCCAGGGCAAAACCATCCAGAGTTATGCTGAAGTGATGTGTGTTGTCATGGGGGATATATAGAAAAATGCTTTTTTGCAATATCACATCTCATGAGTCCATTGAGATCTTAATATAATATAAGGTGTTGTGATTTTACATTTGGTTTGGGTAATTTTTCACTTCATGTTTGAACAATAAATCACTTGGAAATAAAAATCAGGCAGTTTCTACAATGGGTGAGCGATTCACCTCACTGATTCCCTGTCCCAGCAGTGAAGTCAAAAATTATTCATGGTGGCTCCTGTATTACTTGGCTTGGACACTATAACACGTGAGTTTGTTCATAGGCTGATAGCTTGAAGGATAGTATCACAAATAAGATTTTTTTTAAATGACTACCCAATGTAACTATTTGGAATGTTCCATACTCTCAGCACTGTAAATGGCAACATTGTGGTTTGTGCATCCATTTCACCCCACCATTGGTGTCCATACCTTCAGTTGCCTGGGCTCTAAACTCTGGAATTCCCTCCCTAAAACTCTCCATCTCGCTTTCCTCCTTTAAGACACACTTTAAAACCTATCTCTTTGACCAAGCCCTTGGTCATCTGCCCTAATATATCTTTATGTGACTTGCTCAATTTTAGTCTAACTTTGCTCCTGTAATGTTTTGCTATGTTATAGGTGCTATATAAATGTAAGCAGGTCAACATCAGCTAAAGGAAATGGACACAGGCATGTTAAGCATTTATGCACTAATATTCGCACAGCATACTTTCAAGGATATAGAACATCTGTCCTTCAGATTGGTAATTTAAGCATTTCTTTACTGTAAGTCAGTAGAAGCTGAGCTTGGAAGAATTTTAAGCACCCTGATAACTAACACAGGCCAACCCTCATCTCTGTTTTAAGACTGGTAGCACGGTTGAATAGGCAACAACGTGGCTCGGTGTCTGTCATGGTTAACATAGGACTCAAGAACAATAATTATTTCGTTTTTTTCTTTAATTGTCTACACCTGGAGTCTATTAATGTTTGAAAGCTCGGTGTTAAACCTGGTTATTATTGTCACATGAGCACAAAGGCACCTGCCCTTAATTTGGACAGTCTAACAATTAGTGCCAAGCAAACTACAGGGGGGGGGGGATGAATTTTCAGAGTGATTCCCTGCTACCAACACGTAATCCAGTGTCCAGACAGTCTAACAGCTATCCTGAACCATGCATTTTCAGAAACCCAATAACCAAGCAGTTGAAAGACACCAACTGGAAATCTGACCTTTAATAAGATTTCATGTGGAGAACTGTCTTTCTATTTTCTGCCTTCTTGTCATTATTTTTTTCATTCAACATGTGTGAGTATCACTGGCACGGCCTGCATTTATTGCCCATCCCTAATTGCCCTTGAGAAACTGGTGGTGAGCCGCTTTCTTGAACCGCTGCAGTCCATCTAGTGCGGGTACATCCACAGTGCTGTTAAGGAGGGAGTTCCAGGATTTTGACCCAGTGGCATTGAAGGAAGTGATATAATCCCAAGTCAGGATGGTGTGTGGCTTGGAGGAGAACTTGCAGCTGATGGTGTCCCCATGCGTCTGCTGCCCTTGTTCTTCCAGATGGTCGAGGTGGCAGGTTTGGGAGGTGCTGTCAAAGGAAACTTGGCAAGTTGGTACACACTGTAGCCACAAAGTATCACTTAGTTATCCTTGATATGTCTAAATGGCCAGTACGCTTAAAGCTGGTCTCCCAGCAAACTGCAGCTAAACATTTTAATTTACTTGCATCAGTGGCTTAACTTCATCTGGGCCAAGACACCCAATAATATCATTAATAAAATTACTTTTTTGTTAATATGCTCCAAGTTAATCCCCAGTGATTGTCCTCAAGGAACTCTTTGTAGAGGTAATGGATCATATGGAGTATGAATTCTTATTTAACAATTGAGAAACCAAATAGCTTTATTACAATTGAGAATGGTAGTGAAAATGCACTAACATCTATATTTTGTACTACAGTAATTCACCAAATCAATATTATACACTCAGGACTGTCAGGCTCCAGCAACACCAGATATAGTTTACACAGAAATGTTAAAACCCAATAATATTAAGGACTCTAAATTGTCTATGGTATTGACAATAATGGTCCATTTAATCTAGTTATCCCTGCCCAGGTTGGCAAATTGTGCTTAACCTTTTCCGCTATTGTTACAGCACTCGGCAAATTCCACATTGCAGTTAGAGAGGGGTCTGTCTCCTAATGAAAGGCTTGTTGAATTTCTTAATTGGCCCTAAAATGCTTATTAAGTTTCCCTGTATTTTGTAAGCCTTCTGGTTTGTTGCTTATATGAAAGATTAATGTGAAACAAGCTGCTCTAATTTTCTGCAGGACACCCAATAAGCAGACGCTTTGGCCCAGCACCTGTTCGCGTGGATACCTCAGCAAGCCTCAAGCCGATGGTGAAGCTGATTAAAGAAGTGCAGAAGCAGAAAGCAGAAGAACGAAAAGAATATCATGGAAGGATTGTACAGGACTTTGTGCTGTAAGTATTATATCTGCCTGGGCCTCTCCAAGAATCGGTGCCCATCAGAATTCGCAGTTGTACCAAAGAAATAGAGACAGGAGAATACTAATATAGGACTAAAATAGGACAGAAGAACTATTCTGGAAACTTGACACTTTTAGTGGCTCAAATGTTAAGGGGCTATCCTGAAGAAAGGTATCATGCATGAGGTTATGTCCACATGCTTTTATGGAGTAGAGGGGAGATCATGCTTGTCAAATCTGTTAAAGTTCTTAAGACTAAATAGGAAGCTGATGGAGAAAGGGAGCTCCAGGGATTTTGTTTATCTAGACTTTAGCAAGGCAGTGGCAAAATAAGAGGTTGGTTTATCAGGTAGAAAAGCACAGAATAGGTGAAAAATTATTGAAATGGATCTGCAACTGGACATAATTGGAGAGATGCCCCAGTATTGTCATTCCTGTTGCCTATCCATGATTTGGAAGTAGGGATAAAGACCAAGATTTTATAATGACACCAGGGTGAGAGGGAGCTGCAAGAAATCAATCACATGCTGATCACACAGACCCGGACAAATTGAGAAGCTGGCCGAAGAAAATCATTATCAACAAGTGGGAAATGATAAGACTGGGGAAAGAGACTAAACACTGGAAATACATAGTGTTTGTGTACAGGATGAAGCAGCGGAAAAGGGATTTGGGAACATTGATAGACAGATCATGAAAACCATATGTTCAGGATGCAAGAGTGGTAAAAGAGGCAAGTAGGCTCTTGGGTAGTAAAGCATGTGAGATGGACCATGAGTCACAGGATGTGATACCGAGCCTATATAGGGCATTGGTTTGTCCCAATCTGCAGTCCTATAATTGTGTGGACACAGGGCTGAATGTCCTCCTTCTGTGCTGTAACCATTCTATAACTCTATGACTCTATGATATGCAGGTCTAGTTGCAGGAAGGACATCACGGTATTGGGAAAGGTGCAGCGAAAAAGCATCCAGTTTGATACTGGCATCAGCCTGATGTGCTGCAAAGAGAATTCACCAAAGCTGAATTTGCTTACATGGGGGAAGTATGGAGAAGGCACCTTGTTGAGATATTCAAGATGATCAAGGGCCCTGAATCAACAACACAAGGGCAGGGAATGAAGATTAAATGAGTATTTGACATGTGTTACCACAGTACAGGAGGATGAGAAAATACCAGGAATCTAAAAATAAGTCAGATTCTTGGTCAGCTCCCATCTGGAGCACTGCTTTCAGTTTTAAGCACTACACTTCAGTAAGGATATATTGGTTTTGGAGGGGGTGCAATGTAGATTCACCAAAATGTTACCAGGGCTTAATGAGTTAATTTTCAAGGACAGGTTTCATAAACGTGGTGTTTATTCCTCTGAGTTTAATAGTTTGAGCGGTGAGCTGATCAAGGTGTTTACAATGATAAAGGGATTAAATTGGTTCGATGCAGAGAAAATATTTCCCCTGGTGAGGGAAGCCAGAGCAAGGAACTGCAAACTTAATTTTAGAGCAAGGCCATTCAGGAGTGAAATCAGGAAACAGTTTTTCACATAAAGGAGAGTGGAAATCTCAACTTCCTCCCCCAAAAGGCTCTGGATGCTGGGCGAAAGTTCAAGACGGCAATCAACAGACTTTTATTAGATAAACGTTTGAAGGGATATGGAGCAAAGGCAGGTAAATGGAATTAAGGTACAGATCAACCCTGATCTAACTGAATGACGGAACAGGCCTGTGGTGCTGAATGGCCTCCTCCTGCTCCTATGTTCCTAAGGGAAATGGAAGAGAATAGAAGCTTGAAGTGGTGCTTTGAGTGGAGGAGGAAGGAGACTGAACTGAGAGTGAGCAGGCAGGGTGAGTATATGCAGGAACGGGGAACAGTGTGAGAAATAAAACTTGATTAGGAGGCGAATAATGTGATAAGCTAGGCTTGTGCTTCTTTTCTATGTGAAAAATTACTGGAAGGAGGAGGCCATGAAAGTGGCTGCAAAATTTGCTGAGCATTTGTTTATGATTTTACTGACAAAGTACCTAAGCATACTCATGGTTTTGAAGACCCACCAACTACTGCTAAGATGTGTGATTCAACTATCGAGTGAACAATTGTGCAGGGCCATGTCCTACCACATCACTGGCACTGAGACGGGAAGTGGGCAGTCATCCTTGTGGTGTTCCTGCTTGCTGATGATTCCATCTTATAACCGGAGATTCACGCTACGGACCTGATTCAACGACACCTCCACTTACTAACATCTCAAAGCTTCATCACATTGACCATTATCTCTCCAGACAATATAGGAATGCAGATCTACGGGTTTATTTATACTCTTTGGAAAGAATATTAGTTGAGTGTTTTGATCTCAAAGCTTTAGTCATTGGAGTTTTAGAACTGGAGAAAGACTTCGTCAAAAATTTAGTTTCTAGTTTTAATCTTTGATTCTAATTGTTGTTTATAGCTTATCTCTTGCAGTGTTCAGCTTTATTGAAGTACTAAACCATAATGGTACAGTGGTGCAGTGGTTAGCACTGCAGCCTCACAGCCCAATGACCCAAGTTCAGTTCTAGGTACTGCCTGTGTGGAGTTTGCAAGTTCTCCCTGTGACTGTGTGGGTTTCCTCTGGGTGCTCTGGTTTCCTCCCACAGCCAAAGATTTGCAGATTGATAGGTAAATTGCCCCTAGTGTAGATAGGTGGTAGGAGAAGGTGGGGATGTGGTAGGGGACATGGGATTAATGTAGGATTAGTATAAATGGTTGGTATAGACTCAGTGGCCGAAAGGCCTGTTTCGGTGCTGTATCTCTCTATGACTGTATTAATAACAACACAGGGCAGAATAGTATATTTTAGGCTAGAGTCAAGCACCAGCACTGAATTGATTACTTTTTTCCATGTTCATTCATACACAATGTGAGGGATACTATATAGCCATCAGGTCAGGTTGGTATCCTTCCACCTACAAACGATGACGGACACGCAGCAAACAATCTATTTAGGTGGGGTGTCTTCATTTGGTGTTCCTTTGCTAATGGCTGTGAAAGCCAATCCTTGGGAGGCAGGTTCTGCCATAAGTGCCACGCATCAAGCTGCCAAGTAACGCTGTGAGTTCTGTTTTTTGGTGTTAGCGTCTGTTGCCAAGCTGCTGTAGCCACTGGTCATCATGGTAGTACACGCCAGTCCACAGGAAGTGTTGCCATTTCCCTCTTTTGCCAGCTAATGACTCCCAGATGCACTAGTCGATATTTAGAACCTTCATGTCACACTCGCAAACATCTTTGAAGCGGAGCTTTGGGTGCCCCACTGGTCATCTGGCCCCGGCTACCTCACCATACAGAAGGTCCTTGGGTATGTGACCATATGCCATCCTGCGGAAGTGTCCGATCCACCGAAGCCACCTCTATTTGATTACTGCCAACACACTTGGGATCTCTGGCTTTGTGTGGACTGCCACTTTCAGGATGTTGCCCTGCAAGGATATACCCATAATGCACTACAGACAGCAAAGGTGGGAATTATTGAGCTTCTTTTCCTGGTAGCTGTAAGTTGCTCATGTTTCACAGCAAGGTGCTGAGAACACAGGCCTTAGAAGCCATCAGCTTGGTCCTAAGGGTCAGTTTGGTGTTTTACCATGCGCTTTTTGCAAGTCGGCCAGAGGTGGTAGCTGCTTTCCCTATGCATGCTCTGCATTCCTGCTCTGCATCAAGGGACTGTCTGTCACCGGGGACCCAAGGTAACGGAATTTGTTAACCACTTCCAGTGGAGTGTTACTTAGTGTGATCATGGCGGGAGATGCAACACCTTGTTCCATGACCACAGTTTTCTTGATGTATATAGTCAGGGAGAACAAATTACATGCATGGGAGAGACAGTCCTTGAGTTTTTGTAGCTGAGTTTCCATGTGAGCAACTAGCACAGTATCATCAGCATAGAGAGTTCTCTGATCAGGACATGATGTGTTTTTGTCTTTGCTTTCAGTCTTAGATTGTAGAGCTTGCCATCTGACCTAGTGTGCAAGTAGACTCCTTCTATATGTGTAAGGAAGGCAAAGGTCAGGAGCATGGAGAAGAAGAGGCTAGGGGGGCTAGGACACAACCCTGTTTCACTCCATTCTTCAGTCTGAAACTCTCAGTAGTGGAGCCGTGAAACTGTACAGTGCAGTGTATGCTGTCATGGAAGGAGCAGAAGAGACTGAGGAGCTTCAGTGGACAGCCAATTTTTCCCAATATCGTGTCGAGCCCTGCTCTGCTGACGGTGTTGAATGTCTTAGTGAGATCTACGAAAGTTCACTACACTTCTCTAGTAGCCATCAGACACACATTAAATCTGCAAAATCTGATAAATCAATTGATATCTGCACCAGATCCATTTACTTACTTAATTTTCTGCTATCAGGCCAGGTAGGCAGACTCAGTTAAATTATTTCCATGTCCATATTGCATAGTTGGAACCTCATTTCATTGCAATTGAACCTGCAAGAGCTGGCAAATTTGTTGATACCCATGGCAACGCTATTTATTTAATTTTCAGCCAATGAGATCAATTTAATCAGGAAAAAAAAGTATATAATTAAGCAGGAAAAGCTTGAGAAATATCTGGTGCTTTTTGAAGCTTCTGACTTTGTGAGTACAGGGAAGTCATCAGTTTACTGGGGTGGGAGGGAAACAAATTTGGAGGACATTTTTAAGAGGACCAACCTGGAAGTAAGTCAGGGGAATCACTCACTCACAGCAAGGTGTAAGGAAGAGATTAGTGACATCGCAGAAGTTGAGCTGGGAGACTCCGAGCCTGCTGCAGTGAACAGGAAATCTCGAGCTAAATGTCAAACTTCAAGAATGACACATCGTGTGACAGAAATAGCATGACAGCAAGGCATGATGGACAAAGTATTAGAAGCAGGTCTGATGCAGGAAGTGTGCATTATGCACAAGTCTTTTTAAGCATCAGACATAAGCAAGAGTGTTAAACCCACTAACAATAAGAAGATCACACCTTGCAGGAGTGAAGCCTCACTGAATTCACCCTAAGTTCGTCAAAAAACAATTTGAGCTTACGTTGTTGAAGTACACACCGATGAAAAATATTAGTTGGCATTTTCAAAAATATTTATCTTCAGAATAGACCTCCAATGATGTCACTGACAGGGAGTGACCCAGAGTAACCAGGTCATTCCAGTGATGTCACTGACAGGGAGTGACCCAGTGTAACCAGGTCATTCCAGTGATGTCACTGACACGAAGTGACCCAGAGTATCCAGGTCATTCCAGTGATGTCAATGACAGGGAGTAACTCCACAGTTGCTAACTTGTTAAATTGTTAGATTGCTTATCCGATATTCAGTACTGGCTGAGCAGAAATTTCCTCCAATTAACTATTGGGAAGACTGAAGCCATTGTCTTTGGTCTCCATTCCCTATTCATAGACTCCAGCCCCATCTCTGGCAACTGTCTGAGGCTGGACGAGTCTGTTTACAACCTTGGTGTCATATTTGACCCTGTGATGAACTTGCGACCACATATCCACACCATTACTAAGACTGCCTATTTCCATCTTCCGAACATTGCCTTGACTTCACCTCTGTCTCAGCTCATCTGCTGCTGAAACCCCCATCCATGCCTTTGTTACCTCGAGACTTGACTATTCCAACGCACTCCTGGCCGGCCTCCCACATTCTACCCTCCGTAAACTTGAACTCATCTAAAACTCTGCTGCCTGTGCCCAAATTCACACCAGGTCCTGTTCACCCATCACCCCATCACATGGTTACTGACCTACATTGGCTCCCAGTCAAGCAATGCTTCGATTTTAAAATTCTCATCCGTGTTTTCAAGTCCCTCCATGGCCTCGCTCAGCCCTATCTCTGTAATTTCTCCAGCCCCACAACCTCCAAGTTCGCTGTGTTCATCTAATTCTGGCCTCTTGAGCATCCACAATTTTAATCGTTCCACCATTGGTGGCCGTGCCTTCATTGGCCTAGGCCCCAAGCTCTGGAATTCCCTCCCTAAACCTTTCCATCTCTTGCGTCTCCTTTAAGAAGCTCCTTAAAACCTACCTCTTTCCTGCCCTAAGATTCCCTTATGTGGCTTGGTGTCAAGTTTTGCTTGGTATCACTCCTGTGAAGCACATTGGGAGCTTCTGCTACATTAAAGGTACAATATAAATGCAAGCTGATGTTGTTGTAACATCAATGTTATTTTCAACGTCACAGTGCATCAGTAGAAAAAAAAACTCAAATCTGAGCAGTCCGGGGCAGTAAGAGTTTCCCTGAGCCTGCTGTCAGTTTTAAACCTACCTTTGGGTAGAAGTACTAGGCTACCCCTTATCCGAAAACTATAACCTCTCATTCTAGATTGCCCCACAAAACTCTCTACGTCTACTTTGTTAACCCCCTTAATCATCTTATATACCTCAATTAGATCTCCTCTCATTCTTCTAAACTCTAGAGAGTAAAAGCCTAAACTGCTCAATGTCTCTTCATAAGACAAACCCCTCATCTCTGGAATCAATCTAGTGAACCTCCTCTGAACTGTCTCCAATGCAACTACATCCCTCCTCAAGTCAGGGGACCAAAACTGTGCACAATACTCCAGGTGCAGTCTCACTAATGCCTTGTACAGTTGCAGCAACACTTCCCTACTTATATATTCTATTCCTTTAGCAATAAATGACAAAATTCCATTTGCCTTCCTTATGACCTGCTGTACCTGCATACTAGTTTTCTGTGATTCATGCACGAGGACACCCAGATCCCTCTGCACCGAAGCACTCTGAAGTTTCTCTCCATTTAGATAATAATTTACCTTTCTATCCTTCTGACCAAAATGGATAACCTCACACTTATCCAAGATAAACTCCATCTGCCAAATTTTGGCCCATTCACCTAACCTATCCATATAGAGTCATAGTCATAGAGTTATACAGCACAGAAACAGGCCCTTTGGCCCATCATGTCTGTGCCGGCCATCAAGCACCTAACTATTCTAATCCCGTTTTCCAGCACTTGGCCCGTAGCCTTGTATGCTATGGCATTTCAAGTTCTCATCTAAATACTTCTTAAACATTGAGGGTTCCTGCCTCTACCACCCCTTCAGGCAGTGTGATCCAGATTCCAACCACCCTCTGAGTGAAAAAGCTTTTCCTCAAATCCCTTCTAAGCCTCCTCCCCCTTACCTTAAATCTATGCCCCCTGGTTATTGATCCCTCCGCTAAGGGAAAAAGTTTCTTCCTATCTAACCTATCAATGCCCCTCATAATTTTGTATACCTCAATCATATCTCCCCTTGGCCTTCTCTGCTTAAGGAAAGCAACCCTAGCCTTTTCAGTCTCTCTTCATAGCTGAACTGCTCCAGCCCAGGCAACATCCTGGTGAATCTCCTCTGCACCCTCTCCAGTGCAATCACATCCTTCCTATAGTGTGGTGTTCAGAACTGTACATGGTACTCCAGCTGTGGCCTAACTAGCGTTTTATACAGCTCCATCATAATCTCCCTGCTCTTAAATTCTATGCCTCGGCTAATAAAGGCATCCATTTGTAAATTTCTTATTTCTTTATTGCAACTTACTATCCCACCTATTTTAGTGTCATCTGCAAATTTGGCTATGGTACCTTCTATCCCTGCATCCAAGCCATTAATATAGATTGTAAATAGTTGGGGCCCGAGGACTGAACCCTGTGGCACACCATTACATCTTGCCAACCAGAAAAAGACCCATTTATCCTGACGCTCTGTTTTCTGTTGGTTAGCCAATCCTCTGTCCAAGCTAATAAATTGCCCCTAACCCCATGTGATCTTACCTTGTGTATTAACCTTTTGTGCGGCACCTTATCAAATGCCTTCTGGAAGTCCAGATATACTACATCTACAGGATTCCCATTATCCACTTTGCTTGTTACAACTTTGAAGAACTCTAGCTAATTAATTAAACACGATTTACCCTTCATAAAACCATGCTGACTCTGATGGATTGTATTTTGACTTTCTAAATATCCTGTTATTACTTCCTTAATAATGGATTCTAACAATTTCCCAACGACAGATGTTAAACTAACTGGTTTATAGTTTCCTACTTTCTGCCTCCCTCCCTTTTTAAATAAGGGCATTATATTAGCTTTTTACCAATCCACTGGAACCTTTCCCGCATCCAGGGAATTTTGGAATATTCTAACCAATAGATCCACTATCTCCGCTGCCACTTCCTTTAAGACCCTAGGATGTAGGCCATCAGGCCCTGGGGACTTGTCCCCTATAAAAGCTACTGCTTTTGGGCTGACAAGGAATGTTAGATCGAACAATGAATCCAAAATGTACTTGTGTTAGAAGATCACGACTCTATAAAGACTACAAAACATCAGTGTCAGCAACAATCATTATACCTCATGAGTTCACTATGCAAACTTTATGACATAAAGAACTGTCTACACATCTCAACTATCCTGACTCCCAGGTGTCCGAGTATCCTGAGGATGGTGTGTACCCCTCCTTAAAACTTGCATTCTGAGTCACATCAGCAATACTCCAGAATGCTCTGAGATGTGAGTTACTCCTGGCTCTGTGCAGTGTGCCTTGATTGAATTATGAATGAGATGAGAAGCTTGGTCAGAGTTTTAATGACCTGTCCTTATGGTGTACTCATTGTGTCATCTTTTAGATAAAGTTTTTTGGCTCATGAGGGAAAATTGTAGTCAAGCATGCTTTCAGACTCAAACTGAGGAAACGCAATTTCAGCAAGGTAGTTGTAAACTTGTTAATGAAGAATAGGCTAGATATTCATCCCCGCATAAGATGACACCCAGTGGACAAGTGGGTGCGAGGAACCCCAGAATCTGCTCTCATCTCTCATTTACATAGAGGTGGCATTACAGAAGGACACCACATGATAAATGCTGGAAATCGGGCTGCTGCATCATGAGCAAGGGTGGTGGAAGCTAAGACCTTGGGTTGAGGGAGGGGGGAACCTTTGGGGAACAGTGCAGACCTTGAGGCAATTGCAGGCTCTGGCAAGGATTGCAGGCTCTTGGAGGATCAGTCATCAGGGGAAATCACAGTCCTTGGGAAAGTGGGTAATCAGCAGAGCCTGGAGATTCTGGCGTGGTGGGAGGGAAATTAAGGGATGGAGAGATTGGAGCCTGAGGCTGGGGTGGGGAAGTGGTTGGGAGTCAGGGAACCGGGAATGTGTGGCCAATTGGGGGAGGTGGAGATTGGGGGTCTGGAGATGGTAATGGGGGAGGTGGGGAGAAAGTATAGGAGTTGAGGGGACTGGAGACTGAGGCACGGAGCCAGGTCAGGGATCTCAGGGCTGGGGGGACACGGTTGGGAGCAGCAGCAATTATGAGGGTGGTTTACATTTATCTTTTTCTGCAGACGATCTATGGGGTTGGTTTCCCTAAGTGCAATCAGCTATGGCACTGGCTGCCTCAGGGTAAACCAGTGGTGCACCAGGAACCTGAAGCAGACATTGGGCCTTTTATTTGCCTAAGCAAAGAGCTGGGTAACAAACTCCTCTTGTTTGTCCTTATCCACTATGGCTAGCAGTGCACTTCCGGTGTGATGTGTGTGCTCATTTCCAGTGGGTCCAATAGAGGATAGTGCCCACATAGCCTCTGAAATACAGGAACGATGTGACCCAATTTCTGGGCCAATCTGTTTTACAATTTTGTTACAGATTTTGCACAGAGGTAACCTTCCCACACAGCAACACCACCCAAGAGATGTGCTTGACTGTAACATTGATTTTTAGGAAGCTTTAATAGGATATAAAGCTTTAATATGGCTTTAATAAAATAGCTTTATTAAGCGTAACAAATCAGTAAAAGCATTGTTGTCAATTAATCAACTTGCATTTATATAATATATTTAACAGAGAAAAACATCCCAAAGGGCCTCACAGAGGCTTCAAATGAACACTGCCCGAAAGAAGGAGGTTATCAAATATACTTGAGACATGTTAACCTGCTGTCATTTGATTGTATGGTCTGCACGTGGAATTTCCAATAAGATTCTGGATATCTAATTTGATAGTTTATGTTCAAGCACCATTCTAACAGTCACATTTTGAAGATGCATGGTCCCTGTGTTGCAGGCTGTATTTGCTCCGTCCTTTCATCATTGAGGAGAATTTGAAAATCCTGAGATATGTGATAAGATGTTATAACAATCAGCTAGATTTTCCACTGCCAGTATAGAGACTATGAACGTATTATGACCCTGTTAGTTGTGATGTTGAACATATCTCTCTCTGTCCATCCCTTGTGTTGTTTCCAACTCGAGCTTTATCATTCTCTCTTTCTCTCACACACACTCTTTCCCTCTTATTATGCCACCAGCAAATTCATTCTTTCTCTCTTCCACCCTTCCCTTTCTTTATCTGAGACACCCTTTCTTCCTCATACCCTCTCCAAATATATGTTTTTCCTCTTGTGCACTCTTTTTCTCTGTCTCTCTTAGCGTTAAAAGCTTCTTCAGGAATTGGATCAATTTTAACCCAGTCCGCCAGCCTGGGGCAATGCCAGAATGAGAGGGTGTTTAAGGCAGCATGAGGGTGGTGGGGTGGGGGTTGGGGGCAGGCGGGGTTGTCTTCATACTGCATTCTGAACAGGTTGCCGCACAAGCACCATTTTAATTTGCCTGAACTCAGGCACCAGAGAGATGCCCCCCAGTGAATCAGAGGCATAATTGCAATCGCTAAGTCACATCCTGATGATATCATCTCAACCCCAGGACACTGCTGCAGGGGTTCCTCAGGACAGTGTGCTAGACCCAACCATCTTCAGTTGCTTGATCTGTGATCTTCCTTCTAATGTCGTTACATCAGAAGTGGGGATGTTCACTGATGATAGCACAGTGTTCAGTACCATTCACAACTCCTCAGATACTGAAGCAGTCCATGCCTGCATGCAACAAGACCTTGACAATACCCAGGCTTGGGCTGATAAGTAGCAAGTTACATTCATGCCACTCAAGTGCCAGACAATGGCCATCTCCAACAAGAGAGAATCTAATCACCTCCCCTTGACATTCAGCAGCATTATCGTTGCTGAATCTTGGGGTCACAATTGACCAGAAACTTAAGTGGACCAGGTATATAAACACTGTAGCTACAAGAGCAGGTCAGTGAGTAACTCACCTCCTTACTCACCAAAGCCTGTCCACCATCTACAAGGCACAAGTCAGGAGTATGATGGAATACTCTCCACTTGCCTGGATGGGTGCAGTTCCAACAACACTCAAGAAGTTCGACACCATCCAGGCCAAAGCAGCCCACGGTTGCCACCCCATCCACCACCTTCAACATTAACTCCCTCTACCACCAGCACACAGTGGCAGCAGTGTGTACCATCTATAAGATGCACTGCAGCAACGCACCAAGGCTCCTTAGACAGCATCTTCCAAACCCGTGACTTCTTCCACCTAGAAGAACAAGGGCACCAGACACATGGGAACACCACCACCTGCAAATTCCCCTCCAAGTCACACACCATCCTGACTTGGAACTATATTGACATTCCTTCACTATCGTTGGGTGAAAATCCTGGAACTCCCTTCCTAACAGCACTGTGGGTGTACCTACATGACATGGACTGCCGCGGTTCAAGAAGGCAGCTCACCACCACCTTCTCAAGGGCAATTAGGGATGAACATTAAATATTGGCCTTGTCAGCAATGCTCACATCCCATGAATAGGAATAAGAAATAACATAAAATCACATCCTGATGATATCATCGAGATGCACACGCCATTTTAACCATGAAATCAATTGAGACCCATACAGTTGCAAACTCAGCAGCAAAATCTGGCAACAGGCAGGCTCCTGGATACAGAACGCTCAGGTAAATGATGTTTTATTAACTTTTTAAGGTTCTTTGTGGGTAAGAAGCAGCAGTAATGTTCATTCCGACGTCACAAGGATACCTTAAGCCTCCCAACCTCTGAGCTTCCCTTCCCCCTCCAATTGTGGACTTTCCAAATCTCCTGCCCCAAATCCTTACTTACCTTGCTGGGACTGGTTTCTCGATTCCCCACTGACGACCTGACCCCTGCTTCCCTGTCCCGATGAATGTTGGCATCAGCTGGAGTTAATGTTGGCATGCATTAATGAATCCAGGGGGTTACGATCTCCTGTACTTCACGCTTTGGGGGTGGGTGTCCATCGACATCGGTTCCCACACCTCCAGTTCCCAGCTGAAGTCAAAATCGAGTCTCATAACTTTGTGTAGACTGAGTCCAGTGACCTGAGTTCACAGTATAAAACGAAACACTTGCATAATTCTCACTAAACACTGACAGCCCATATCATCAGGAACATGTCATTAGGGCAGCAATCGAATAAATTTGAACACACTCAGTTTGGTTTTATGGCAAGTAGCTGATTGACAGCCAAGGTTCGAACTGCGTTCACTTGCTCAGTAAATGGAATTCGCTAATGTTCTACAAGACTCTCTATGAAGCCACTCTGAGCACAGTTTGTTTTCCCGGGCCTATTGGCAGTTTCTCTGCATCGGATGGCCACAGTCTTTTTACTGTTTGGAAAGCATCCTTTTAAATGGCCACCGAGACGGTATTGCCTGCCTTGCAGCTCTAACATATGAATTGTAACAGCCCTCATCATTGCTTTGACAATGAAGCAACAGCCATGTGTGCTTGTCTAGCTGAGGAATAGATACTGGGTATGAGTTAGTAGCTCTTTTTATTTTTCTGGTCCTTTGCAACTTTGAAAAACATCTCCACTGCACACAAAATACAACAATCCGCTGTCACTCACAGACTGAATCAGATGATTGGTTGAGGCATCATTAGTTACTTTAGAGTCTAATGACAGTTTCTTCTATTGGTCCCAAGCACTCCCCAATTGAGTTACGACCATTAGGTATTGTGTAACAAGAGAATTCCATTAAGTGCTCTCCTTCATCCAAATTATGGATAATTTACATTGTCAAAGACTCTCCCTGGGTCATTTAATCTCCACAGGAAGTTCAGATTTTCCAGGAAGATAGAAACTCTGTGGCTACTGTCTATTGAAAACAACCAGGCAAAACCATCCATGTATCAATCTGACATTACAATCGATATTGTTCAACTCTAATTACAGTCATTCAACACACGACATTCATGTTGCCTCAGGAGAAGATGATTCTTTAGAGTATTTGGTTATCTGTGTCACTTCTATCTCTCCAATCCTATTCTTACCAAAGATTTACGGAGCTCTTTTTCTTAAAGGACAATTTAGTTTTAGATTCCAACTGTACCAGTGTAAAATTGTTTGTTACAGTCTGTGGTGTTCCTTGATGCGTGGTTTTCATGTAGCTCTGTGGTTACGATCTAGATAGAATAAAATGCTTTAAAGCAGAATTGTCTGCCATTTGCAGCTTTGTGGGGGCCTGGACTGTGTCTCCTCTTAATCTTCTTTCTCCAAGAAATCTTTGCAGTTGAAAGTTCCAAACTCCGCCAAGTTGCAATGGGTTGGATCTCCCAGACCTTCTCAAAGTCAATGTCCTCTTTGCTCACTTCTCCGAGCATTTTTGACCTGGACGTCCATGAGTAAGGCGATTTCTGGTGATCCTGTTGGTCTTCTACTTCTCCACAAACTTCAGCTTTCAAAACAATTTCAAGTCTTTGCAGCCTTTTGCTTTATCAGTTTTTTTTCCTGAGAGCAGGTGTGCCTTTTCTCTACCTGGAGGCTGCCACCACTGGTTGCCTTCCTTTCCTACAGCCTGTCTTGAGGCTACAACTGCTGGTTTCCTTCCTTACAGCCTGTCTGCCTTCAGAAAATCTGTTAAATTCAACTGGAATCAAAAGTCAATAGCCCATTGTCCTTTTCCAATATGCAAAGTCCACAAGTCTGGCTTTAGCAGAGCTGCCCGGTCTTTCCATTGTTTCCAGATGTTAGCAGCTGCAATGCACATTTGCATCCTCAGGGTCACTAACTCATTATTTACAATCCGAAAGTCTGGGAGGGTGAAACCCATTGTTCTGCAGGTGTTATACTCCTGCAGTCTCTGCTTTTCAAAGAAAGTCTTTGATCTGCGTTCTCTGTTGTCCTGGTAACCAAGATTTCTGTCTTGTCTTTAAGCAGAATTGATGTGAGGTCACCTGACTTCTCTGACTCCATCTTAAACTCTTAACAATCACAGTTTTCAAAACATAATCATGTTACAAAGTCCAGCGTTCATAACACTACAAAGGGGCAAGAAGAAACTGTGAAGATTATCAAGCAAAGAATTCATCCATCATTATATCTCCACTATTCAACTGTGATCTGCTGCACTCCAGACATTTGTAACCTGCCCCAGCAACAGTGCAATTACTATAACAAACGCAAAATACTGCGGATGCTGGAAATCGGAAACGGAAACAGAAAATGCTGGAAATGCTCAGCAGGTCAGGCAGCATCTGTGGAGAGAGAAACAGAGTTAACGTTTCAGGTTGTGACCTTGACTCTGTTTCTCATCCACAGATGCTGCCTGACTTGTGAAGTATTTCCAGAATTTTCTGCTTTTGAGAGCAAATTTTATGTACTGTGGCTATCACTTGTGTTATATAAATGGAAGTCTTTTTTTTCTTTCAATTGATATCCAAGGAGGTCTTGCTATGATTGTCTGGGGCTTTGGTGAGACCACACCTGGAGTACTGTATGCAGTTTTGGTCTCCTTATTTAAGGAAGGATATACATGCCTTGGATATGGTACAAAGAATGTTCACTAGATTAGTCCATGGGATGAGAGTGTTGTCCTATGATGAGAGGCTGAGTAAATTGGGCCTATACTCTCTGGAGTTTAGAAGAATGAGAGATGATCCCTTTGGAACACACAAGATTCTAAAGGAGCTTGGCAGGATAGACACTGAGAGGTTGTTTCCCCTGGCTGGGAAATTTAGAACACTGTGGGGGTGGAGGACACAGTTTCAGGATGTAAGGGACTGATGATTTAGGACTGAGCTGAGGAGAAATTTCTTCACAGCGGGTTGTGAATTTTTGGCATCCATTACCCCAGAGAGTTGTGGATGTTCCATCGTTGAATATATTTAAGGCTGAGATGGATAGATTTTTGGTCTCTCGGGGAACCAAGGGACATGGGGAGGAGGCAGGAAAGTGGAGTTGAGGCGGAAGATCAGCCATAATCGTACTGAATGGTGGAGCAGACTCAAGGAACCATATGGTCTATCCCTGCTCCGATTTTTTATGTTGTTATGCTCAGCCTTTCTAATACAGGTAGAAAAACATTCTGCTTTTCAAGCAGATGCATTTAAATTTCTTCTGCATCTGGAATCCCTTTCCATTAGAAACAAATCTTTATGTAACTTCAGGGTGTATTAATATCCATATTTCAAAATACTCAGCAGGGAAAAGGATCAAAAACCTATTAATGAAACAGTGATTTTTTTTTTTTGAGAGAGAGAGAATTATCACTGTAAAGTCCTTGATCATTATTTGCAATTAACAGTATCAACAGGCCATATTACGTCAGTTTCTGTCCACTTGAGCTGAAAAAATCATAAATAAATTATATTTAGCTGGCGAGATTAGTGGCATTCATCTTTGTACTGATCATAACCAGTTATAATCACATTGATGAAAGAAAGCTGTCAGCATTATTGTACAAGTAATAATGGAACCATAAATATATTTATATATCCAATGGTGCCCTTAAGGTAACTCTGAATACAATATATCAAATTAAAGCAGACCTGTTTTTACTATTCATGCCATTAGTGCTTCATGATTTGATATGGCTTGCAAACTTTTAAAAAATCAATTCAACTGCTGAAACTTGCATGATTTGAACAATATGAAGCAGATTTAAGACTAGTTTTGTAGCTCCTCTGCCATCAATACTTTTCCAATGGCTGACGCTGGTGATAAATTCAAAGTGTTTCTGATCCATTCATATTGGATTCATTTTGATTTTCCAAGAACCAGCAAAGCCTATAACAAATTTGGGAGCAAATAATTACACTTGGAGCAAAAACAACCAATCTATTTCTGAACCTATAAAATTCTTAACCTTTAGAGTGGCCTGAGAATGTTGGTCTCCTAGGTTACAGGATGAGTAATTGAATATCAGTTTTGACAGGTCTAAATTTTGCTTCCTAAAATTGATAAAAGACTTGCATTTATCCTGAATCTTGTCACTTCTGTCAAATTTCTAGAATGCTTTAGTCTACTTGTTACCGTCAACATCCAACAGAGCCAAATTTCACTATTCATAGGCATTTACAAAATAATAACTGCAGCAAAAATGCAAGCGGCCTTAGAGTCAGATTTCTGTGCCAGGAACACAAGAACACAGAACAAGAACAAGAAAGATATCATTAACCTTGGAATCCTGCATCAATCCAAAATGAAACTTCAAGCACCATTTCCCTCCTTTGTATGAGAACCTCCCTGCAAGGCAGTGTCCTCACCTGAAACTCTTACCATACCTGGGCAGAAGCTCAAAGTAGAGTTAACCTTTAGTCAAGTAATGTTGGTGGAGTGAGTATGAGGCTATGACAAGTGTATTAGTTTGAAGTACAGTAATTATTTTAAAAACATTGTAATTGTTTCATGATTTAATGGGGCAATTACTCTTTTTGGTAGCATTTTACTGGGTGACTTTTGGAATGCAGTTGTGGAGGATGATCTGTTGAATATGAAGGCTGGTGAGTGGAAGATGAGGACAAAGGGAACCTTGAGCTACTCTTGCCCCAAACTGGAAAATTTCATTAACTTTGCTTCCAATTTCCACCCTTCCCTCACCTTCACATTGTTCACCTCCAACTCTTCCCTTCCCTTGATCAATTACTCTGTCTCCATTTTTGGGGCTAGGTCATCAACCAATGTTCACCAGCTACCTGGACTACACTTCCTCACACCCCATGCCCTGCAACGACTCTGTTCCATTCTCCCTGTTTCTCTGTGTCTGTCACATCTGTTCTTACGATGCAACCTTCCATATTGGTGCTTCCAATATGTCTTCCTTTTTCCTCAACCGAGGATTCCACCCCACCACCGCCCCCCCACCATGGTTGACTGTGCCCATCCCATTTCCTGCATTTCTGCTCTCACCCTTTCCACTCCCTCCCAGAACCATGATAGGGTTCCCCTAGTCCTCACCTTCCACCCCACCAGCCCCCGTATTCAATGGATCATCCTCCGCCATTTCCACCACCTCCAGTATCATGCCACCACCAAATACGTCTTCCCTTCCCCTGTCAGCATTCCGAAGCGATCGTTCCTCCTGTGACACCCTGGTCCACTCCTCAGTTACCCCCAACACCCCCTCCCCTTCCCTTCCCACAGCACCTTTCCATGCAAGTGCAGGAGATGCAACACCTGCCCTTTCACCTCCTTTCTGCTCACCGTCCAAAGCCCCAAACACTCCTTCCAGGTGAAACAGAAACTTGTACTTCTTTCAGTTTAGGATACTGTATTGCTGCTCACAATGCAGTCTGCTCTACACTGAGGAGACCAAATAAAGATTGGGGGATTGTTTTGTGGAACACCTCCATTCAGTCTGCAGACATGACCCTGAGACTCTGGTGGCCTGCCATTTTAATTCTCCACCTTGCTCTCACACTGACATCTCTGTCCTCGACGTCCTATGCTATTCCAATGAAGCTTAACATAAACTCGAGTAACAGCACCTCATCTTTCAATTCGGCACTTTAAAGCCTTCCAGACTCAACATTGAGCTCAACAACCTCTGACCCACTTTTTTTTGGATGGCAGCTGTTGGTGATTCTGCTTTCCCATTCACACCTCCTCTAAACTCTTTTATTTCTTTATTTGTCCCATTACCATCACCTTTTGCTTTACACCATCATCCCTTTTGTCATTTAATCACTCCTGCCTTCCACCCTATCACTGACCTTTCATTTTGTTCTTACCCCCTCCCCTCTTTCCCTAGCTCTGTTCTTGCTTACATCCTGTTACTTTTCTCACTTTTTCCCCTTCTGATGAAAGGTCATCAATCTGAAACATTAACTCTGTTTCTCCACAGATGCTGCCAGACCTGCAGAGCATTTCCAGCATTTTCTGTTTTTACACCACCTCTATTACTTCAGAGTGCTATTCAATTTCACAGCTATCCCATCATCATAAATTCATCATAGGTTCATCTGCCAAATAGCATATGAGTCAGACTCCCTCACTATACTGTTTTATTTTATTATTGGAATTTAATCTATTTAATAATGCAGTACTCCAAATGTGTGGATAATACTTTATGCGAGTGACAGCCACTCTTTCTGTTCATCTAGTTAAGTACTACGAGATGATCCACTTCCAGTAAATTATACCTGTTCATTTACAGACACATTAAATTGTCTGCATAATGAGGTGTCAGACTATCAGTTCTTTTTATCTCATTATATGCTGTGTATCGTTTACTGAGTCCTGCAGCTGCCTCAACTCATTGCCTGCTCAGTTCTCTTTTATCCCCCTGTAGCACTTGCTGATAATATCAGCACACAACTGGCACTGTCAGCAGCTGACAAGTAACAGTATCATTGTCTTACAGCCCAATCCCCAGCTAAACGATCTGACCTTTTCACTCCCCTGCTTTCCTGGCTTATGATGGGGCAATAAGGTTATGTTTTCTGAGGCTGTGCCACTGGCCTGGAGAATGTCGATCAGAAAATTGTGTGCGCAGGTCAGTTTTAATCAGCAGAGGACTGGTTGTGCCGTCAATTAAATATATGGACCCCGACTCTCCAAGCTGTGTTTTCTGGGCTGGAAGTTCTGGCTCTCAGAATTGATCCAACATTTCCATTGCTACTAACAGCTCTCTGCTCCCAAGTGGCTATCCTTCATGTGTAAATTTCATGTGAGAAAGTTATTTGACCGTAAAGGGGGAGAAACATCACAGTCAACAACAACAACAATTTGGGAAAACACCCCCAGGCCTTTTACAGGAGCATTATCAAACAAATTTTGACACAGAGCCACATAAGGAGATAGTAGGGCAGATGGCCAAAAAGTTTGGTCAAAGAGGTAGGTTTTATGGAGTGACTTAAAGGAAGAAAGAGAGGTGGAGAGGTTTAGGGAGGAAGTTCCAGAGCTTAGGGCCCAGGTAGCTGAAGGCATGGCCGCCAATGGTGGTGTGATTAAAACCAGGATGCACAAGAGACCAGAATTAGAGATTCACAAATGTTTTGGAGGATTGGAGCCTGCAGGAGATTACAGAGCTAGGGAGGGGGAGAAGCCATGGAGGGATTTGAAAACAAGAATGACCATTTTAAAATTGAGGCATTACTTAACAGGGAGCCAATGTAGGTCAGCGAGTACAGGGTTGATGGTTGAACAGGACTAGATGTGAGTTAAGACACAGGCAGCCGAGTTTTGGATGAGGACAAGTTTAAGGATGATAGAATCTGGGAGACCAGCCAGGAGTATGGTGGAATAGTCAAGTCTAGAGTTAACAAAGACATGGAAGAGGGTTTCAGCAGCAGATGGCTGGGGCAGGGGTGGAGTTGGACAATATTAAGGAGGTGGAAATAGTCTTGGTGATAGCACAAATATGTGGTCACAAGTTCATCTCGGGGTCGAATATGACACCAAGGATGCAAACAGTCTGGTTCAAACTCAGACAATTGCCAGAAAGGTGATCGGGACCAGGAGGAGATATCCTGGATGATTTTGTTTTTCCCTCCCTGATCTAGGAGTACTGATGTTACATCAGATTGTTATCTGAATGGCTAGCAACTGAGAGAGGGGAATATGCAGCGAGACCTAGGTGTTCTCGTACACCAATCGCTGAAGGTAAGCATGCAGGTGCAACAGGTGGTAAAAACGGCAAATGGTAGGTTGGCCTTCATAGCGAGAGGATTCGAGTACAGGAGCAGGGATGTCTAGCTGCAATTATACAGGGCCTTGGTGAGGCCACACCTGGAATATTGTGTGCAGTTTTGGTCTCCTTATCTGAGGAAGGATGTTCTTGCTATAGAGGGAGTGCAGCGAAGGTTTACCAGACTGATTCCTGGGATGGCGGGACTGACATATGAAGAGAGATTGAGTCGGTTAGGATTATATTTGCTGGAGTTCAGAAGAGTGAGGGGGGATCTTATAGAAACCTATAAAATTCTAACAGGACTTGACAGGGTAGATGCAGGAAGGATGTTCCCGATGGTGGGGGAGTCCAGACCCAGGGGTCATAGTCTAAGGATACAGGGTAAACCTTTCAGGACTGAGATGAGAAATTTCTTCACCCAGAGAGTGATGAGCCTGTGGAATTCGCTACCACAGAAAGCAGTTGAGGCCAAAACATTGTATGTTTTCAAGAAGGAGTTAGATATAGCTCTTGGGTCTAAAGGGATCAAAGAGTATGGGGCAAAAGCGGGAACAGGTTGGATGATCAGCCATGATCGTAATGAATGGCGGAGCAGGCTCGAAGGGCTGAATGGCCTACTCCTGCTCCTATTTTCTATGTTTCTATCACAAATCCAGTATCACATTAGGCTGATGAACTCAGACAATTAAAGTGGAGCTGTTGCCTCTGAGATGTTGTCTGAAACTTTTTGAGCAGTGCCCGATGAGAGAGACACAAGGGCCATAAATTTGACTGGTCATTGAGGCAAATCTCTGTTGTAACTCTGCCGGGAGTCCCCGAGAACAGCTGCAGACTTGACAGGGACCTGGAGACGTCTGGGCCAGGCTTTCAGTCTTCGGGAACAGATCCCCAAGCTGCTCCAAACAAACCCATTGATGAGGAGGAGGCCGGCTATCAGGTGGGAGTTCCCACTGCCTCAGCCTGAATGAGCACATGGTTGGAGATCAAAATATCTCATAAGATGAGGCTTACTTGCCTCCTGAATGAGCATGTGGGCCTCACTGGGGGTTGGGACCAGTGGCCAGGGTTGGGTAGAGTGTGTGGAATTGATTTTTATCTATAAAATACTTCAAGTAGTTGATTGACACAGCGGGCACAGTAAGCACTTGCTACAACTATCGAGTGGATTGGAAACTTGCATCCCTCCCATGACTGGACATATTAAACCCATGTTTTTGACATCTTCAGCAGGCTTGTTCCCATGGCCTGGCAAAATGTGTCAGGGTCAGAAGCAGAGTTTCACAATAGGCGCTATTTCTAACTTATCTGCCAGGATCACCATCCTGGTGCACTTGCAGGTCCGCGATATTTCCCTGCATTATTGTAGTGCAGAAATTACATTATATGTCATGTATGTGGCCTTTGTCACCTTAGTTAAAGTAAAATCTGACTCTCCTGGTGTCCCAGTTAATGATGCTGCTACATGGTGTAGGACTCAACCAAACAGGTCAAAGGTTCAGAGTCTGAGTTAGCTGATTTCAGCCAGAGGAAAGGAAGGGAGATCTGACTGGCCTCACTAATAGTAGGAAAAATATCCCTTGTGATTGTCATTCATTGATCACTCCACCCCACCCCTCCCCCACCCCACTGGATAGTATAAGCATGAGGATGTAGCTGAAGATAAAATTAGGCTCGGCGCCATCAGAAGGTCTGCTCACTTTCATTGCCGGAGGTGACAAATGAAGCATGGTGGGTCTTTCAACCAGAATTAAAGGGGAGGAAATTGATGGGGGCAAAAATTAAATGCAAATCATAAAAACAAACTAGGCTCGATTTTCATCTTTACCACCTAGGCTGTTAAGCCTCTCCTCAGGTGGAGTGCAGAGAGGAAAATCTGGTCGGAAGATCGCACGCCCCTTACAACACCTGCCAGATCTGTGAAGCACTTTGGAACATTTACAATATTGAACATGCTCTAGAAAGGTTTTCTTTTCACTTGGGATCACAGCTTGTGTATTTGTGCAACTACATCAAGGGAAAAACAGGCAGAAAAGGTTGATTTGTGTTCGTGTTCTGTGACAAGGCAATATGGAGTCTATCTATACATAATTAGTTTAACAGCAGGCCACACTGCTAACCAAGAGAGAGGAGCGTTTTTTTGTTATTTGTTCATGGGAGGGGAGCATCACTGGCAAGGTCAGCATTTGTTGCTCATTCCTAATTGCCCTTGAAAAGGTGGTGGTGAGAGCAAAAGAGCAGGAGGTGGGTGTCCAGACAGTGGGGAGGGGCCAAGACATCAGAAAATGGATTGGCAAAGTGTAGGGAGAGACCTGGAGAGCAGAAATGGAGAGAATTATTCACCAGAATGTGGGGAGAGGGAAACAAGAGAGCAGGAGATGTTCCACCATGGGGAAAGAGGGACCAGACAACAAAGCATCTGAAAGGATGAAGAAAACAAAAGAATGGATCACCAG
This sequence comes from Heterodontus francisci, assembly GCF_036365525.1. Taxonomy (NCBI): domain Eukaryota; kingdom Metazoa; phylum Chordata; class Chondrichthyes; order Heterodontiformes; family Heterodontidae; genus Heterodontus; species Heterodontus francisci. The sequence continues at coordinate 112,307,958 of NC_090377.1, forward strand.
AGAGATTTGATAAAGCCTTCCAGCCAGGGCTAGTGTGTGGTACAATAAATAACAGACTAGCTATCAAAGGAAATGCTATTGCAAAAAGACAAAACTCTTCCCTATAACCCGAAGAGTAATGATGAAAGCAAAACTGCAAAAAATTAACTTTAAAAATTAAACCCTTCAGATTGGCCGAAAAAGGAACACGAGGAAATCAAATTAATAAAGCAACTTTCCGACAAGTTATCTGTCTTTCCCAAAACATGACTTCTTCACACACACACACACACACACACACACACACACACATTCACTTCAAATTACACTCTCTTTCCGCTCACCAACACGGGACTCCATTGCTATGAGATACTCCCACACTCCACTGTGAAATGGGACATTCCACTTTTGTACATTGCACCACTCAATGTTGCTGCTCAAGATATCATCTGGGGTGCAACATTTCCTGTCACTCTTGTAAGCAGACCTTGCATCCCCTATGATCAGGAGTGTACCTTTACTGTGCAATATCTCATCAAACAATAGAGTGCCTAAGGAATTGTAACATAGAACTATTTCTGCATGTACTGGCTACTGTATCTCACACATGCGATAATGTGTGTTCTCCTGCCTCAAAGAAAACAGATGGAAAAGCACTGCAGTGAGATGGGGCATGATCATATGCAAATAAACAGATTTATTTTCCATAAATACAAGAATGAAGAGAATACAGTTTCACAGTGAGATCTGTCAATTTCCTACCACTCCTTGTTCAATGTAAATAATAGAAGTGCAACTCTGCCACAATTCCAGGTGGGAACTCTCTTTAAAGTGTGCAAAACCAAAGCTGACTGTCTATCTTTCCTGGTAATATGCAGCCCATTTTCAATGCACCACTTTTGTGCCTCTGAGAGAGAGAGAGAGAGAGAGAGAGAGAGAGCTAGAGAGAGAGGGTGGAGAAGGAGAAGTATGGGTCTGGCCATGTTGCTGTAGAATGCTCCATTCAGTTGGACCGTGCTGTACCACCTTTCCCTTATAGAGAGGCTTGCACTGAAAAACACTTTTGACCGCATATCCATCAGACAGTGGTCCGCACGTAACATCCTCAAAGCCCTGCGGGAAAAGGAGATGATGGATCCTGTCAGATGGTTACGCAAACAGACTGTCAAACTCATTTGGCAGAATGCCTCATCGCCAGAACTTTCAAACAAGAACCAAGATGTAGCTTGGCTGGTGGTGAGAATGGCCTTTCCTGTCAGATCCTTCCCGCACGCTCCTCTCAAGGCAGCTGAGGTGGGGAAGAGACCTTCACCCACCTCCTTCTGGAATGTGCCTTTGCAAGGCAAATCTGGAAAGAGATGGTGGTTTTTGTCGAGGTTCATCCTGAGCAGCTTCATAACGCAGGAATCTGTGTTCTACGGGCTGTTCCCAGAGACGCACACCGAGATAAACATCAACTGTTGCTGGAGGACTAGCAACTCGATGAAAGACGCTCTTTGGTCTGCCCAAAACTTGCTGGTCTTCCAGTGCAAACAGCTGTCAACGACCAAAAATTGCAGACTGGTACATTCCAAGATACAGGACCACGTGCTGAGGGACGCACTAAAGCTTGGGGCAGCCACCACAAAGGCTCAATGGGGAATGGCTACTGTGTAAGGGTAGAATACCGAGGAGCTGGAAACCATGTAAAACTCCTTGGGCTGTATGCATCAGAAAATGTTTAACCTGTAATATAAATGTACATTGTAAATATAATCTGAATAGCAAGTGCAGTGAGGCACTTCATGTACTGTATTGAAAGAAAATGATCTGTATTGCACTTTATGTAAAGTCAAATTTGAAGTGTGAAGTGAAGGCGCTATATAAATATGAGTTGTTGCTGTTGTGAGTCATTTTAGTAGGAAGAATGAGGAGAGGCAATATAAACTAGAGTCATTTACGGCATAGAAGGAGGCCATTCGGCCCATTGAGTCCATGCCGGCTCTTCACAGAACAATCCAGTCAGCCCCACTCCCCCACTTGATCCCCATACCCCTGCAAGTTTATTTCTTTCAAGTGTCCATCCAACTTCCTCTTGAAATTATTGATTGTCTCTGCTTCCACCACCCTCGTGGGCAGCGAGTTCCAGGTCATTACCACTCATTGCTTAAAAAAGTTCTTTCTCACATTCCCCTGCATCTCTCACCCAAGACCTTCAATCTGTGTCCCCTTGTCCTTGTACCAGTAATTGGAACAATTTATCCTTGTCTAACTTATCGAAGCCTGTCATAATCTTTCACACATCTGTGACGGAAATCACATCTGCCAAATGGAAACATATTAATTTCGTTACATGGAACACTGCTTGAAGCCTTTTTACTGGACATTGTAAATAACTTGTTTAAAAAGATCAGAACTGAACAGCTGAAAACATGATTGCACATTTGCACTCTGAGAAGACAAAGGCTGGCTGAGAGACAGATGAATAGAGAGTCAATGGGGGCGCACCTTGATTTTTTTTAAAAATTCATTCATCGGATGTGGGCATCACTGGCTAGGATCAACACCCTTTGACTTTGTAAGAGCCAAACCTCCCCCCCACCCCCCGCCACACCCGAGTATATCTGGAAGGCTCTGAAATCCAACAACCCTCCAAGAAGTTACTGTTTCGAATAAAGAGATGGTCACATGACCTATCTGCTGGTAAGACTGGGGCTTTTGAATTGTGCCACAGAAAGGAACAGGCTGCAATTCTGAACCTCAAGAAGAAGAAGAAGCCTCCCTTGGGCCTTCTGATATCAGAGAAGAAAGCTTGAAATTGTGCACTGAGTCCAGTGAGGACTCCAAGATCTTAAACTTCAATTGAAGACATTCTACCAAGGACCCCTTCCTCACCTGGTGGTAATACCTCTATCAAATCTCCCCTCAATCTCCTTTGATCCAGGGAGAACAAACCCAGCTTTTCCAACCTAACCTCGTAACTAAAATCCCCCATCCCTGGAACCATTCTGGTAACTCTCCTCAGCACCCTCTCAAGGACCCTCACCTCCTTCCTAAAGTGTGGTGACCAGAACTTGACACAATATTCTAATTGGGCCTAACCAGAGCTTTATAAAGGTTCAGCATAATGTCCCTGCTTTTGTACTCAATATCTCTATGAAGCCCAAGATCCCATTTGCTTAACTAACCACTTTCTCAATATGTCCTGCAATCTTCAAAGATCGATGCACATGCACCCCCAGCTCCCTCTATTCCTGCACACTCTTTAGAACTGTGTCATTAAGTCTATATTGCCTCACCCAATTAAATGGAACAATTTTAAAGGGGCTGCAGAAACAGAGAGACCTGGGATATATAAATGTACATAAATCTTAGATCGTGTCAGGACAAGTTGAGAAGATTGTTTAAAAAAAATGGGGTCCTTTGATTTTATAATTAGAGGCATAGCATATAAAAGCAAGAAAGTTATTGATAAACCTTTCCAAAACACAGGTCAACTCCCAACAGCAGTATGATGTCCAATTCTGGGCACCATACTTTAGAAAGAAGAGGGTACAGAAAAGATTTACTAGAAAGGTACAAGGACTGAGGCACTTCAGTTATACGGGGAGACTGGAAAAGCTAGGGTTCTCCTTGGAGCAGAGAAGGTTAAGAGGAGATTTAATAGTGGTGTTCAAAGTCATGAAGGATTTTGATAGAGTAAATAAAGAGAAATTTTTTCCAGTGGTGAAAGAATTGGTAACCAAAGGACACAGATTTAAACTAATTGGTAAAAGAACCAGAAGCAACATGAGGAAAAACAAAATTATGCAGAGAGTTGTTGTGACCTGGAATGCATTGCCTGAAAGGCTGGTGAAAGCAGATTCAGTAGTAACTTTCAAAAGGGAATTGGATAAATACTTGAAGTGGAAAAATTTGCAGAGCTATGGGGAAAGAGCAGTGGGGAGCCGGACTAATTAAATAAAACTTTCAAAGACCCAGCACAGGCATGGCCAAATGGGCTTCTCTATGTTATATCATTCCGTCATTCCATGATTTAACACTTTAGCTAATGAACCCCTGGGGTCCTTCCCATTGTCTCAATGTTTTAGTAACATAAAAAGGTATAGAGACTCATAACAGCCAGCCCCGCGTCTCCCATGAGAGCCATTCTATCCTGATAGCATGAATTGCACTCAGCATTCTCCCATTGTTTCCTAATTAACATTTCCAATTGCTATGGCAACCAACTGGATTGCAAATTTGTTAGAGTATAAGCACCAGAAATGCGTTTAAGGGGAAGCTAGTTAAGTACCCGAGGGAGAAATGGAAGGATATGTTAACAGGGTGAGATGAAGCAAATAGAGTGGGAGGAGGCTCGTGGGAACTTTTGAAATGTTGTCATGTTGGAAACTGGGCAGTCAATTTGAACCCAGCAAGGTCCCACAGACAACAGTGAAATAAATGACCAGATCCAACCTCTTAGTACTGCACTGAAGTGAGTGCCTAGATTATGCTTTCAAGTCTCTGGAGGTGGGCTTGAATCCAGGAGATTCTGACTGATAGGCATGAGTGCTACCACTGAGCCAAGGCTGATACCTAAAATAACGCACTATAGTGTTAACCTCCAATCACAATTCCTCTGATGATGAAACAGATCACTTTCAGCCGGAAGCAGGATCTGGGCAAAATCCAAGATCCAAGCTTGGGTTGAAAAGTAGCAGGGAACATTTGTGCCACATAAGTGCCAGGCAATGATCAGCTTCCAATAAAAAATGGCACAGTCACTTCCTGTCGGCCTACAATGGCACCACCATCGCCAAGATCCTCAACAACATCCTGGAATCACTATTGACCAGAAGCTTAACTGGACCACCCATATCAGTACCGTCATTACAAAAGCTGCAGAGTTCAAGGAAAAGGCCCATGACTAACTTCTCAAGACAATTATGAATTCCTCCACACAAGATCAGGTGGCAGGTTGTTCAACCTTGCCCGTCTAAGAGCGAAGACCAAAGTACGGAAAGTCCTCATCAGGGAACTCCTCTTTGCTGACGATGCTGCATTAACATCCCACACAGAAGAGTGTCTGCAGAGACTCATCGACAGGATTGTGGCTGCCGGCAACGAATTTGGCCTAACCATCAGCCTCAAGAAAACGAACATCATGGGACAGGACGTCAGAAATGCTCCATCCATCAATATCGGCGACCACGCTCTGGAAGTGGTTCAAGAGTTCACCTCCCTAGGCTTAACTATCACCAGTAACCTGTCTCTAGATGCAGAAATCAACAAGCGCATGGGAAAGGCTTCCACTGCTATGTCCAGACTGGCCAAGAGAGTGTGGGAAAATGGCGCACTGACACGGAACACAAAAGTCCGAGTGTATCAAGCCTGTGTCTTCAGTACCTTGCTCTATGGCAGCGAGGCCTGGACAACGTATGTCAGCCAAGAGCGACATTTCAATTCATTCCATCTTCACTGCCTCCGGAGAATCCCTGGCATCAGGTGGCAGGACCGTATCTCCAAACAGAAGTCCTCGAGGCGGCCAACATCCCCACCGTATACACCCTACTGAGCCATCGGCGCTTGAGATGGCTTGGCCATGTGAGCCGCATGGAAGATGGCAGGATCCCCAAGGACACATTGTACAGCGAGCTCGTCACTGGTATCAGACCCACCGGCCGTCCATGTCTCCGCTTTAAGACATCTGCAAACACGACATGAAGTCCTGTGACATTGATCACAAGTCGTGGGATTCAGTTGCCAGCGATCGCCAGAGATGGTGGGCAGCCATCAAGGTGGGGCTAAAGTGTGGCAAGTCAAAGAGACTTAGCAGTTGGCAGGAAAAAAGACAGAAGCGCAAGGGGAGAGCCAACTGTGTAACAGCCCCGACAACCAATTTATCTGCAGCACCTGTGGAAGAGTCTGTCACTCTAGAATTGGCCTTTATAGCCACTCCAGGCGCTGCTTCACAAACCACTGACCACCTCCAGGTGCTTACCCATTGTCTCTCGAGACAAGGAGGCCAAAGAAGAAGAAGAAGAAGAATAAATGCAACCTCGGCAGGATCACGCACATCCCGTGAACAAGCTTTTTAAAAAGTGCCAGATATAGCCTGGTCAGTCACATAGTAAATCTCATTCTACTCTGCCTAACAATGTGTTTTAAGTAAAGAAACCCCTCCAACATCAGTATGGCATTCCCAGTCTATATTCCGCCTATTTTTATGGCCACTTTGAGTGAGATTGTCAATTCTTAACTCTCTCTCTCTCTCTTCCTTAAGGCATCCTTAAAACCTACCTCTTTGACCAAGCTTTTGGTTGTTGTCCTAACATCTCCTTTTGTGGCTCGGTGCCAAAATGTGTTTGATAATCACTCCAGTGAAGCACCTTGGGGCATTTTAACCATTCTAAAGGCACTATATAAATGCAAGTTGGTGTTGTTGTTTCTGCTGTTGTCCCATCCTTTATAGTAAATACCTTCAGTCCATCTCAAGCATGACCCTTATTTATCATCCCATCACTGTGGCTGGATTTAAACCCAGATCCCAGTGGTCAGGGACTGTGCACACTGCAACAGCCCCATTGCACTCAATCTTTCAAGTCGCAACATTTAACAGTTCCAGTAGGAACTAATGAAATCCATTCCATTTGCGGTGACTAGATTCAAATGCCTCAGCTGCCCTGGGATTCAAACTTGTCTCGTTGAGTTGTCGGTATTTCAGCCTCTTGTTGAACAAGGTAACTTAGTAAAGCAAGTAAGTCGAGGAAGGATAATTAATGTTAGAACCAATAATCAGTTGGGAGCACTTCAGCATTTGCTTTGATACATACTGAATAACGTGTGACATTAATAAAATAATCACTAACTTGCCATCTTGTACTCCTGAAATTTTAATCACATGCCCAACAAATACCTAAGGCCTATAAAATTGTTGGCTTGATTTGCTACTGGAGCAGAACTGTATCTGCATCTAATTGAAATTTTAAGGTTTATTGCTGCAAGTGGATCAATTAAATTCAGAGACATTCAATGAGAAAAGCTCCCCTTGGCTTGGTACAACAACATCATTGTGATCAGGGGATTCCAATGCGATGAGGTTGTGTCTGTGCAGATGGCTGCATGGCTTCTGCCCTAGCAATATTTAATTTTAGTTTTCTTGGGTTACTCCAGTGAGGCGAATTTTATCTCCATTTTTCAGAGTTAACCTTTCACCAGCCATTCTCTGAATGCGGAGAAGCCAGATCTGCAAATATTGGGCAAATCCGAGGCAGGGGATTTTCCAGCAGTGAATCAGTCACGTCGCTGGGCCTTTAATGGAGAGGTTTCACTGCCACAATGGATGCCCCACCTCCATAGTATTTCCCAGGTTGACCTCATTCTTCAGCAAGGCAAGTTGAGAAATGCAAAGAGGTGAGCCAAGGAAGTGGGAATGCTTAACACCTGGCCTCCTCCACCCCAGTGTCCCCCATGACATTTTGCCATGTAAGGGGTGGGTGGGGATTTCATCCTTTACAAGGCATCTTGGAAAATCCAGTAAAACTATGGTGACACAGGGAAACTGCTGTGCTTCAGTGCCGGACTCTCACCATAACTCCGCGAGAACCCTGCAGATTCCCGAACAACAAAATCAATTTGAAAACATGGGCCAACTATTGTTCAGAAGTGCGCTAGGTCAGCTGAACTTTGACCTTCCTTTAGCTGGCAATGATGAGCTTCCATGCAAGGCAAAGATGAAACACTGGGGAACTCAGCTGCCTTGCTGGGTTTTTCTTTCTCCTCTCCTCATTCAGCAGAGCAGATGGCTGAGAGGGCCTCACTCATTCTGGAATGCCCTGTGTCGATGCTGGCCATATCATGCCTCCTTCTGCACCATTGTTTCATTTGGCAAGTTTATCTCTATCTACCTGTGATTTCAGGCTGCCCCAGAACATTCTGGGTGTCCTCCCACAAAGGTCATGTACATACTGAGCACCAAAGTCACACGTCGCACTGTTCTCTCTACAATTTTTGCACTTGATGTTGTTCTGAGCAATAGCCAGCTGACTCACTGGGCTGAATTTTATGGAGACAGCTGAGCTCCTGCCGTTGGGGCCAAAAGCGGGAAGCGACCCCGCTTCGGTGGGCGGCAGGACCCGGGACAGCATTTTGCCAGCGGCAGCCAATTAAGGATGTCAACCCGCCCCCATGAGATGCCGGCCCAATCAGAGGGCAAGCAGCTCAGCACTTGCGGTGACCATTGCTGAGGCTGCAGCTGCTGGAAGAGGGCACCTCAATGTCCAGGACCCTCAAAGGCAAGTAAGTGGGATTGGTGGACACGACGGCCAGGCAAGCAGGTCCCGTTGATCGGGGGCATGGGGGTCACTAAGCACCAGCAGCGCTGTTGCCATGAAGACAGCCATTGCTATTGGGGGGGCCCTCCATTGACCATGGAGTGTCCAAAAAGGAGGGCACCCCCAGATCCCGCTGGCAGGGCACCAGGTTTCTCCCAGCTATCTCTCCACATGGTGGCGGGCTCTCCCAACACAGGTAAAATGCTTGCAGAGTTGGGAAGTGAACCTTAATCTGCCATTTAAGTGGCTCATTTGGCCTCCTGGAGGACGTCCAAGCCACCAACTTTCTTGCGATTGGCAAAATGGCATGACAGTGGAAAAACGTTGGGCACCCACACTGCCCCGGCACCATTCTGTGCCATCTCTGCAAAGCTTCTCCATGTGCTGAGACTAGCATAAAGGGACAGAAACTTCAAGGTCAAAGAGTCACAGTGTAGCCTCGACTGATGCTGCCATTTGCACCCTTGATTGGCATGCCAACCACCATCAAATCACAATGGCAGCAGAATGTACCATCTACAAGATACACTGCAGCAACTCACCAAGGCTCCTTAGACAGCACCTTCCAAACCCATGACCTCTACCACCTGGAAGGACAAGGGCAGCAGATGCATGGGAACACCACCACCTGCAAGTTCCCCTCCAAGCCACGCACCATCCTGACTTGGAACTATATCGCTGTTCCTTCACTGTCACTGGGTCAAAATCTTGGAACGCCTTTCCTAAAAGCACTGTGGGTGTACCTGCACCACATGGACTGCAGCAGTTCAAGAAGGCGGCTCACTACCACCTTCTCAAGGGCAATTATGGATGGGCAATAAATGCTGGCCTGGCCAGTGACCTTCACATCCCATGAATGAATAAATATAAAGATCCCTTCTCACCATTCCCAGTCTGGTTTTCATTCTTGCCACAGCCATGATCAAACTCACTCATACTTTACTGCTCCTGCTATTCCTCCTCATCCACTCTGATCTTTCCCTGCCTTTCATATAATCGACTATTCCATGCTCGTTCCCTGCTTCTCTTTCATTAAGAGAAGAATTTGCCAGATTTTTTTGTTCCCTGAATTGGTCTAGGGGTTTTTACTTGGTTACTTCGCCTCTCTCAGGAGATGATATGCCTGCTGGTGTGAGGAAACGCTGGAATTGTGATGCTCAATCGCATCAAGACTATTTGGGAGAGGCCCAATGGACCAGCTGTTTTTTTCTCTTGTCTGTCTTTTTGTATGTTTTTCTGTTTGTTTTGGTTCACCTCTGCTGCGTTGCCCTGGCTTGTTCTGTGCCTACCTGTCCAACTGTGTACAGTACATCACCAATGGTTTCTCTTCCCATACCTGCATGTGTCCTTTGGTATCACCCAGCTCTCCATCTTTGTCCTCCTCTCTTATTCCTTATCTATTCCTTATTCCTTTGGAAACAGCATTTGCAAATTTGGGGTCAGGTTCCATGAGTACACCAATGGCACCACTCTCCTTACTTCATAACTGTTCCAATGTTACCTGACTGCCTGTTTGGCATCAAGTCCTAGATAGAATCATAGGATCATAGAATGGTTGCAGCACAGAAGGAGGCCGTTCAACCCGTCGAGTCCGTGCCGGCTCTTTGCAAGACCAATTTAGCCAGTTCCCCTCCCACCATTTCCCTGCAGCCCTGAATTTTTTTCCCCTTCAGGTACTTGTCCAATTTCCTTTTGAAAAATTTTGAAAGATTACCAGAACTTGCATCAGCTCAACATCAGAAACCCAAATTGTGTCCAAATTCTGTTCAAATTGCACGTAGAACTTCACACCTCAGATGTCAATTCCACCTTCTTCCCAACTGCGTGCTCAGACTCAACTCAATGGCACACAGCCTTTTCATCCTGAGGCCCCTAAGCTGCACCTCAAACTCTACATTCAGCCCAACATCTAAACTGCTTACTTGAACCTCTGGGACAGTGTCTGCACAAGCCCCAGCCTCACTCCTAATGCAGGTGAAAGCCTCATCCACACCTAAATCATATTTAGGCTCAATGGTAATCAATGCTTTCCTCACTAGCCTCGCCATTTCTAAATATACTCCAACTCTTCTAGGAGATTGTGGTCTGTATCACATCCTACACAGTCTTCACCAACCTCCTCTGACTTATCAATTTGAAAATGCTCATCCTGATTGCCTTCATTTTACTGTTTTCTCCAGCCCTATGGCCCAGCATGCAGCCATCACTCTTCTATCTCTGGCCAACTCTGAACTGACCCCTCCTTCCATTCCATTGTTAGTGTCAGCACCTTCAGCTACCATGCCACTGAACTCTGGCATTCTCCTTGCTAACTTTCTCTTTCCTCTTACAAAAGCTTACCTCATAACCATTGCCTCAGCAGTTATCTTCCTTCCTGATTGCTTTGTCAAGTAGCTAGTGACACTCCTGTAAAGTGCAGTGATTGACACTACAAGAACTCAACCTGAAGAATTAAAAAAATTGACTTTTCTTTTAAAAAGATGAACAATGTGTTCCAAAATGGTCACCAAAAGGCCAAAAGTCCTGACTTTGTATATTCAAACTGTCTATTGCCTGGTGCAAATAAATTCCACGCTAAGAGGTGCCAATTGCATCTATCCTAAACACGTCGAGAGACATTTTTGAACTGAATGGGATCTCCTGAAACAAAGAACATGTGAAGTAGCCACATCCTGGGCCATTGTCGGTCACTACAGGGAGGCAAATCTCTGTCTCCGAACAGAGGCAAAGTTGTGAAACCATTTTTGACCTTAAAAGTAGCTCTCTGGAGAGAGAGGGGAGAGACCCAGGAAGAGGCATCACGTTAGCTTTTCCGGCTGCGAGCTAGGAGAAAATCCAACAAGCAAAAAAGGAAGGCGCCCTGCTGTGAATTCTACATTTTCAACTGGTGCAGCAGAGAATTGGAAGTGATCCTCTTCCTTCAAATTGAACTTTTAACCTACAAACACCTCAGGTCTGCAACTAAAGAGTACTAGACCTACAAGAGACTTCAACAGGTTTACCATGAGCTCCAAAACCCTACCTCACTTAAAAAACACTTACCCTCTTTTCCTTTCTATCTATCTCTTCTTGTGTGTGTATGTGTGTGAGTGAATGCGTGAGCGGGTGCAGTTGCGACAATTTCAAAATAAGGCTCAATAAATAATTAATCTTCTGTTTTAAACCTACAAGAAAACCTGTCGCTGTCTGTTTATTTGACAAATAAAACACAAAGGGGTCAAAACCCTCATAACTTTGCTATGTTCAGGTGGGAGTTGAACGATGGGAACCATCCACACGCCTCACCACGTGGCCGTAATAAACTTGAGAGATTTCATTACGTGAAAGATACAGTAGGAATATGAGATGTTCTTGTTGTTGGAGTAGGCGTCAGCAACTGAATTCCTGTCTCATTCACTGAACAAACCTTTGATCACTTCCAAGCCAGGCTTCAATCCAGACAGCTCTCCGTCATTCATTTTATGTGCACTTATTTTCCTAAAAAGTTATGTGTGGGAAATATGTTAAATACCTATTGAAAATCCAACTATATTATATCCACTGTACTACCCTCAGTCCCTAACTTTGTTACCTTCTCAAAGAATGTCAGTTGATTTGAGATGCGTGGCCTATTGTTGCTGCATCCATGCACACTAATCTTTACGAGCCCTACAATCTTTAGAAGAACATTGATAACATCCTGTAAAATGTTCTCAAACATTTTCCCTACTGTGTTGCATTAACTGGTCGATAAGTTCCCACTCCTTTCTTCAAAACGAATGAACCATGCAGTGGCACTGCTGTTCGGGTTTTTACCTTATCTGTAAATGGGACATAGAACTTTCCAGAACTGCAGTTTTCATCAGTTAACTATACTATGCAGCCTTTCTTTATATTTCTACGACACTAAATATGGTTAACATAGTTAATGTCTCATAGCTAATCTGTCAGGGTTTACAGTGATGTGTGTCATTAATCTATCTGGGCTTCACTTACACCTGCAGAAGATGTTGACTGGTTCCATAGGGGCTGAAATGTTAGCAACCAGTCATTAATAACAAAAGCAGCCACTGGTACTTAGTAATATTGAGAGACTGATGTGTTACTTGAATTCCCCAGGGTATAGGTTATAAATATTATGTTACGTTTCTTTACCTTTTTTACCAATCAAGTTTGAGTTTGAAGTTAATCTATTATCTCACTCTGTCCATTCTTCGAGCACCTAGCTCACACTTGTTTAATCTGTTGTGAGAAACAATAGCAACTTGAATTTATTTCTAAAGTAGTGTCACGCACGCTGGATGTACGATAATACAAACTACAGGCTAACTCTGAAGAGTTATGAAAAACTGACTTTGTCTTTTAAAAAATGAACCTTTATTTTAAAAAGTGAACAATAGTCCAAAATGGCCACCAAAGGTAAAGGGATTGGCCTTTGCGTATTCAAACCATCTGACAAAGACAAAAGAGAAATCTTTAAAGCTAAGAGGTGTCAATTGCACCCCATTCAAAAACATTCCAGAAGTGAATGTCTTCTTCTGAAACAAGGAAGGTGTGAAGTAGCCATGTCCTGGGCCATTGTGCGATCACCATGGTGAGGAGGTGAGAACTTCTCCTAGCAGGAGGTGAGAAGTAACATAGCTTTACCTTAAAAAAGACAGCCTAAGTTCAGAAAGAGAGAGAGAAGCGACATCTAGCAGCTTGTGTTCCAGCAAGCCAGAAGGCACGTGCCCTGCTGTAAAATCCTGCATCTACATTAGACGGCAGTGAACCAGAACTGTCCCATCATCTTCAACTGCACCTTCAATCAAGAGAGAAATCTACACTCATCTCAGGCCTGCACCCATCGACAACTTGATTTCCAAGAGAATTCAATGGTTTATTGTGACCTCCCCCGCCCCGCTAAAAGCCCTTCTCTATCTGTCTATTCTTGTGTATGTGAGCAAAAGCGTGGGTGGATGCAGTTGCGACAATTTTGGGATAAAGCGTATTGATCAATAAACAGTTGATTTTTTTAAAAAACCTTCACTGTCGCTGTCTGTTTATTTGAAAAATAAACACCTAGGGGTTAAAGCCTAATAAGAAAATATTTGCTGCAGTCAGGAGGGAGTTGAATAGTGGGAACCACCCACATCGCACCACATGGCCAGAACAGTAGTTAAACATCCCAAGGTGCTTCACAGGAGTGTTATAAAACAAAATTTGACACCAGCCGCATTAGGAGATATTAGGTCAGATGACCAAAAGCTTGGTCAAAGAGGTAGGTTTTATGGAGTTTCTTAAAGGATGAAAGTGAGGCCCAGAGGCAAAGAGGTTTAGGGAGGGAATTCCAGAGCTTAGGACCTCAGCAGCTGAAGGCACGACCACCAATGGTGGAGCAATTAAAATCGGGGATGCTCAAGAGGCCAGAATCACTGGAGCGCAGAGATTTCAGAGGTTTGTAGGATTATAAATCCATGTGTGTTTAGAATATACATTCCCAATATTTAGGGGGTATAGTTAAATGCATCAAGATTTAATTTGTATGCCAATCTAACATTTTAAACAGGACTCCCACAGGGAGTGTTGCAGTGCATTGGAAGCATGTCTGTTTATTCTGGGTTCAAATCCAAGCTAGACTGATGTAATAGATGTCTCCTCTCTCCATCAACTAAAAGCCTTTAAGGGGAATTAGTTTGGAGAGTGTTGGGCCAGTTCCAACTGATTGCAAACTCAAGGCATAAAACTGCCCATAATTTAACACTAAATTGTCAATCTCATTCAGAAAGGTGATGAAGAAATGGAAATGCAGTAGAGTAGGGGTGCTGTTCTGATATTGGGGAAAAGGAGGAAGGGCTTTATTCTGCATCTTCCCCATGTTGCTATACACTAGAGTTCCTGATCCCAAGTCTGGAGGGGAAAGTGTTCCATTCCCCAGCTCTGACATCTCTCAACATGATCGGAAACACACCAATAAACTAACATCTTTAAAAAGAAGACTCTGGAGGAAATGCATTGCTAGTCCCATGCTGTTGCTGTCCTCAACTATAGGTGGAGTGGGGCAAAGGTAAAAAAACTGCCAAGTAGATTTTCATACCACTTGCTCAATGATGCAACTGAAGTACAGTATTTATAATATAGAGAGACATCCATGAGAAAGAGGTTGTGTTGTGTCTTCTGAAAGTCTCCCGCACAATGCCAGGCAATCATTACAAGTGCTTCAAGGAGGAAGATATTCAGAAGTTCACATAGAGGCAACTGAATTAAAAATGATCAGCTCTGGTACAATCTGACGCCTTTTAGATTGTGGAACAGTGGAGTTAACATTGGCCTGTGTTTGATGGGATGAGACACAACATAACCTTGCATAGTCCCCTCCTCCTGGTTTTCACAGATAACAAATAGAGGAAAATGCTTGCAATGATATTCCCAGATTGCTGAGGATGTGTTCTTTGTGCAGTTATGATGCAAATGATGGGTGTAAACCTGTACAAATAGAATGGGATCCTGTTATTCACTAGAGGTCAGGACAGAAATGATGCGTTTACTCACAGCTACCCTTCACAGGTGTAATAATACCAGCCTTTGCCCTACTCTAAAAACATAAATCATCAATGGAGATTTATCTTGTTTTTTCACAGTATCTGTACTTTTCTTTGCAATGCCTGTTTTTATTCATGAATGCCACTGAGTAACTGATTCTTTTTCCAGCCTCCAAACACCACCCCCTCCTTGCATGAAGACACCAACTCTTAATAGGATTCAATTGTGTTCAGTAACAAGTTCCTTATACCTTGCTCAATTCATCTTTCTTCAGATGTGAACCCAGACAGTCGACAGGCTATTCGATCATGGTGAGCATAACACTGCTGCTTCTCTTGGCCCACAAGCAGTATTGTAAAGGCATTTACCTCATGGATCTTCCCCTTCCCCCCTCCTTTTCCCTGCCAAGTTTCCCAAGGCCTGTGTTCAGAGATAAACAATCCTGTGCTCATTAAGCTACATTGGTTGAGCAATGTCTCGATTTTAAAACTCTCATCCTTGTTTTCAAATCCCTACATGGCCTCGCCCTTCCCTATCTTTGTAATCTCCTCCAGCCCCAAAACACTCCAAGATATCTGTGCTCCTCTAATTCTGGCCTCTTGAGCATCCCAGATTTTAATCATTCCGCCATTGGTGTCCATGCCTTTAGTTGCATTAGAGCCATAGAGTCATAGAGTTATACAGCACAGAAACAGGCCCTTCGGCCCATAGTGTCCATGCCAGCCATCAAGCACCTATCTATTCTAATCCCATTTTCCAGCACTTGGCCCGTAGCCTTGTATACTATGGCGTTTCAAGTGCTCATCTAAATACTTCTTAAATTAAATTGGCCGTAAGCTCTGGAATTCGCTCCTTAAACTTTTCCGCCTCTCTACCTCTCTTTCCTCCTTTAAGGCACTCCTTAATGCTTACCTCTTTGACCAAGCTTTTGGTCATCTGACCTAATATCTCCTTATATGGTTCAATGCCAAATTTAGTTTGACAACACTCCTGTGAAGCACCTTGGGATGTTTCACTACATTAAAGTCGCTATATAAATGCAGGTTGTTTTTGTTAAAATAGAAGCAAGCACCTCCTTAAAATTCCCCTCTGATTTTAAACCAATCGCTGAATGGGGAAGGTGCAGGGGCGACAACACATCTCATCTCAACGTCCCCATACTCTGGGTCCTACGATGAAGGGGTTTGTCACCTGACTGCCTAGCTCAACACAAGGGGCCTGCTGCATGGTTTGTGGGATAGAGACAAATGCATTGAGCTGGGAAAAACAGCAACAAATCTTATTTCCAGCCCAATGTATTTTTCTCCGTCCCATTAACCAATTTTTTAACAGCGGCAAAGAATAGTGGAGAGTTTTGGGATACTGACCAAAGTACAGCCTATTAAGATGTTTTATTTGAGACCTGATATTTCCACCAGTAATCAATTGCCCTTGACTTTCATGTTTTTCTCAGGGTTAATATGGGTGGTGATGCATTTTGTGTAATTATATCATCCCAAAGTTATGCAAATTATGGAAATTACAACATAATTTATAAAGCACCCAGACTGATCTGAAATCACCTGCAATCTATTTACAAACAGCAACTTTGGCCTTAGCTCCTTGGCACATCCGTTCTGAAAATAGTGAAAATCAGCCACTAAGCCAGGAACAAGTTGTGTCTCAGAAATGGCTTTTTGCTGATCAAATCAGGTCTCGTTATCATAAACTCCATTATTACAAGTCTCGTACTGTATGAAACTTTGATCTTCAGTCCTGACACAAACAGTTCAAAATCCTGGGAAATTGCTCTATCCTCAATAAGAGTGGCTGCTGATTAAATAACCTGCTCCTTTTGGCCTGTATTTTAGCAGGGGTGGGTTATGTAGGTGGGGGAGACAGAATTTCGGGTGGGAAACCCAAAAGTTTGTATTTCCTTGCATGCTGTGGAGTTTTAACCCCATCCCCAACAGCAGGAGGGGTGGGTCCAAGCCCAGGAGAGGGGTGGGGTGACTCCTATCCTGTTGGGGTCTTTGTTTGGGAGGATCTGATGGTGGGAAGCACTCCTGCTCTTCCTCGCCCATAAGCTGTTCTGTGAAGGCACTTCTCTGCGAAGCTGGTCTCGTCGCCCTCCAGCTGCTGGGTTTCCTGAGGCCTGGGAAACCCAGCCGGCCACAGTTCAATCTGCAAGCCATGTTCAATCCAAGGCTGCCAGCCTCATTAAGATATTTAAATTGCCAACCAGCTTCCCGGGAGTGGATTGGCTGCCCGCCCCTTGTCCTGCCCCCGTTAAACCTGGAAGTGGCCAGGTTGGGGGTGAGTTGGGGGGGGAGGTGGTCAGCCTTCAAAATTCTAAAATCTTAAAATCTGACATGGCCCCAACCCACCTGTTTGTGAGTGATATATATTTGGGCCGTTTAAAATAACTTGCCTTTCATTGCAGCTGCTTTTTCGGGAGCAGAGAGTGCGAGCGAGTGAGCAGCTGGGAAGGTCAGTTTAAAGTAAACTTAATTTCCTTTTGTTTTCGGCGGAGACCAGGGGGCTATTGGGTAAGTAAAACCCTATATATTTGGGCCGTTTAAAATAACTTGCCTTTCATTGCAGCTGCTTTTTCGGGAGCAGAGAGTGCGAGCGAGTGAGCAGCTGGGAAGGTCAGTTTAAAGTAAACTTAATTTCCTTGTGTTTTCGGCGGAGACCAGGGGGCTGCTGGGTAAGTAAAACCCTATATATTTGGGCCGTTTAAAATAACTTGCCTTTCATTGCAGCTGCTTTTTCGGGAGCAGAGAGTGCGAGCGAGTGAGCAGCTGGGAAGGTCAGTTTAAAGTAAACTTAATTTCCTTTTGTTTTCGGCGGAGACCAGGGGGCTGCTGGGTAAGTAAAACCCTATATATTTGGGCCGTTTCTGAACCCGAGACACTACACCTGTAGTGTCTCCCACCCGCCCTCCTCCTCTAACCAAAAAAAAGGACTCGGTGGTGTGTAGATAAGGTAAGGCTTTTTCTATTTCTCTTTTTTGTTTTATCATGTGATTGGTTAAAAACTTTTCGTTCCTTTTTCATTTAACTAAGTTTAAGCTTAAGATTAAAAATGGCAGGAGATCTCAGACCCGTGACATGCTCCTCTTGCTCAATGTGGGAGCTCAGGGACATGGCTGATGTCCCTGACTCCTTCACGTGCAGGAATTGTGTCCAGCTGCAGCTCTTGTTAGACCGCATGACGGCTCTGGAGCTGCGGATGGACTCACTTTGGAGCATCCGCGATGCTGAGGAGGTCGTGGATAGCACGTTTAGCGAACTGGTCACACCGCAGATTAGGATTGCTGAGGGAGAAAGGGAATGGGTGACCAAAAGGCAGAGAAAGAGCAGGAAGGCAGCACAGGTGTCCCCTGCGGGCATCTCCCTCCACAACAGGTATACCGTTTTGGATACTGTTGAGGGAGATGGCTCACCAGGGGAAGGCAGCAGTAGCCAGGTTCATGGCACCGTGGCTGGCTCTGCTGTTCAGAAGGGCGGGAAAAAGAGTGGAAGGGCTATAGTCATAGGGGATTCGATTGTAAGGGGAGTAGATAGGCGGTTCTGTGGTCGAAAACGAGACTCCCGAATGGTATGTTGCCTCCCAGGTGCACGGGTCAGGGATGTCTCAGATCGGCTGCAGAACATTCTGAAGGGGGAGGGTGAACAGCCAGTTGTCGTTGTGCACATAGGCACCAATGATATAGGTAAAAAACGGGATGAGGTCCTACAAGCAGAATTTAGGGAGTTAGGAGCCAAGTTAAAAAGTAGGACCTCAGAGGTAGTAATCTCAGGATTGCTACCAGTGCCACGTGATAGTCAGAGTAGAAATGAAAGAATAGTCAGGATGAATGCGTGGCTTGAGAGATGGTGCAGGAGGGAGGGGTTCAGATTTTTGGGACATTGGGACCGGTTCTGGGGGAGGTGGGACTATTACAAATTGGACGGTCTACACCTGGGCCGGACTGGAACCAATGTCCTTGGGGGTGCTTTTGCTAACGCTGTTGGGCAGGGTTTAAACTAATGTGGCAGGGGGATGGGAACCAAAGGAGGTCAGTGGAGAGTAAGGATGTAGTAACTAAAGCCTGTAAGGAACTAGATAATGAAGTCAGTGTGACTAAGGGAAAGAGTAGGCAGGGAGCAGATGATGAAAGCAAAGGGACTGGTGGTCTGAGGTGTATTTGTTTTAATGCAAGAAGTGTAATAGGTAAGGCAGATGAACTTAGGGCTTGGATTATGATGTTATTGCTATTACTGAGACTTGGTTAAGGGAAGGGCATGATTGGCAACTAAATATCCCAGGATACCGATGCTTCAGACAGGATAGAGAGGGAGGTAAAAGGGGTGGAGGAGTTGCATTACTGGTCAAAGAGGATATCACAGCTGTGCTGAAGGAAGGCACTATGGAGGACTCGAGCTGTGAGGCAATATGGGCAGAACTCAGAAATAGGAAGGGTGCGGTAACAATGTTGGGGCTGTACTACAGGCCTCCCAACAGCGAGCGTGACATAGAGGTACAAATATGTAAACAGATTATGGAAAGCTGTAGGAGCAACAGGGTGGTGGTGATAGGAGATTTTAATTTTCCCAACATTGACTGGGTTTCCCTTAGTGTTAGAGGTCCAGATGGAGCAGAATTTGTAAGGAGCATCCAGGAGGGTTTTCTAGAGCAGTATGTAAATAGTCCAACTCGGGAAGGGGCCATACTGGACCTGGTGTTGGGAAATGAGCCGGGCCAGGTGGTTGACGTTTCAGTAGGGGACTACTTTGGGAATAGTGATCACAATTCCGTAAGTTTTAGAATACTCATGGACAAAGACGAGAGTGGGCCTAAAGGAAGAGTGCTAAATTGGGGGAAGGCCAACTATACCAAAACTCGGCAGGAGCTGGGGAATGTAGATTGGGAGCAGCTGTTTGAAGGTAAATCCACATTTGATATGTGGGAGGCTTTTAAAGAGAGGTTGATTAGCGTACAGGAGAGACATGTTCCTGTGAAAATGAGGGGTAGAAATGGCAAGATTAGGGAACCATGGATGACAGGTGAAATTGTGAGACTAGCTAAGAGGAAAAAGGAAGCATACATAAGGTCTAGGCGGCTGAAGAAAGACGAAGCTTTGAAAGAATATCGGGATTGTAGGCGCAATCTGAAACGAGGAATTAAGAGGGCTAAAAGGGGTCATGAAATATCTTTAGCAAACAGGGTTAAGGAAAATCCCAAAGCCTTTTATTCATATATAAGGAGCAAGAGGGTAACTAGAGAAAGGATTGGCCCACTCAAGGACAAAGGAGGAAAGTTATGCGTGGAGTCAGAGAAAATGGGTGAGATTCTAAATGAGTACTTTGCATCGGTATTCACCGAGGAGAGGGACATGACGGATGTTGAGGTTAGGGACAGATGTTTGATTACTCTAGGTCAAGTCGGCATAAGGAGGGAGGAAGTGTTGGGTATTTTAAAAGGCATTGAGGTGGACAGGTCCCCAGGTCCGGATGGGATCTATCCCAGGTTACTGTGGGAAGCGAGAGAGGAGATAGTTGGGGCCTTAACAGATATCTTTGCAACATCCTTAAACACGGGTGAGGTCCCGGAGGACTGGAGAATTGCTAATCTTGTCCCCTTGTTTGAGAGGGGTAGCAGGGATAATCCAGGTAATTATAGACCGGTGAGCCTGACGTCAGTGATGGGGAGGCTGCTGGAGGGGATGCTGAGGGATGGGATCTATTCCCATTTGGAAGAAAATGGGCTTATCAGTGATAGGCAACATGGTTTTGTGCAGGGAAGGTCATGTCTTACCAACTTGATGGAATTCTTTGAGGGGGTGACAAAGTTGATTGATGAGGGAAGGGCTGTGGATGTCGTATACATGGGCTTCAGTAAGGCGTTTGATAAGGTTCCCCATGGTAGGCTGATGGAGAAAGTGAAGGCGCATGGGGTCCAAGGTGTACTAGCTAGATGGATAAAGAACTGGCTGGGCAACAGGAGACAGAGAGTAGCAGTGGAAGGGAGTTTCTCAAAATGGAGACGTGTGACCAGTGGTGTTCCACGGGGATCCGTGCTGGGACCACTGTTGTTTGTGGTATACATAAATGATTTGGAGGAAAGTATAGGTGGTCTGATTAGCAAGTTTGCGGACGACACTAGGATTGGTGGAGTGGCAGAATGTGAGGGGGACTGTCAGAGAATACAGCAGAATATAGATAGACTGGAGAGTTGGGCAGAGAAATGGCAGATGGAGTTCAATCAGGGCAAATGCGAGGTGATGCATTTTGGAAGATCCAATTCAGGAGTGAACTATACAGTAAATGGAAAAGTCCTGGGGAAAATTGATGTACAGAGAGATTTGGGTGTTCAGGTCCATTGTTCCCTGAAGGTGGCAACGCAGGTCAATAGAGTGGTCAAGAAGGCATACGGCATGCTTTCCTTCATCGGACGGGGTATTGAGTACGGGAGTTGGCCGGTCATGTTGCAGTTGTATAGGACTTTGGTTCGGCCACATTTGGAATACTGCGTGCAGTTCTGGTCGCCACATTGTCAGGGGGATGTGGATGCTTTGGAGAGGGTGCAGAGGAGGTTCACCAGGATGTTGCCTGGTATGGAGGGCGCTAGCTATGAAGAGAGGTTGAGTAGATTAGGATTACTTTCATTAGAAAGACGGAGGTTGAGGGGGGACCTGATTGAGGTGTACAAAATCATGAGAGGTATGGATAGCAAGAGGCTTTTTCCCAGAGTGGGGGATTCAATTACTAGGGGACACGAGTTCAAAGTGAGGGGGGAAAAGTTTGGGGGGGATATGCGTGGAAAGTTCTTTGCGCAGAGGGTGGTGGGTGCCTGGAGCGTGTTGCCAGCGGAGGTGGTAGACGCGGGCACGATAGCGTCTTTTGGGATGTATCTAGACAGATACATGAATGGGCAGGAAGTAAAGAGATACAGACCCTTAGAAAATAGGCGACAGGTTTAGATAGAGGATTTGGATCGGCGTAGGCTTGGAGGGCCAAAGGGCCTGTTCCTGTGCTGTAATTTTCTTTGTTCTTTGTTCTTTTGAGTGTTAAAATGCCCCTCTCTATCTCCACCAAATATCTCCGATGATATTGATGGGGTCTAAGCCAACATTTGAGCCACATTAGGTGGAAAGAGGAAATCATCAATGTCGAATTTTTAATCAGAGTCTTGAGGGGAATTTTAAGCCCCAAGGATGGGTGGCTCGAGGGTGATTGAAAATTCAATATTTTAAAATCCTCAAAGCTGACCGCAACCTACCCACTTTCTCCCAAGACCAACAAACAGACCTCCACGTGGTCAGACCCCCATGATCGGTTGACTCCCACCAGTCCTCAGCACAATGTCAGATTCACCCCCATCCCCTCCCAATGTCCCATTCCCTGCAACCCCCACCTGACAATGTTCAAACTCCCCCCTCCCCTTGTGATGGCAGATTTACCTGTCACCCACTCTACGTCAGCTTTCCCCCTGATGTGCAGGCAGCCTGTCAGTCTGGCTGGCTGTCGGCTGGGAAACTTGTTGAAACAATTTAAAAAGACTTCCTGCGATTACATTAGGCAGGAGTGCGGGAAACCCATACTTCTGGGATTCCCGTCTGAAAATTCTCCACCCCCACCCCTGCTCTCTTCCTGACTCAGAGCAAAGATTGGGCCCTTAGAGTTATACTGACAAATATCAGAGGGATTCTGTCAAAAACTACCAGAAAATACTTCAAATGTGTTTTTATCATCATTGATAATTGGATTGTATAGAACAGAAGGAGCATTATTCTGCATCTAATCTATAGCTGACATGGAAAAAGGTGAATAGAGCAGCGTAGAAAGGGCTTTATTCTGAATTAGATACTTAACACAAGTAATTCTTAAAGTGTGGTTTCCTGTTTACTATGCCTGGCCTGGGAATGCTTGATAGAGCATTATTAGAGGGAGCTTTGCCATGCTTCTAACTTGGACTGTACTTGGCATGAGAGTGGTGGATCGTGAAGTTCAGAAGTTCTACATTGCATCTAACCTGTGTTTTGCTTCATTTGAGAATGCCCAAACGTCAGTGTAGAGTTTTACTCTTCATCTAACCTGTGCTGTAAGTGATGGGTCAGCGGAGAGGGAGCCACTCTGGCTATATCTGTACTGAAAGTGCATAGCGGAGCAGTGTACAAGGATTTACCATGAATCTAATGTACATTGTAACTGATTGTGTAGAAAGTGAAAAAGAGTTTGCATTTCCAGCAACAACATGCATCACCTTCATGAGCACAGCAAATATTCATGCGAAATGATTATAGTGACAGAATAAAAGGCTTGTTTAATAGCAGCACAGTGATATGCAAACCTTGTGATCCATACATGACAGCTAATAAGCTAATATTGCTAATGTTTTTAATTACAAAATGAATATGACCTTTCAATGGTTCTAATTATATAATTAAACTTTCATTGCCATTTGAAAAACAAGTATCCCTGGGCCATTATAATGTGAAATAAGTTGGAAACAAACTTATAAAATATGCATGAATCAGCTGAGGGCAGTTCCATACAATGCCTGATTCTACAAAGCTACATCTATCACCAGAGTCATCTTACAATGGAGAATAATTTGCAAACTAGTATAGGGGCTCTGAGCCTAATTAAGGACAGTTATTGATCTTTAAACCAATTTGAAGAGGCTCAGATCACGATCCTAATGAACCAAAAGTAATATTTGAAAATTTGCACATAAGCAAGCCCCCACAAACAGTAATGTGACAACGACAAGATAATCTGTTTTTTGTGATGTTGATTGAGGGATAAATATTGGTCTGGACACCGGGGAGAACTCTCCTGCTCTTCTTCGAAATAGTGCCATGGGATCGTTTACATCCACCTGAGAGAGCAGTCAGGGCCTTGGTTTAATGTCTCATCCAAATGACAGCAGCCCTGACAGTAAAACACTGCAGTGTCAGGGTAGGAGTCCCACCATGGAACATGAATCCACAACTGTCGATCTCAGAGACAAGAGTGCTACCAACTGAGCCACAGCTGACACTAAAAGCACCAAAGAGGTGTTTTTTTTTTAACCTCTCTTTGCAAGACCAGGAGTGCTGCTCTGGCACCACAAGGAAAGTTTAGGCTTCCATTTGCCTGGTCATAAGGTCCCCCCAGACCTCCTTCCAGTGACTTACCTCAGGGCCGGAGATTGTTCTTTCGATCCTCACTGGCAGCTTTTTGCTGCCCCACATTCAGCTCCTGCTCACTAACTGCCTGCCTCATCCCGAAGCTTTTGCTAGGCAACTGACTGGAAGCGTGCAGATGAGGCCTGGGCATTAAAATTGTGATTGCGACGATTTACTCCTCGCCTGTGCCCTCAACCCAAATGATTCCTGCCCCGAGATAAAATTGGGCTACTGAATCTGTAACTCAGACTGAGAGAAGATAAATAAAACAGCAAATACAAATACCTAACATATTAACAACGACCTACATTTATATAGGGCCTTTAACGTAGCAAAATGTCCCAAGGCGCTTCACAGGAGTATTTTCAAACAAAATTTTACACTGAGTCTCATAAAGACCAGGTCAACAAAAGCTTGGTCAAAGTGATAGGTTTTAGGGAATGTCTTAAAGGGGAGGGAGGTAGAGAGGAGGAGTGATTAAAGAAGGGAATTCCAGATCTTAGGGCCTAAACAGCTGAAAGCACAGTCTCCAATGCTGGATGAAGGAGATTGGGGATGCACAAGAGGTCGGAAATAGATTTCAGATATCCCGGAGGGTTATGGGGCTGACGTAGATTATAGAGATAGGGAGAAATCCGGCTAGGGAGGGACTTGAAAACAAGGATGAGAACGTTCAAACCGAGGTGTTGCCGGGACGAGGAACCAATGGAGGTCAGTGAGCACAGGGGTGATGGGAGAATGAGACTTGGTGCGAGTAAAGATGATCTCAAGTTTACAGAGTGTGTAAGAGAGGAGGCTGGCAAGCACAGTATTGGAATAGTCAATAACAATGATTAGATTCTATAACAAGAGGTTTTTGAGATAAAATTTGGTTTTGGGTTGGCTAAAATGGTGTTCTGAACATTAAAATAGATCATTATCAAACGACAAGAGTTTAAGCCCAGAGACTATACACTGATGTTCCATTCAGCCCATCAGGTGCCTGCCACCATACTGAGCAGGACATTGGTCTTTTTATGCTCTTAACTGTCCCATTGTTCAAAGATCTGAAATATTAGTGAAGTTACGTTAAACTTGTGTTGAGCCTTGGTTAGACCACACTTGGAGTACTGTGTACAGTTCTGGTCACCAAAAGGACACAGAGGCACTGGAGAGGGTGCAAAAAGGATTTACAAGGATGATACCAGAACTCCAAGGTTTGCTGCCCCCGAGGCAGCTGCAGTGGGGAACAGACTATTGCCCACCTCCTTCTGGAATGTGCCTTTGCAAAGCAGGTCTGGAAAGAGATGGTGGTTTTTGTCGTGGTTCATCCTGAGCAGCTCTGTATCACAGGACTCAGTTCTCTATGAGCTGTTCCCAAGGATGCACACAGAGATAAACATCAACCGCTGCTGGAGGACCATCAACTTGGTGAAGATCAGGGAGGAGGATTGTGATATACTTGAACAAATTAGCATTGAAAGGGAGGAGGTATTAGCGGTTTTAGCAGGCTTAAAAGTGGATAAATTCCTAGGCCCAGATGAGATGTATCCCAGGCTGTTATGTGCGGCAAGGGAGGAGATTGCAGGGGCGCTCTGGCCACAGGAAAGGTGCCAGAGGACTGGAGGACAGCGAATGTGGTACCATTATTCAAGAAGGGTAGCAGGGATACGCCAGGTAATTACAGGCCGGTGAATCTAACATCAGTGGTCAGGAAATTATTGAAAAAAATTCTGAGGGACAGGATTAATCTCCACTTGGAGCGACAGGGATAGTCAACATGGCTTTGTCAGGGGGAGATCATGTCTAACAAACTTGACTGAATTTTTCGAGGAAGTGTCCAGGTGTGTAGATGAGGGTAAAGCAGTTGAGGTAGTCTACATGGACTTCAGTAAAGGTTTTGAAAAGGTCCAGCATGGAAGATTGGTCAGGAAGGTGAGAGCCCATGGGATCCAGAGCAATTTGGCAAATTGGATCCAAAATTGGCTAAGTGGCAGGAGGCAGAGGGTAATGGGCGAAGGTTATTTTTGTGATTGGAAGCCTGGGACCAGTGGTGTACCACAGGGATCGGTGCTGGGACCCTTGCTGTTTGTAGTGTACATTAATGATTTGGATGTGAATATAGGAGGTATGATCAGTAAGTTCGCAGAGGACACGAAAATTGATGGTATCGTAAATAGTGAGGAGGAAAGCCTTAGATTACAGGATGATATAGATGGGCTGGTAAGATGGGCAGAGCAGTGGCAAGTTGAATTTAATCCTGAGAATTGTAAGGTGATGCACTTTGGGAGGACTAACAAGGCAAGGGAATATACAAAGGATGGTAGGACCCTAGGAAGTACAGAAGGTCAGAAGGACCTTGGTGTACTTGTCCATAGATCACTGAAGGCAGCAGCACAGGTAGATAAGGTGGTTAGGAAGGCATATGGGATATTTGCCTTTATTAGCCAAGGCATAGAATACAAGAGCAGAGAGGTTATGATGGAGCTGTATAAAACGCTATTTAGGCCACAGCTGGAGTACTGTGTACAGTTCTGGGCACCACACAATAGGAAGGATGTGATTGCACTGGAGAGGGTGCAGAGGAGATTCACCTGGATGTTCCCTGGGTTGGACATTTCAGTTATAAAGAGAGACTGAAAAGGCTAGGGTTGTTTTCCTTAGAGCAGAGAAGGCTGAGGGGGGACCTGATTGAGGTATACAAAATTATGAGGGGCATAGATAGAGTAGACAGGAAGAAACTTTTTCCCTTAGCGGAGGTGTCAATAACCAGGGGGAATAGATTTAAGGTAAGGGGCAGGAGGTTTAGAGGGGATTTGAGAAAAAAAAATTTTCACCCAGAGGGCGGTTGGAATCTGGATCGCACTGCCTGAGGGGGTGATAGAGGCAAAAATCCTCACACCATTTAAGAAGTAGTTAGATGAGCACTTGAAATGCCATAGCATACAAGGCTACGGGCCAAGTGCTGGAAAATGGTGTTAGAATAGATAGGTGCTTGATGGACACGGTGGGCCGAAGGGCCTGTTTCTGTGCTGTATAACTGTATGACTCTATTTGGTCTGCCTGAGACTTGCGTGTTTACCAGTGCAAAGAGCTGTCGTTGGCCAAGTGTTGCAGACTGGCATATTCCAAGGTCCAGGACTACCTCTGAGGGATGCACTAAACCTTGGGGCAACCCGCACAAAGGCTCAATAGGGAAAGGCCACTGTGAAAGGCCCTCCCACCGTATTATACTGAGGAAACTGTCTAAAACCCTTCAGACTGTATGCATCAGTGAACATTTGACATAAAATGTAAATCTACATTGTAAATATAACCTGTAATGGCAAGTGTAGCGAGGCACCTCATGTACTGTTTTGAAAGAAACTGATAAATATTGCACTTTATGTAATGTCAAGTTTGAACTGTTATGCAATGTACTTCTATGAATTTTATGAATAAGTATATTTTGGGGAAAGAAAGGATGAGCAGGCTGAGTCTTTTTTCTCTAGAACAGAGAAGGTTGAGGGATGACCTGAAAGAGTTCTTTAAAATTATGAAAGGTTTTGATAGAATAGACACAGAGAATTTTTCCACTTGTGGGGAGGAGCAAAACTGGAGGTCATCAATATAAGATTGTCATCAAGAAATAAAATAGGGATTTCAAGAGAAATGTCTTTACTCAGTGAGTGGTGAGAATGTGGAACTCACTACCACAGGGAATGGTTGAGGTGAATTGTATAAATGTATTTGAGGAGACGATAGATAAGCACATGAGGGAGAAGGGAATAGAGGGTTGACTGTTAGAGATAGATGAGGAAGGATGGAAGACTCAAGTGGAGCATAAACACTAGTATGGACTGGTTGGGCCCAATGGCCTGTTTCTGTGCTGCATACTCAACTTAATGTAATATATCAAGAGTATCCAATCCCATCCAGCCTGCCATGTCTGTGTTCACTCCGCTCTGAGTCTATTGAATCCCATCCCAGCTTTTTCCTATGCCATTTAATATTTTCCTCTTCAGTGTTTATCTAATTAATTCTTATGATTGATTTGGCTTCAATATCCATTTGTGGGAATGCAATCTAAATGCTAATAACATTTTGCCTGAAAAATTTCTCCAATTGTCCCCCCCCTTTTATAATTTTAGTACTAATCTTAAATCTATGCCCATTCATTATCAATTCACCGATCAGCAGAAGCAATATTTCTTTATTGAGCCTCGGAAGCCTTTTCAAAATTCTGAACACTTTTATTAGATCCTCTTTGACATGCTCTGCTTCAGTGAATATGACTGTAGTTGTTTCAGTCTCTCATCTTATATCCGCTTGCAGTGGTGAATCATCGCAGTAAAGATCATTTTCATCTTTTACGTGGCTGCAATATCTTTTCTACGATGCAACACCCAACAGGATTCCAACCGTGGCTTAACTAATATCTGTTGAAACTTCATTCATCACCTTGCTTTTCTAGTCCCATGTTCCAGAATCCCAGGGCTGAATTTTATGTGCCATAAATGGTGGCCCACCTGCGCAGGTCACATGTCACGGAGCCACCATAATGCTTCGGGCAGCGGCTCAATAATATAACTGGGGTGGGTCGTCCCCCCCCCCATCCCCCAATCACGTGGAGGGGGCAGGCTGTACGTCCCCAGCAATGGCGTCAGCTGCCTGTGTGCAGGAACTGATGCCATTTTGAAAGGGCTAATTTAAATATTTAAAGGGAAATGGAATTTTTTTTTAAAATGCCTCTCTACCACCCCCTCAATAGCAATTAAATTAATTATTTGCTCTTCCCCCCAAAACACTTACCTTTACCATCTGACCTTCACCCATCCCCCACCCCCACAAACTGCACAGACTTTCACCTACAACCCTTCCCATCATCCCCTACATCCATGACGCTAATTTGACCATGTTTCGTCCCCCACTCACCCCCACCCCGCCACCAGTGTGGACAGGGATCTGAAGACACGGGAGCGCCGGCCACCGGGCCAAAGATCACAGCGGGACATCAGGCAGCAATGTGAGTGTCATTCAATCATTCATTTTAATTTATTTCAATATTCAAATTGGCGTCCCGTCACCGAGCGGCGGGGAGGCTACCGTGAGGCCTCGCTGCCACTGGTAATATCAGGTCGGACCCTCCTGTCATCGGGCATGTGGTGGCCCTCTCCCGGAGGCATTTTCAGGCCACTCCCCCGCCACGGAACCCAACACCTCGGGGAGAACAAAAATCCAGCCCCTAGTTAGGAATGTTGCATTTATTCAGTGCTCATGGCGATCAGAGTGTCATTGTCTTGCACAGAGGAAGTTACTGCATGGGATAAATGGGCTGCATCTGACATTAATCCCACCATGAAAGGCGCTTTCACTCACATGGCCTATAAAATTACCACAAGATTTCTCTGACTAAGTACATCTTCTGTGTCATTGTACTGAAAACATCCCACACACCCAGTTAATACAGATCCTGTGCTCAACCTCAAATGTTTCCTGATGGGAGAATGGCCTGCAAACTCCAATGTAGCATTGTTGACCCAGACATGCCTGACACAATATGCTGTTGCCGTGTCCCAATTATATGAATACAATTTAAATGCATCCGTAGAAATCTCATCCTTTTCTTCAATAAATCAACTTTAAGCTTGAGAACTGAGAATTGGGTTTTGAATATGAGGGAGGAGAAGAAATGACCAAAAGGGGTAGCAACTGACATTGGGGCTGTCTTCAGATAATATTTGAGTAGTCCCCGTCAATATTGCTATCGATATTCAACCCGCGGTTCCGGACAGAGTGTTTCTGAAGATGTTCCTGTTATGGTGGCTACACACGAATGATCTGGTTGCAACTTTATGTATGTTCTAAGATGTGGTTGTTTGGTATTTCTGATATATGTTTAAAGTGATACAGTCTTTTGTTTTAAGATAAGTATAATTATATTAATATTAAAGAGGTTCTGCCCTCTTAAGTTTGAAGGACCTCTTTTTTGTTGCTTCGTCAAGCAATCTAACCATAGGATCCAATTTGTGTTTAAAATCTGTCACTGTGTTTTAAACCAATATGCACCTCAGATCAACACAGCCAAAAGAATTTGTATTTATATAGCACCTTTAATGTAGTAAATGTTATTGCGCTTCACAGGTGCATTATCAAACAAAATTTGACACCGAGCCACATAAGGAGATATTAGGGCAGATTACCAAAAGCTTAATCAAAGAGATAGGTTGTAAGGAGCATCTCAAAGGAGGAGGGAGACACAGAGAGTTTTAGGGAGGGTATTCCAGAGTTTAAGACAAAGGCAGCCGCCACTGGTGGATCGATTAAAATCAAGGATGTTCAAGAGACCAGAGTTAGAGGAGCGCAGATGTCTCACAGTATTGTGGGGCTGGAGGAGATTACAGATATAGGGAGAGATGAGACCTCAGGGGGATTTGAAAACACCTGGACAAAACAATCCTCAGTTGTTCCATCCAATTCTCTCTTGTTCCACAAGAAGGCCTGGGGGAGGAGGGTAATGAGTGATCTGGGGGGTGATAGGTGGTCTGAGGGCAATGATCAGTGGTGTGGTAGGGGTAGTGATTGGATGCCGTCTGGGGGGTGATGATGGGTGGTCTAGAGGAAGAGGGGTGCAATCGGTGGTCTCAGGTGGCAACCTGTATTCTTTTAATATGGGTTCAGGAGGAACATTCCTGTTGATCCTGGCTCCATATTCAGGTAAACTGCCTTCCTGGCAGTTAGTGCGAGTTCAGCACCTGGCAGGTGAAACGCTGTGACAATTCAAAAATTGAAAACGGCTCCTGCTAGGCACACAGAACCTTCATTTGAATGAATCTTGCTGACCTTTAAGATATTGTTGACCTGCTCTCCTGCCGCCAGCGCATCTACCTTAACCAATAAGCGACAGGGCACATTGCTGGCTGGAAATATGTGCACACTCCCTGCCTGCCATATTGGGTAGTAGACCAGTTAGCCCCCAAAAGCTGGCACTGCCCAGCTGAATTTCCAAGCCTGTACCTCATATGGACAAATTCTATTGAGTAGCTTTGCAAATCTCAGCAAGGTCAAAGAGTCTCTACATCCCCGCACGTGTCAACTGCTCATGACACGCAAATATCACCAGTGGCTTCTTTCTCCTCAAAGGTGTCCTATGCCACATGGTCCCTCAGGGCAGGCTACAGGTGGTGGTAGGAAAACCACAACCAAAGTCTGCCCCATCTTGAAAATCACTTTGTATTTAGCACCTAAAATTTAAAAAAGGAAATCTCCATCTTTACTTTTTAATCAGCTGTATTGGTGATTTGCTGCTGATTGCACACACCATTCCTTTCAGATCTAGTGTTTAGTTTTCAGGAGTTTCATAAAAAGTTTTTAATTTCAATGTTAAATGAGCTGAAATGACGAGGTTTAAAATTCCTCTGTGTGATGCCCACTTTCAGTTTGTAAACTTGACAGCTGTACATCCTGTTGAAATTGATAAAAAGAGGGAATAATTTTCACAGGACTTTATGAGGACATTCTGAGTGGAACGCTCCATTCCAGTTTTGTTTGTATAGGATGGTGCTGCTGAATAATTACTGCCTACAGACTCCCTGTCACGTGTGTAAACGACACCCATTTCAAGCAGATTTCATGCCCTTTTTGACTCCATTTAGTGTATAGAGCCTTATGCGTCTCAAACCTACTCTTCCATAACTATGTCTCTTCCTGACTTTAACAGTTTTCTCAAAAATTGTCTTTTCAAACAGGCTTTTTCATTTTTGCACATCTGTTTACCAAATCACTGTGGTGGCATAACATTGATTCATGCCCATAGCTGACAGATTTGAATATGCCATCAGTTAGAGGTACAAAGAGAAGATACAATTGGGAAAGGCTCTTCTGTGCTTTATTGGGTTTGTTCAGCATGGGGACTCGGCAGTACACTGTCATATCCCTCCTGTGCATTATTGGGTTTATTCAGCATGGGGACTCGGCAGTACACTGTCATATCCCTCCTGTGCATTATTGGGTTTATTCAGCATGGGGACTCGGCAGTACACTGTCATATCCCTCCTGTGCATTATTGGGTTTATTCAGCATGGGGACTCGGCAGTACACTGTCATATCCCTCCTGTGCATTATTGGGTTTATTCAGCATGGGGACTCGGCAGTACACTGTCATATCCCTCCTGTGCATTATTGGGTTTGTTCAGCATGGGGACTCGGCAGTACACTGTCATATCCCTCCTGTGCATTATTCGGTTTGTTCAGCATGGGGACTCGGCAGTACACTGTCATATCCCTCCTGTGCATTATTGGGTTTATTCAGCATGGGGACTCGGCAGTACACTGTCATATCCCTCCTGTGCATTATTGGGTTTATTCAGCATGGGGACTCGGCAGTACACTGTCATATCCCTCCTGTGCATTATTGGGTTTGTTCAGCATGGGGACTCGGCAGTACACTGTCATATCCCTTCTGTGCTTTATTGGGTTTATTCAGCATGGGGACTCGGCAGTACACTGTCATATCCCTCCTGTGCATTATTGGGTTTGTTCAGCATGGGGACTCGGCAGTACACTGTCATATCCCTCCTGTGCATTATTGGGTTTATTCAGCATGGGGACTCGGCAGTACACTGTCATATCCCTCCTGTGCATTATTGGGTTTATTCAGCATGGGGACTCGGCAGTACACTGTCATATCCCTCCTGTGCATTATTGGGTTTATTCAGCATGGGGACTCGGCAGTACACTGTCATATCCCTCCTGTGCATTATTGGGTTTATTCAGCATGGGGACTCGGCAGTACACTGTCATATCCCTCCTGTGCATTATTGGGTTTATTCAGCATGGGGACTCGGCAGTACACTGTCATATCCCTCCTGTGCATTATTGGGTTTGTTCAGCATGGGGACTCGGCAGTACACTGTCATATCCCTTCTGTGCTTTATTGGGTTTATTCAGCATGCGGACTCGGCAGTACACTGTCATATCCCTCCTGTGCATTATTGGGTTTGTTCAGCATGGGGACTCGGCAGTACACTGTCATATCCCTCCTGTGCATTATTGGGTTTATTCAGCAAGGGGACTCGGCAGTACACTGTCATATCCCTCCTGTGCATTATTGGGTTTATTCAGCATGGGGACTCGGCAGTACACTGTCATATCCCTCCTGTGCATTATTGGGTTTATTCAGCATGGGGACTCGGCAGTACACTGTCATATCCCTCCTGTGCATTATTGGGTTTATTCAGCATGGGGACTCGGCAGTACACTGTCATATCCCTCCTGTGCATTATTGGGTTTATTCAGCATGGGGACTCGGCAGTACACTGTCATATCCCTCCTGTGCATTATTGGGTTTATTCAGCATGGGGACTCGGCAGTACACTGTCATATCCCTCCTGTGCATTATTGGGTTTATTCAGCATGGGGACTCGGCAGTACACTGTCATATCCCTATCACCAACATGTACTCCCATCTAACAATGATTACGTGCTGAAAGCGCAGAGTGTGCTGATGATGAGCTCTGATTACTCAATCAGATTCCCTTATGTGTAACAAGTTCTTTATGAACAGGTTTGCAATTTTGTTACTTGTAGCACACAGAGGAAATCTTCCCTCAAATCAACAAAGAAAGTAAACATCAGCTATCAACTAATATTTCTTTTTTGTTTGTCGGGTTTTTTTTGTGTGTTTGAGGGCAGGAACTCAATAGTAAGAAGGAACGAACTGGATATGTGCTGCCTGCCTTTCTTCCTTCTGTTTGCAGACTATAAAATGATCGTCGTGTTGGAATTCACATGTCATGTGCTCACTTACATTACCTACAGCAGTGACGACACCTCAATAGTGCTTTATTGATTATGAAGCTTTTGGGATTCCCCAAGGTCATGCAAGATGCAAGTCTTGCTTTCTTTTTGACTATAGATAATCACACAAAGGAGCTAAAGCAGGCAATTTACACATTGGTAAATACTTTCTGTAAAGTTGGTGGCACTACTATAAGCAGTTGAAAATCAGCCATTTGGGTTACACTGCCACTTCATTAAGATTACAATCAGTGAGACATGGGTAAGGAAAGATGGATGGGGAAAGATCATTTGGCACATCAAGCCCATCCCAGCTGGACATGGTACAGCCACAAACACCCTCTAGTCTCACAATCCCCTGGGAAAGCATGTGCAGTGGCTTAGAGAAAGGTACATCACTGTAGCCCTGAAATTATGCTACACCAATATTAGCATTTGGACACCAATGAGTTTGTATGCAATTCCTTTGTTCACCATTTTACTGAAGATGTAAATCCTTTTACAACAAGTATGTTAATGCCTCCATTAAAATAACAGTCAAAGGAATGGCATACAAACCCATTCACTACACAGCATCATTTCATGGCCTATGCTAGAATATTGTGCTGGGGCCCAACCCCAAACATCCATGACTATAAGTGAAAATAATTTTGAATCAGTCTGGTTTTTGTGGGCAGATTATTGGGGAGTCACAAGGAAAGTTGCTGAGGTTGTTATTGGCTGGAAAGAGTTGATGGGAACAGATCAAGAGGCGAGCAAAGAAGAACATGGTGAGACGACGTGATGAATGAATGGATAAGAGTGACACCAGAGGCAGGGGGTAACATTAGAGGCTGGTACAATCCACCTGCAAAGTATAGAGTCTGTTGCTCATTAACCTCCAGGGAGATGGTGCAGAAATTTCTCAAACTGAAACTGAATAGCTATGTCCCATCACATGCTCAGTGGCCAATAGTGGAAAATGAGCGAGAGCTCCATCCCACCCTGGCTGTGCCCACTTGGTGCTGCTGGCTAGTTTGGGAAACTGGGGAATGCTGGCACAGGAAGGGCCCACTTCAAAGAGTCAGGTGCTTCCTTTAGTATTCATTTGGGGACATGGATGTCCTGCTCAACATTTCCCAAAGCTCAAGCATGCAGGGCCTGAGGCCAAAGAGATGGACCTATGAAATGGACAACCAGCATTGCTAAGAATAAACCGTGGTGGCAGCTTATTAAAAGACCATAGGGAAGTATGTTGATCTCTGCAATATTTCAGTCATTTCTTTTTACCAGTTTTGCAAAGTGTTCTCATTAGCTTCGGTGCCATTTGTTCTATTTTTTGTTCGCCTCAGCACCTTTACTGAACAATGGGTTTCCCATTAAGGATGCTCCAATCTGAGGTGTTTGGAAGGAGATGAGAAGGACCTACAGAAGGATGTCATGCAGGCCAGTCTGTGCGAGAGGTGTTCTGTGCCCACCAGCTATGCACCCTGATACTCATATCTGCAGACAGAGGGAGCTACAACTTGCTTTGGTAGACAATGCTGCTCCTCTTCCCAAAGGAAGCTGGGACAGCTGGCTTAATGGGACCACCAAGATATGTAAATGTCTCACTATGTAAAATATTGGCAAATTTCTTGCAAGCCCTTCAATCACAATACGTTTTTAAAAATTAACTCTTAGGATGTTCACATCACTGGAAAGGCTGGCATTTATTGCCCATCCCAAGTTGCTCTGGGAAGGTCATGGAGTCATAACAGCACAGAGAAGTCCATTTGGCCCATCAAGTCCAAGCCAACTCTCTGTAGAGCAATCCAATCAGTTCCATTCTCCAGCTCTATCCCCATAGCCCTGAAAGTTTATTTCCTTCAACTGGCCATCCAATTTCCTTTTGAAATTATTCATCATCTCCTCTTCCACCACCCTCGTAGGCAGCGAGTTCCAGGTCATTACCACCCTCTGCATAAAAAAGTTCCTTCTTACATCCCCCTGCATCTCTTGCCCAAAACCTTAAATCTGTGTCTCCTAGCCCGTATACCATCAGCTAATGAGAACAGCTTTACTTTGTCTACCTTATGTAAACTGGTCATAATCTTGTACCACCTCTATCAAATCTCTCCTCAATCTCCTTTGCTTCAAGGAGAACAACCTCAGTTTCTTCAACCTAACTTTATAACTGGAACCGTTCAGGTAAATCTCCTCTGCACCCTCTCAAGGACCCTTACGTTCTTCCTGAGTGTGGTGACCAGAACTGGCCATAATACTCTAATTGTGGCCTAACCAGAGCTTTATAAAGGTTCAGCATAACATCCCTGCTTTTGTACTCAATATCTCTATTATGAAGCCCAAGATGCCATATGCTTTATTAACCATTCTCTCAGTATGTCCTGCCATCTTCAAAGATCTATGCACATGAACTCCCAGATCCCTCTGTCCATGTACACTCTTTAGAGCTGTGCAATTAAGTTTATATTGCCTCTCTCTATTCCTTCTGCCAAAATCACCTCACACTTCAAGGTATTAAATTCCACCTGCTACTTGTCTTCCCATTCTGTGAGCCTAATATTGTCCTATTGCAGATAATTGGTATCATCCTTACCATCTGCCACACCTCCAAGTTTGGTATCATCAGCAAATTTTGAAAGTTTACTCTGTATTCCAATACCAAGTAGCAGAAGCACCAGACATAACCATTGATGTCACCAATCTCAAGGCAATAGCAAAATTCTAGTACCTTGATAGTGTGCTCTCTAGTGATGCCACTGTTGATGAAGATATTCATGCACACATCCAGAAAGCAAGTTCTGCCTACGGCTGACTTCATGATCGTGTCTGGAAGCAACGTGGCATTAAGCTGAAGACTAAAATCAAACTCTACCAGGCCACTCTCCTTACCACCCTGCTGTATGGCACAGAATTCTGGATTTGCTGTAGGCACCACATCAAAGCTCTGGAACGCTTCCACCAAAGACACCTGAGCTCCATGATGAGAATACGATGGCAGAAGAAAATCACAAACAACAACGTCCTCCATCGTGCTGGCCTCAAAAAGCATGGAGACCATCCTCCAGAAAATTCTACTTAGATGGGCAAGCCATGTCTCCCACATGGATGATTACAGAATCCCCATGCAGGTCTTCTAGGGGGAACTGTCTCAGGGCAAATGACATTAAAGAGATCAGTTCAAACAATGTAAGGACACCCTACAAAAGGGCATTACAATCCTCTGCATTTCAGACCTCCACTCTTAGGAAAACGCTGCAGCTGACCAGCCTACGTGGAGGCGAACACTGAAGTTTGTTTCAGCATGTTTTGAGGACCAAACTCATAATATCCAATGTGTCCAGTGGAAGGCCAGAGGTGGCGCAGCAGCAGAAGGTCCCCCAAGCATCAACAATGACATTACGAACCGCCAGTTCAGTGGACATCCATGCTGATCCTGCAACGGACTCTTCAGTTGAGAGAGGACAGAAGACAATGAAATCATTTACAGCTTGGACATACTCAAACCACAAGGGGTGGAATCTTATCATTAACATGGCATTCCAAATGGCAGGACAGGAAGTTGTTGTAACTTACGCTTCTGTCCCAAATCCCATTCCCCATGCGATTTTCTGTTTCGATGGGCACAGGGGACACGTGGGATTGTGCAGCGGGGGCGGTTTTTCATTGGTAGAACCCACTATCACT
This sequence comes from Heterodontus francisci, assembly GCF_036365525.1. Classification (NCBI taxonomy): domain Eukaryota; kingdom Metazoa; phylum Chordata; class Chondrichthyes; order Heterodontiformes; family Heterodontidae; genus Heterodontus; species Heterodontus francisci. The sequence continues at coordinate 112,345,293 of NC_090377.1, forward strand.
GCGCCATGCATCATGATTGCCACAGATATAAAACATTCTTTGCTTGCAGCCTCAAGGATCAACAGCCTTCCTTTCATCTTAGTATCTTCAGACTAACTTAAATTGAAGCTTTTACTTAAATCAAAATGTTTTTGCCTCCCTTACTTTGTGAAAGTCACCACCAACTTCACATCATTTATTTTACCTGCAGCCAAAGTGAATCACATGTCAGCCAATACCCTCAATTTACCCCACAGCTCCCTGACGTTGACAGCACTCATCCCTCTCTTTAGACCCTTGCCAAATATCTTCACATAGTACTGATCTAATCCACCCACCATCCCCGCAGCCAACAATATGCAAATGCACCATCAACATCAACCATTCAACCATCTGGCCGCTCCACTCCACCCTCCCCTACTCCTCGATGCACCTGATCAACCCCACCCTTCCCTCCCCAACTACCCTCCCCTGCTCCTCCATATTGCCTCCACCAATACCTGCACACCATCCCTTGAGATGATTTACGCTTGCTGGTACTGAACCTGGAGGCAAACGTCCATTCCACTGCTGGCCTTAGTTTAGCGGATGTGTTAAAGAGAGAAGAGCATAGTCCTGCAACTCAGCTGCACAATTCCGACTGCTGCATGGCACTTTGAAGCATTTGTGAACGTGCTCGCCGTTCACTTAATCTGTCAGGTAGGACTAAATCGTAACTGTGTATGGTAATGAGTAGTCATGTTATTTAAATGAATGCAAAGCTGCAATCCACCACCGCACTAGGGAAACCCCGCAACGCCCCCGCAAACCCACCAATGACTTAATTCCTCTAAAATATCCTGCCATCTGAAATCCGAAAAAACACCTCCTGCCTAATTTTATCACCCCACACACCACCAAATTCTCCATGGCAGGCAGCATAAAATTCCCCCCGAGGAGTCTACCACGAATCATGTCATTTATAAATATCAGGAAAAGCAGTGGTCTTAGCATTGAGCCTTGGGGAAAACCATTGTCTACCATCATCGAGTCTGAAAAACAGCCATTTACCGTGACTCCTTAAGCTACATCTTTATCCAAGCTGACACTGACCCTCCTATTCCATGAGCGTTAATTTTATTAACCAGCCTTACTATTTTTTATTTTATTTTTAGAAATACAGCACTGAAACAGGCCCTTTGGCCCACTGAGTCTGTACCGACCAACAACCACCCATTTATACTAATCCTACATTAGCCCCATACTCTCTACCACATCCCCACCATTCTCCTACCGCCAACCTACACTAGGGGCAATTTACAGTGGCCAATTTAACTATCAACCTGCAAGTCTTTGGAGGTGGGAGGAAACCGGAGCACCCGGCGGAAACCCACACAGACACAGGGAAAACTTGCAAACTCCACACAGGCAGTACCCAGAACTGAACCCGGGTCTGTGAGGCTGCGGTGGTAACCACTGTGCCACCCAAGAAAAAAAACTTGCAAAAAGCTTTGTAAAAGCTTTTCTTAAAATCCATATAGACAACATCCATTGCTTTCCTTTCATCAACCTTCTCTGTTACTTCATCAAAAAATTAAATTAGCATAGTCAAACACAATCCACCTTTTACAAATCTGTGTTGTTTGAAACCTTAAGTAACTCAAACCTCTCCAAGTGCCTGTGAATTTTTTCCCTGATTGTTGTTTGTAAAACCTTACCCACCACTGATGTTAAATTGACCAGCTGTAGTTACACCGTTTCTTGAATAAGGGTGTCACATTTGCCACTCTCCAATCCTCTGGCACCTCCCTCATATCTAGGGAAGATTGGAAGATTATGGCAAGCCCTTCCACTATCTCCACTCCCCCTTCCCTTAGCAACCTGGGATGCAAGCCATCGGGATCAGGAGACCTATCCACTCTACACTTGGCCAGCCTTTCCAGTACATCCTTCTGATCAATTTTCACCCCATCCATTATGTCTACCATCTCTGCTTCTACCGATATTTTGTCAGCATCATCTTCCTTAGTAAATACTGATACTAAGTATTCATTAAGTATTCTAGCATTGCCCTGTGCCTCTAAATATGTATCACCTTCTTTGTCCCCTACAGGCTCCACCTGACCTCTTACTACCCGCTTACTATTTACATGCCAGTAGAAGATTTTGGGGTTCTTTTTATATAAACTGCCATTCTGTTCTCATATTCTCTCTTTGCCAGTCTTAGTTTCCTCTTCACTACCCCTCTCAACTTATTGTACTTGACCTGGTTCTCACTTGAAGAATTCACCTGACATGCATCATACACCCTCTTTTTTTGTTCCATCATATTCCCTACTTCCCTTATCATCCAAGGAGCCCTGGCTTTGGTTCCCTTACCTCTCGCCCTTGTTGGAATGTACCAAGCCTGTACCAGAAACATCTCCTCTTCCTTAAAGGTTACCCATTGTTCTGTTACAGTTTTTCTTGGCTAGATTCCCTCTCATCCCATTGAAGTTAGCCCTCTTCCAATTTAGAAGTTCTGCTTTAGATTATTCCTTGATCTTCTCCATTGCTAACCTAAACCTTATGATACAATGATCATTCTTATCCAAGTGTATTCCCACAGACACTTGGTCCACTTGGCCCACCTCATTTCCCTGCACCAGATCCAGCAATGTCTGCTTCCTAGTTGGACTGAGAACTCACTGGTCAAGGAAGTTCTCTGAACACATTTCAGAAATTCCTCCCCCCTCTTTTCCCTTTATTCTAACATTATCCCAATTGATATTTTGGTAATTAAATTCCTCCAAAATCATCACTCTATAGTTCTTGTACATCTCTGTGATTTCCCAGCTGATTTGCTCCTCTATCTCTCTCACTAGTTGGAGGCCTATAGAATACCCCCAGAAGCATGATCATAGCCTTTTTGCTTCTCAACTCTGAACAAATGGATTCTGTCTTTGCTCCCTCAAAGGCATTCTCCATTTCCAACACTACAATGTCTTCCCTAAACAGTACTACAACCACACCTCCATTTTTCCCTTCCCTATCTTTTCTGAACACTTTGTATCCTTGAATATTAAGCGCCCAGTCCTCACCATTTTAAAGCCACATTTCTGTTGTTGCCACTACATCATATTCCCACAGTTATTTGTGCTAATAGCTCAGCACACTTAGTGTATTTACATGCATACATCGTAAACCTGTCTTTGTATTCTTTGTAGTCCTTCTTAGTCTGCTCCAATCTAATATGGTCCTACTTCCTTCTCCAGTACTATCCAACACTCTTGCATTGTGTACCTTATTCCTCTTTTCTACTTCTATATGCTGGTGCCCATTCCCAGTCAATTTAGTTTAAACCCTCCCCAACCACACTAGTGGACCTCCCTGCGAGTACATTGGTCCCAGTCCTGTTGAGGTGCAACCTGTCCCTTTTGAATAGGTGCCTCCTGCCCCAGAACTGGTCCTAATGTCCCAAGAATCTGAAGCCCTCCCTCCTGCACCATGCCTGAAGCCATGCATTAATCCTGCCTATCTTTCCATTGCTACTCTTGCTCACACGTGGCACCAGAAACAACAGTGATGGTGGACCCTACAGGGTCTGTGTCATCAGCAAGCCAGATGTAGTAGAACTGTTCCACACTCTGTGAGAGGACCTGCAGCTACCATGCTGGAGATGGCTGGCACATCAATGATAGTGACTAACAATTGCGACCTGAAACTTGATTCCACTACGTAGAAAATTGAGTGCAAGCAGCACACTGCTATTTGAGCTTGTGTAAAACTCATTATGAACAATTGGGGTTGTAAGATTTAGAACCTTACTTATAATTTGTTCTTGGACCAGACAATTGAATTCAGACAAGGAGACACCTGATGTAGTGATATCAGGATGATTTATTAAGGCTAAAAGCAATACTGAACAAATCCAAGGCAGTCGATATCCTGGTCCAGATGGCCTTTACTCTCCATCGGCTTTCATGGCACTGACGGCTCATGACTTCCTCTTCTCTTGTCTCTCCGTATGTCATCATCAAATCTGTGCACCGAACCTCTCCAGGTCTGTCCTTTTATTCTTTGTAGCTGGTAGCTCCTCCTGTGCACTGATTGGTTGATTCATACATATCGCTGTTTCAATTGGTCCTGCCATTTCGTTTGTCATTGCTTCCGTAATACACTCATCATGATCACATGTGCAAAACAATGTGTCCATTATAACATTGAGGTTTAATAGTTCATACATTTCCGGCAAGACTCATCCTGCTTTTCTGTTACATTTTGATCATAACTTGTTACATAGTTTTCAATATCTGTTCTTTTCTTTCCCTTTATATGTTTATGTTATTAGTCCGCATCACAATGTAATTCGAGTTGACTCAAACTGTAGAGGCAGCACTTTTTTCAGCAAGGCACACATCTAAAATTAACTCTTCATTTGCCAAAGATTTATACAAAATATACATATATATATATAAAATTCAGAATACAAAAAGATATAAAAAGTCCACATTTCCTATAAAATCTAGTCTCAGAATATGATCTTTCCATTTATTTCTGTGCCTTATGACATGGAACTATTCATTGCTAAAATTGTTGGGGTTTTCAACCATTACTTGTCATCAGCAAAGCAACCTTCACAATTCCATGACTGCTCTACTGACCTGCCTCTATTCTACTCTTTGTTTTGGGCTTGTCAGAAGGTGGCAATGCTAACTGAAATGTCAATTTTTAAAAGGCAGCTTTCTTCTAAAGAACTCTTGGACTGTTCTACCTCACTGCCTGGTAAAATAGAAGTTGAAACAAAATAACACAGTTGGTAAGTAAGGCGTTTCATTTTCAAGTGCACATCTTATTAAGAGTTCTTGGCAAGAGTGTCACAGCATGCCATGTGGGATAATGATTCCTTCTAGCACCACTGCATAATAATCACTCTTTGCTTTCATATTATGGGGTTCTGAAAGGTGATGAATTGCTGTCAATGAAACATGCATCTGATGAAAACTGTCAACGGAGTAGGGAAAGTGGACGAGCTAATGTGGAAGCTTCTGCCTCTGGAATCTGAAGTCCTTCCTGACTGAACTGACCAGATGCTACTGACTCAAGCCACAAAAGTGACAATATTTGAGGCCTGGGAGAAATCAAAATTGCTCATGAAATACAGTATGCAATTCAAAGTCCTTTCTACCAATCTTGAAGGTGTGAATTACTTCATTACTAAGTCATTTGAAATGACTAAATTATATAATAATCATAAACACTTAATTTTGTGTTTCCTGTGCATATTCAAAGTGTGAAGTGTGTTGAATGATAAATCTCCAGTTGCTTTTTCAAATGTGTTTTATTTCCTTTGAAGTATTTTCCCACACCACGCAGGTGTCATTAGACCACATGCCACTCTACAACCTGCTCCCAGATGTCTCTTAGTTGAATTCTTGAGCTCAGTCCATGGGAATATGTAATCGAGGATCCATGCATCCAGGATGCACAAGAGGCCAGAATTAGAGGAGTGCAGAAATCTCGGAGGGTTGTGGGGCTGGGGGAGATGACAGAGAGAGGAAGGGGAGAGTCCATGGAGGGATTAGAAAACAAGGATGAGAGCTTTAAAACTGAGGCATTACTTGACAGTACCAAACAATAATACCAAATCCTAGTCCATTTGCATTTTCATCACTTTTTGTCTGAGAGCCTTTTAACAAAAATCTTGGGTGAATTTGCTTTACTTTAAATGTAACTCTTTTTTCAATTTCTTTATGTGGAAAAATGGTCAGAAACTCCCGAAGGGTGACAGGTCAGTTTCATTAGCTTTGACTCTTAGCAATTATCCTGGTTGTTCTTCTCAATGTCTCCTCCAATGCATCAACATTCTTTTGAAGGTAGGATGACTAAACCTGGATAGCCCCACTAGCAGTAAGTAGAAAGTTTGGACTTTATGTCAAGTGCTTTCAAGGTTCATTCTAGTATTTGATTAGTCTTTTTAATCACAATTGCATATCAGCCAGTAATCAATAATCATGTACAACTCCTTTCCTTTTTCCATCTCTGGTATTGAGCATTGCTTTATGTTCCATCTCGCCGCTCTTTGTCCCAGTTTTTATTGCCCATGTTCACGACTCTAAGGGCAGAGTCTATGCCCAATGGACCTCGCAACACAAGTCATCAAGACAATCTACTGAAGTGGGAAAGTGTAACTAGTTTATTATTTTCTATTACTACACAAAGATAAGTTGTGCTGATTGGATTAAGTGAATCCGATTGTAACTGTTATATTCACTGCCTGTCTGTGAAACATCTGCTATCCTTGAGCCATCCACGTAATGAATCTATATCCTTTGACTCTTATCTGTCCATTGATGTTTAGCTGATTTTTCTTCCTCTTTAGTTCCAAGAAGACCATTTTCTGTGTAAAAGGGGACCTAACTGGTTCTAACTTTCAGCTAGTCATAAGGAAGTGGTTCATTTCCAGATTTTTTCCCACCTCCCATTGAGGGAGTGTGCAACCTCTGCTTGACCTCTTGGCTGATGGTCCATCAAGATTAAGGACCGGCCCTGTTGGGAATCAAGAACATGAATCTACGTCCACATAATCCCTGATGCAGCGTGTGCTTCAGTAGAGTTCAAGGAAATGGCTGTTACTGATGCAAATCTAGGCTGCATTTAATTTCTCTACGTAAAATATTAACAGCCCTTTTTAAAACAGTCTTTCATTGCCCCTTCCTCTCTTCCCCTTGACCAATTAAAACCATCTGTTATATAACATAAAGAAAATCTGTCCAATCTTTTATGTTTGATGATAACATCTCTACCCACTTTGAAAAAAATTGCAAATCACAGCTACTGACTACTGACAAACTCATAATGCATGTTTCATTCACCTGAAATATCTGGATTTTTCTAAAAAATGACTGCCAGCCTGGCACAGAAGGGATCAGGACATTTCTGAGAGTAAATTAAAGACTTGCATTTATATGGCATCTTTCACAACTGCAGGGCATCACAAAGCACTTTACAGCCAATGAGCCACTTTTTTTGAAGTGTAGTCACTGTAGTAACATAGGAAACACTGCACCCAATTTCTACAATGAAAGCTCCCACAAAGAGCAATCTGATATTCACCAGGAGATCGGGGATAACTCCCATGCTCTTCAAAGCACTGCCATGGGATCTTTTACATCCACAAAGAGGGCAGACAGGGCCTCAGTTTAATATCTCATTCAAAAGGCTGCACCAGAGCATCAGCTTAGACTGCTGTGCTTACAACTTGGCATAGGACTTGAACTCACAACTTTCCTGACTCAAACTATCAACTGAGCCAAGCTGACATGCTAAATAAGTATCACGCTGGACACTGAAATGATCTTCCAACCATTTGTACGGTTATATCTACCTTTTTATTCATCTCTAAATTTGGGCTTAATCCAATGTACAAACAACATTTTGAAGTGCTTTAATTGATCTAGAATTGGGGCAAACTCCCCTGCTTTTTAGTGGGTTCATGACAGTATGAGATATCTTGGGTTCAAATTTGATTTGGATTTTGATTGAATCTAGAATCTTTGATAACATTGTGGAGTCAATGGCATGCTCGCATGCATGCTTTATTGTGGTCTAAGAAAAAAAATGCTCAAAATGAATATATCTGGGCACATAATGAACAGAACTCCAACCCTCACGACATGGCGGTTTTTAGAGTTCCATGAAATTGGTACCAAACGCGAGGCTGATTATCACATTTCTCAAATAAAATAACTAGGTATAGTTAGATCTGAAGATGGGACCTTGACTACAGTGCTTTCTCCAGGGTGTTGACAACAAATAACATTTGTTGTAGCACTCATCATGTCAACCAACCATTTCTATGATTCAAACTTCTCAATGAAAACGACGCATTTCCAGGTCAAATCACGCACGGGGGTATTGCTACATATTTCAGAAGTTATTGTTTTTGTATTTATAGCAGTGTCCAAACGTCTTTCCTCACTCCCAGGGTTATTGTCTTCCTTTGGCAGAGGGAATGCAGTTGATGTACCTATCCTTTATTGTACCAGCCCTGCCTATATTGGGAGCACCAGGTTGGCTTTGTGTGGTGAGAAGTGCATTTGCGCATCTTGGAATTTTAACTGTCGAACTGTTTAACTGCGAAGCTGGAAAAGTACAAATCAGACCAGTTAAAACAAGTGACTGGGGAGTTAATCCAAATGTTGTATTTGCCATTTTTAAAACTAGAAAAAGTAGGGAAGTGCATAAAGCTATACCCCCTACTTAGGGAATGTTGCTTGAGGGTGCGAGCATTTCGTAGAAAACACAGAACAGATGAAGGTATCATTTCCTCATAGGAGAGGTGGGCCACCCTCCCATCCTCATCCCAGCTCAGAAATGTTTCATTTTGGAGAGACTAAGATTGTTTTTTGCCTTTGTTGGTTTGCACACTGTGACCTACATGACAAAGATTAAATTGTACCCATACTGTACACAGAAATGGCCAGCTGCCCAGGCTGCATTAATCAAACCCAGCCTTACGAGGAAGCCGCAACACACACATGTGTCTGCAGGATTCAAAGATCAATTTACTCTTTGTATTGAAGCTTCCTCTTCATTATTAAAAACGTATGGTGCAGAGCTTTTATTATTAAGACTGCTAAGAAAACAGAAACTGAAGTGCAGTTTACATAAATTCCTGCTGAGTGTGTCCATATTGGTTGCATTTCTCTTTATAAGTAACTTATAGTCACTGGAAGCCAACGGAAATGGTGAGCCAACTTGGTGACAACTGAGTATCTTGCTAGGCCATTTCAGAGGGTAGTTAAGAATCAACCACATTGCCATGGGTCTGGGGTCACATATAGACCAGACTGGGTAAGGAAGACAGATTTTCTTCCCTGAAGGGCATTAATGAACCAGATGGGTTCATGGTCACCATTACGGAGACTAGCCTGTTATTCCAGATTTTATTTCAGTGTAGTGTTCCCTTCCATCTCAGACCCTACGAGTTGTTTTTTTTGCTTCAACTCAAATCTTTCAGTTTCTTCTTCTACCTCCAATTTTGTAGATCTGTTTCTCCTTCCAATTCCAATCCTCCTTTGTTTCTGCCTCAGCTCCATAGCTGCATCTGATCCATTGCAACTAATTGCAACTTTTCACGACTCCACTACGTACTAATTTGCTTCTAAGGCTCGATTTGGTTCCATTCCTTACTGGAGATTATACACAACAGGTTTTAAAGTAGCAAAAGGAAATTAATATATACTGTTACGCAATGTATTTTTCTTTATTTAATCTTGGGATGTGAGCGTTGCTGGCAACGCTAACATTTATTGTCCATCCCTAATTGCCCTTGAGAAGATGGTGGTGAGCCACCTTCTTGAACACACGACAGTTAAAAGTCAACCACACTGACCTGGATCTGGAGTCACATATAGGCCAGACCAGGTAAGGAAGGCAGATTTCCTTCCCTAAAGGACATTGGTGAAGCAGCTGGTTTTTTTCAGCAACAGTCTGTTTGCTTCATGGTCACCGTTACTGAGACGAGCTTTTTATTCCAGATTTTGTTTCAATGTGTTACCCGATCCCTAATTGCCCTGGGGAAGTAGCTCATGAGCTGCTTTCTTGAACCATTACAGTCCACGTGTTGTAGGTAAACTCACATTGCTATTAGGGAGGGAGTTCTAGGATTTTGACCCAGTGATGAGGAAGGAACAGCGATATAGTTCCAAGTTGGAATGGTATGTAACTTGGAGGTTTTAGTGTCCCATGCACCTGTATATTTTAGCATGTTGGATGGGATTCCCCTTGGAGGCTGAAGCTATGTAGGGGGCAGTGGGTAGGGAGGGCCCCCGTTTTTCTGATGCCTTATTTGAGGTGCTGCTGGAGGCAGTAACAGCACGGAGAAGCATCCAGTTTCCAGACAATAACACAAGAAAGCCTGCAAGGCTGACTAAGAAGGCATGGCTGGAAGTGGCTCATCATGTTGGCAGCAGAGGTGTGGTGAGGAGGAACTGGGTCCAGTGCAGAAAACGTTTCAATGACCTGCTTAGGTCTGGCAGGGTGAGTCCAAAGATAGACCAAGATGGCACACCTCCTGGTCAACAGTCACTAGAGTGCAAAAGAGAGGGGCATCCTGAGGGCTGATAGAGTTCTCCTGACCATAGGAGAGATGTGTACACAGCATCATTGATAACCTATAAGCAAAGTTCATTATCTGAGCGCTATTGGACAGGAGGCCGGTCCAGGCGACAGTGAAGACTGCAACATCCTATGCAAATGAAAAACTGCAAGTAGTGAGGGTGAGAGGCATTGTCCTAATAGCATCCCTTTCTTCACCTCACAGGCCAAACGGGAGAGCAACTCCAGGGAGAGCGAGAGGGCATGCTTGGACAGTGGGGTCCCCCAGCTTACATCACTAGCTTTTTGTGGAGCTGGCCCTTGATCTGGCCAGAGTGATGAGCCACTGGGACGTTGGAGAAGGAGAAACAGGAATCCAATATAGACAGGGTGAACAGATCTCAACATCTCCAGGTTCAGCAGATGCATGGCAATCCTCCCCTTGCCACAAGCTGTCAATGCAGAAGCTGTTATCTTGTTACTTAGTTCAGCTCAAGCATCTGTTGATGCCAGACAGGCACTCGTGACTAGTCTGCCTCCATCTCATCCTCAGCCATAGGGGGAGCACCTCATAGGAGTGGTCGTGAGCAGAGGCCACCGAGTTGGTGATGTCACTTTGTGGGTCACTTGGGTATAGAGCTATAATTCAATAAAGCACTGGCCATGTTGTTGCACGAAGGCAGACTTGTGCGTCTTCATTTCATCAAGGTGAAAGGCAGGGGAAGGGGAAATAGGGTTGGCAAAGCAACCGAGTGTGTTGGGAAAGCGTGTGTCAGGTGGACACTCTGTAGCCTTGCAGTGTTTGTGCCATTGGAAGCTTGCTGACTTCCATTAACAGATGTTTCTTCTCACTCGGATGAAGGTGAATCTCCTCTCCAAATGTCCTGCAGATGGCGTATCGCTCAGGTGAAACATGTCTGGATCAGACTGGCACTAACATCCCTGCCATCCTGATGAGTGCTCCATTTCCTGAGCCTACCATGATGACATCCCTGAAAAGCATGGTGACCGTTCTCCAGTTATCCTTGTCCTCATCTTCTTCCTCCTCGTCCTCATCGTCTTCCTCCTCCGAGGAACTGTGCTCCTCCAGCACTTCTCCCTCTTCAAGGTCCACACCTCTCTGGATGGCCATGTTATAAAGTGCACAACAGAACACAATGTGTGAGACCCTTGAGGGGATGTACTGGAAGATGCCACCCAACCGGTCAAGGCACCTAAACTGCATATTCAGGAGGCCGATGGTCAGGGGTCAGCAACGTGTCTGTGCACAGACGCCAGTGTCCATGGTAACAATTTTGAGGTCTGTGGTAATTTTAAATGCCTTGCTCCAAAGCAAGAACACAAGAACACAAGAAATAGGAGCAGAAGTAGACCATATGGCCCATCGAGTCTGCTCCGTCATTCAATACAATCATGGCTGACCTTGGGCTTCAATTCCACTTTCCTGCCCACTTGCCATATCCCTTGATTCCCTGCAAGACCAAAAATCTATCTATCCCTGCCTTAAATGTATTCAATGATGAAGAATCCACAACCCTCTGGTGTAGAGAATTCCAAAGATTGACAACCTTTTCAGTGAAATAATTTCTCCTCATCTCAGTCCTGAATGATTGGCCCCTTAACCTGAGACTGTGTCCCCGTGTACTAGATTCTCTGACCAGTGGGAACAATCTCTCAGCTTCTACCCTATCAAGCCCTTTCAGAATCTTGTATGTCTCAATTAGATCGCCTTTCATTCTTCTCAACTCCAGAGGCCCAATTTACTCAGCCTCTCATCATAGGACAACCCCCTCATCCCAGGGACCAATTTAGTAAATCTTCACTGCACTGCCTCCAGTGCAAGTTTACCCTTTCTTAAATGTGGAGACCAAAACTGCACACAGTATTCCAGATGCAGTCTCATCAAAGCCCTGTACAATTTTAGTACGACTTCTTTATTCCTGTACTTTAATCCCCTTGCAATAAAGGCCAACATGCCTTCCTAATAGCCTGCTGCACCTGCATGTTAACTTGGTGCGTTCCTTGTACAAGTACCCCCAAGTCTCTCTGAACATCAACACTTAACCAGTTTCACACCTTTAATAAATATTCTGCTTTTCTATTTTTACGACCAAAGTGAACAACTTCACACTTCCCTACATTATACTCCATTTGCCATCTTGTTGCCAACTGTCTGTATCTCTTTGCATCATCCCCGCAGCTTACCTTTCCACCGAGCTTTGTATCATCAGCAAACTTAGATACATTACTCTCCGGCTCTTCATCCAAGTCATTAATATAGAGTGTAAATAGCTGAGGGCCCCAGCACTGATCCTTGCAGCACCCCACTATTCACTGCCTGCCAACTTGAAAATGCCCCATTTATGCTCACTCTCTGCTTCCTGTTTGTTAACCAATCCTCTATCGACGCTAATATATTACCCCCAACACCATGAGCCCTTATCTTGCCTATTAATCTTTTATGTGGCACCTAATTGAATGCTTTTTGAAAATCCAAGTATACAACATCTATTGGTTCCCTTTTATCTACCCTACCAGTTGCATCCTCAAAAAATTCTAATGAATTTGTCAAACAGGATATCCCTTTAGTAAAACCATGCTGATTTGTTCCAATCATACTATGCTATTCCAAGTGCAACGTTAAATCTTCCTTAATAATAGTTTCCAGCATCTTCCCAACGACTAATGTTAGGCTAACTGGCCTGTAGTTCCCTGCTTTCTCTCTACCTCCTTTCTTGAAAAGCGGCATAACATTTGCCAACTTCCAATCTGACAGGACCGTTCTTGAATCTAAGGAATTCTGGAAAATCATAGCCAGCACATCCACTATCTCTGCAGCTATCTCTTTTAGAACCCTAGGATGTAGGCCGTCTGGTCCCGGAGACTTGTCAGATTTTAGTCCCTCAAGTTTCTCCAATACTTTTTCTCGACTGATATCAAGAAGGGTAGCAGGGATAGACCAGGTAATTACAGGCCGGTGAGTCTAACATCAGTGGTTGAGAAACTATTGGAAAAATTCTGAGGGACAGGATTAATCTCCACTTGGAGAGGCAGGGAATAATCAGGGATAGTCAGCACGGCTTTGTCAGGAGGAGATCGTGTCTAACTAACTTGATTGAATTTTTCAAGGAGGTGACTAGATGTGTAGATGAGGGGAAAGCAGTTGATGTAATCTACATGGACTTCAGTAAGGCTTTTGATAAGGTCCCACATGGGAGATTGGTTAAGAAAGTAAGAGCCCATGGGATCCAGGACAATTTAGCAAATTGGATCCAAAATTAGCTTAGTGGCGGGAAACAGAGGGTAATGGTCGAGGGTTGTTTTTGCGAGTGGAAGCCTGGGACCAGTGGTGTACCATAGGGATCAGTGCTGGGCCCTTGCTGTTTGTAGTGTACATTAATGATTTAGATGTGAATATAGGAGGTATGATAAGTAAGTTCACAGATGACACGAAAATTGGTGGTGTCGTAAATAGTGAGGAGGAAAGCCTTAGATTACAGGACAATATAGATGGGCTGGTAAGATGGGCGGAGCAGTGGCAAATGGAATTTAATCCTGAGAAGTGTGAGGTGATGCACTTTGGGAGGACTAACAAGGCAAGGGAATATACAATGGATGGTAGGACCCTAGGAAGTACAGAAAATCAGAGGGACCTTGGTGTACTTGTCCATAGATTACTGAAGGCAGCAGCACAGGTAGATAAGATGGTTAGGAAGGCATATGGGATATTTGCCTTTATTAGTCGAGGCATAGGATGTAAGAACAGGGAGTTTATGATGGAGCTGTATAAAACGCTAATTATGCCACTGCTGGAGTACTGTGTACAGTTCTGGGCACCTCACTATAGGAAGGATGTGATTGCATTGGAGAGGGTGCAGAGGAGATTCACCAGGATGTTGCCTGGGCTGGAGCATTTCAGCTGTGATGAGAGACTGGAAAGGCTAGGGTTGTTTTCCTTAAAGCAGAGAAGGCTGAGGGGGGACATGATTGAGGTACACAAAATTATGAGGGGCATTGATAGTTTAGATAGGAAGAGAATTTTTCCCTTAGTGGAGGGGTCAATAACTAGGGGGAATAGATTTAAGGTAAGGGGCAGGAGGTTTAGAGGGGATTTGAGGAAAAATGTTTTCACCCAGAGGGTGGTTGGAATCTGGAATACACTGCCTGAAGGGGTGATAGAGGCAGGAACCCTCATAACATTTATGAAGTATTTAGATGAGCACATGAAACACCATAGCATACAAGGTTACAGGCCAAGTGCTGGAAAATGAGACTAGAATAGTTAGGTGCTTGATGGTCGGCACAGACACGATGGGCTGAAGGGCCTGTTTCTGTGCTGTATAACTCTATGACTCTATCAATATCCTTAATTTCCTCACTCTTTTTAGCCCCTAATTTACTGCCTATTTCTGGTCTGGAACTTGTGTCTTCTACTGTGAAGACAGACACAAAATATTTGTTCAATGCCTCTGCCATTTCTTCATTCCCCATGATGATTTCTCCTGTCTCTGCCTCTAAGGGACCAACATCTACTTTAGCTACTCTCTTCCTTTTTATGGACTTATAAAAGCTCTTGCAATCTGTTTTTATATTGCTGGCTAGTTTACTCTCATATTCTATTTTTTCCCTTTTTATCAACTTTTTGGTGGTCCTGTGCTGGTTTTTAAAATATTCCCAATCCTCAGACTTGCTACTAGTTTTTGCAACATTGTAAGCCTTTTCTTTTAGTCCAATACTCTCCTTAACTTCCTGAGTGAGCCACGGATGGGTCTTTCTGGACGAGTTTTTGTTTTTGAATGGAATGTACTTTTGTTAAACCCTTTGAATTGTTTCTTTAAATGTTTCCCACTGTTGATTTACCACCATACCTTCCAGTCTATTTACCCAATTAACCTTAGCCAGTTCTTCCCTCATACCTTCGTAATTGGCTTTGCTTAAGTTTAAGATTCTTGTTTGTGATTGAAATATATCACTTTCAAACTTAGCATAAAATTCAATGGTATTATGATCACTATTTCCCAGTGGATCTTTTACTGTGACATTGCTTATTAATCCTGCTTCATTACACAAACGAGATCTACGATAGCTTTATCCGTAGTTGGTTCTACAATGTATTGCTCCAAGAAACTGTCACGAAAGCATTCTACAAATCCATCTTCTAGATCATTGTTGCCAAATTGATTGTCCCAGTCGATATGCAGATTAATGTCCCCCACAATTAATGCATTATCTTTTTCACATGCTCCAATAATTTCCTGTTTAATGTTAAATCCAATAATATAGCTACTGTTAGGGGCCTGTAAATTACACCCACCAGTGTTTTCTGACTCCTGCTATTTCTAATTTCCACCTAAACTGATTCTACTTCATGATCTTCTGAGGCCAGATCCCTTCTTATTAATTTCCTTATGCCATCCTTTACTATCAGGGCTACCCTTCCTCCTTTGCCATTCTGTCTGTCTGTCTGAAATATTGTGTACCCTGGAATATTTATTTCCCAACCTTGATCTCCTTGTAACCAACTCTCAGTAATGAAAATTAGACCTAGATCATTTACCTCTATTCATGCCATTAGTTCATCTATCATATTACAGATACTTCTGGCATTCAGATAAAGGAACTTCAATTTCATTTTTTACCTCTATTCCCTGCAATGACCTTATTTGCCAATGTCCAATTTTTGCTAAACTCTCTGTCTCCATCTCCCATTCTGTTGGGAGTCACTATCCTGCTCCGATGCCTGGACTTCTCTCTTTGGATTTCTAACTTTCCCTTTACCCAAACCCTCCCCACCCTCTGTTAGTTTAAAGCCCTGTCCACAGCCCTAATTATGCAATTGGCCAGGACACTGGTTCCAGCCAGGTTCAAGTGAAGCTCCTCCCAACAGAATAACTCACTCTTCCCAAGTACTGATGCCAGTGCCCCAAGAATTGAAACCCCTTCTTCCCACACCACTGTTTGAGCCACATGATGAGAAAATAAGTTAATACATTAGTCTTCTCATTTCAAGCTTGTTCACAAAAATGCACTTTTTTGTTGTTTTGATTAATAGTAGATAAATTTCTGATGCCTTTATCATTCTGAAATTTTCCCACTGGCCCCGTATGTAGGACAAAAATTGTAATGTGTCCCATCACGCAAAAAAGTTGGACACTCCTGCTCCAAGCCTTTAACCTTGTGTTTTAAAATAATCTGGTGGCTAACTAGGTTAGCCAACCTAATGCCATCAAAACACAGTCCGATGTAAAACACATTTCTCCGTACAAATAGTTTAAAGGCTTTGAAGAAGACATGTAAAGTTACTAGGAGCGAAAATATTTAGAAAGGATTGGGATCACTGGGACATCAGGCTAGGTCCTGGCTGGCTACATGCTAACAAAATATGAGCACATGGTGTAGCTAGAACTGTTCTGTCAACAAAAGTAATTCACATTGGCATTGCATACTGTTTTGCTTGCTAGCTAGCTAATACAGTTGTGCTGCTCTCCATTGTTGTCTGTATGCTTAGCTATTCTATTTATAGGGAGAAATGTGTTTTACATCAGACTGTGTTTTGATGGCATTAGATTGGCTATACACTTTATACACAGATTAATTGCTCCCATGTCTGTGACTGAGTCAATAATTTTGTCAAATGTCCGTGGTGCAACATATTGGTGCCAATCCCTGCCAGTGGCCTGCTCAGTGATGACCCTTGTGCTCAGGTGGCATCAGCTGTAGTGTCTCTCAACATTCATGGTGGGGTAACGCACAGGAATCATCAGTTATCTTTTCAAGGGATAAGCCTTACCAATTAACAGCCATCCACGGATTTCCGATGGCTCCATGAAGAGTGGCAGCACTTGCAAAGGCTGGAGGACGAAGGTGTCGTGGCAGCTTCCAGGATAGCATAGACGCACCTGTGGTCGCATACCATCTGGACTGCTTTCTGATGTTGTTGGCTAGATCTCTCCTCTCACTCCAGAGTGCAACCTTTTAAGGTCAAAATCCATCACATTAGAGTTTCTGTTAGTTGACGAATGGCTTTCTCCCCTGGTGTGACCACACAATGGACCAGGATATGATAACCATTGCTATCAATTAGTGTTTGAAAGGGTACTATTCTGTTATGATGTTGCTATTTCACACCCATTCATCCTTGTGTATTGTTGTAAGACATTCACACTGAGGGGGGCAGTGGGGGGGGGGGGGTTAAGACAATCACCTTCACTGTCTCAGAAGAAACCCATTCAATTCAGGAATGTCTCTTGATGGTTTCAGGATGGGTGTAGTTGTCACCTGTTAGTCTGGAATGTATCCTTTTGTCCTTTACAGAGAGTGAGGCAGTTTTTGAATACACAGGTCAGGTCATCTGATCTTCGGTGGCCATCTTTGCAGCACATTGTCCAATTTTTTAAAGGAAAAGTCAATTTCAAAGAGTCCACATTGAATAAAGTTTGTATCTTAAAAGTTAGAAATATGATGTGTCTTTACTGGGCATAACACAATGATGCGCTGCTGACTGCGAGATGCCACCAATGTCTGCTGCCACTCCTTGAAAGGACCCAGTTACAAAAAGGTGCTTGGCCACTGTGACTTTCACAGCTACAGAAAAGCCATGTCAACAGTTTCTGTGATCCCTTGGATGATCGTGAATGAGGGGACACCAGTGAGCAACCTTCTGCCTGGACAGGTGCAGCTTTCTACAGCACTGACGCTCCGACATGTCCAGATAGCTTCTCCTTTGGAGGTAGGC
The DNA here is from genome assembly GCF_036365525.1 of Heterodontus francisci. Lineage (NCBI taxonomy): Eukaryota > Metazoa > Chordata > Chondrichthyes > Heterodontiformes > Heterodontidae > Heterodontus > Heterodontus francisci. Next base: position 112,363,066 of record NC_090377.1, read on the forward strand.
ACTATGCTGAGGGTATTGCCTTCATTACCTTCCTACACCTGATTCCTGATCTCCACGCTGCTGTTGTCCAGGGGTCTGCCTCTGCTCCTGCAAATGCTGATCCGCATAGCTAGTCAATCCTATCTAGGAGTAGCTTAATCCCATTTCCTATTATGTCCTTCCTTCTTTTCAATTGGAATGTGCAGTCTTCCTGAATCCCCTGTCATGAACTGTAAGTCTGTAGGCAGAGAGGTCCATCCACCATCCCCATCCCACCAACAAAATGCCTTTATCAAGAGTGAGGAGCTATGACAGAAAGTTCTCCTGACATTGTGCAACTAGTTGTCTGTGAATGAGGGCCTTTTCTGAGCCTTCCCTCCATAATGGAGCCTCTTGCTGTTGTCCTGACGTTCTGACTGACTTCCCATTTTGTTTGTGCCTCCTCCTCCCTGTCGTGGTTAGGGCCCTGCGTGGATCACGTGCCTCTGAAAGAAAATTCAAGAGTTCAAAACTAGCCCTTTTAACGCGTTGACAACAAGCTTGTTAACTGGTTTAACCGGCCATTTAGCGATCTCAGACGGATTGGCTCCTCCAGCCCTCGGCGAGGCCTTTTAAACTTTGAGCATGCCGGTTTTGCAAGGTTTCTGAGAGGTGGGTTTAAGCGACTGCCACCTCCATTCCCACCATCTCATTTAAATAAAAATCCCGCCTGTTGAGTTTTGAAAATACGGAGCATGTTCCTATCATTCAGCCCATTGCATCTATGCTGGCTCTCTGAAAGAACTAATTCTACTTAGTCACATTGCCCTATACTTTCCTCATACCCTTTAAACTTTTCTTTCCAAATATTTACCCCTGTGCTTTTAAAAGCTGTATTATGGATTCTGTTTCCACCACTGTTTCTGGTAAGGAGTTCCATATTGCAACAAGTCACAGGGCCAGTCATATGAATTGAAGGATCCTCTGATGGATGTGGTATCTGATTTTAGAACCACCTCTGACACAGAAGCTGTAGGTCTTTAAAACAAGACTGTTCCCGAAGACAGAAACAAAATGAATTTATTTATTTCAAGCACAATAAACATATCTGAGCACAGGACATTCTACATGTGTTTACCAAACTTTGCAATCTATCAGTAAGCATTTATCAACAATCCCATAACGTATTTCTTATTTATAGTCAATCTTCAGAAACATTGAATATTACAGCACAGAAGGAGGTCATTCGGCCCATTGCATCTATGCTGGCTCACTGAAAGAACTTATTCTACTCAGTCACATTGCCCTATACTTTCCTCATACTCTTCAAATTTTTCTTTCCAAATATTTGCCCCTGTGCTTTTAAAAACTGTATTATGGATTCTGTTTCCGCCACTGTTTCTGGTAAGGAGTTCCATATCGCAACAACCCCCTGTGTTTTTCAAAAAAGAAAATTCCCCTAAACTCTCCATTCATGAACTATATTTACTCAGTAACCCATCAAAACCTTTCATAATTTTGAGTCCCTCTATCAGACCCTTTGAGGACAGAGCTTTGAGGACGAGTTGGATCACTGGTCCAGAAGATCTAAAATAAAAGCTATCAATTTCTCGAACCAACTGAGCATTTCCTTGGGTGCCACGGTGTTGTGTACATCTCCTAGAGTGTGTTGTTTTATTGTCTGCCACTTTTGGATGTGTCTTAGGACAGTGATCCATTTTCTGTATTTGTGTCACTTTGGAAACTTGGTTCGCTTTACCTGCGATTAAAGTTTCATATTTCAGGGGCCTGTTCATGTTTGTGCCAAAACAAAAGATTGTTTAGTTGCTGTTTTGATTATTTTTTGTGCTCATTGAGGTGAGTGGTGTTAGAGATGGGAGATGGAATATTTTCCCTTTTTGGACACTTATTCCAGGAATTTCCCCGGGATTCTCCTGCCGCTTACATCAATTCTCCGGGATTCTGCCAAAGCTACAATGGACAATTGGAAACTGCTGCCCCTCAGTTTCAGCATTGGGCATACCACAGTTAGATATAGCATAACTAAGGTGCGAAGTAAATCTCACTCTGCTCTGAGGCTGAAACACATCATTGGGACAATCTCAGAGGAGCACCTCCTACTACTTAAGGTTGATGTTTTACATTTCCCACACCAGTCATCCTGTGGCCATTCGAGTCTGATGCCTGACTTAGTGCACAAATTAGGGGTAGTTCTGTGCTGTGGGTCCATGTGTAGTTCTGAAAGAGCATGAAAGAACAAGGAAGATAGATGATGGTATTGCAGTTGATGTGGTCCACATGGATTTTAGCCAGACTTTTGACAAGGTCCCACATGGCAGACTGGTTAAAAAAATAAAATCCCATGTGATCCAGGGAAATGCAGCAAGGTGAATACAAAATTGGCTAAGTGGCAGGAAACAAACGGTAATTGTTGACGGATGTTTTTGTGACTGGAGGGCTGTTTCCAGTGGCGTTCTGCAGGGCACAGTACAGTGTCCCCTGCTTTTTGTAATATATATTAACAATTTAGATGTAAATGTGGAGGGCATGAGCAAGAAGTTTGCAGACGACACAAAGATTGGCCATGTGGTAGATAGCGAGGAGGATAGCTGTAGGCTGCAGGAAGATATTGATGGTCTGTTCAGATGGACAGAAAAGTGGCAAATGGAATTCAACCCAGAGAAGTGCGAGGTGATGTATTTGGGGAGGTCAAACAAGGCAAAGGAATACACGATTAATGGGAGAATACTGAGAGGTGTAGAGGAAGTGAGGGACCTTGGAGTAAATGTCCACAGATCCCTGACGGTAGCAGGACAGGTCGATAAGGTGGTTAAGAAGGCATATAGAATCCTTTCCTTAGCCAAGGTATAGTACATAAGAGCAGGGAGGTTATGCTGGAACTGTATAACTCATTGGTTAGGCCACAACTGTGTGCAGTTCTGGTCACCTCAATACATAAAGGATGGAAAAGCAAAATACTGCGGATGCTGGAAATCTGAAACAAAAACAAGAAATGCTGGAATCACTCAGCAGGTCTGGCAGCATCTGTGGAAAGAGAAGCAGAGTTAACGTTTCGGGTTCTGGGTCACTGACCCGAAACGTTAACTCTGCTTCTCTTTCCACAGATGCTGCCAGACCTGCTGAGTGATTCCAGCATTTCTTGTTTTTGTTACATAAGGGATGTAATTGCACTAGAGAGGGTACAGAGGAGATTTACAAGGATGTTGCCGGGACTGGAAAAATGCAGCAATGAGGAAAGATTGGATAGGCTGGGGTTGTTCTCCTTGGAACAGAGAAGGCTGAGGGGAGAGTTGATTGAAATGTACAAAATTTTGAGACTCCTGGATAGAGTGGATGTGAAGGGTCTATTTACCTTAGCAGAGAGGTCAGTGACTAGGAGGCAGAGATTTAAAGTGATTGGTAGAAAGATTAGAAGGGAGATGAAGAAACGTGGGGGTTTCCAGGTGGGGGTCTGGAACTCACTGCCTGAAAGGGTAGTTGAGGCAGAAACCCTCAACTTGTTCAAAAGAAGTCTGGATATGCACCTCAAATGCCGTAATCTGCAGGCTACGGACCAAATGTTGGAAGGTGGGATTAGGATGGGTGGAATGTTTTTCGTCTGGCACAGACATGATGGACCAAGTGGCCTCTTTCTGTGCCGCAAGCTTTCTATGATTCTATGACCCCAAACTCATTTCATACACAATGTTAACTCCCAACAAGTAGACACATTCATCCCAGAAGATGGTTTGGATTCAAACCCAGGTCCAGGAAGCTAACCAACCTACCTCCAAAAAAAATGCATGTTTGACTAAGTCTAACCATTTGGTTTTCTGAAAAGATGTTCTGCAGTTTGTTTGCCATCATCATTATATGTTTGTTAGGGTAGGTCAGCTGGCTTTATTAGAATGACACTTGTCAGAGTTGTAAATTTTAACCTTTCAGCTAATATCTTCTTGGATATCTTAACCACACACCAGTATTAAGTAATCATGAAACAGATCACAATATGTAATTTTAATAAGTGGCCTTGGGTGTGCTTACTCGAAAAACTACCTCTGCCACTTTGGTTTCAGAAAAATATTCACGAGAGCAACAGCATGTATTTAAAGTAACTTTATTATAAATGGGGAGCGACTGGCTGTATTTGATGTGATGCATTAGTTTTCAGTGCATCTCGGAAGGGTTGCCTGGTGTGACTGCAGCATATGGTAAATATCTCCATTCAAATACTTGGGATACGTGGACTGAATTCAACTATCACTGCTAACAAAGAAAATCTGAGTCTCCTTGACAAGGGAACAGATGAGAAATCTTTAACTATTGACCAAAGAGAATAGCTAACAATTATCAGAGTGCCATAAAACGAAAACACTATAAATTATAAATAACCGGTCAAGAATAAATCAAACAGAGAAAAAGGTTTTAAGAAGATCGAGTTCAGTAAAGATAGATTTTTACCTGTGGGTTTTCCTTTGATGAAAGAATCCAATGCTTTTACTGTAATTAATTGTCTTAAGTTATTGCTGCTGTTCACCAAAGACCCAAAATAATCTATAGAATGTACAAAAATGATTTTATATTGGAAAGCATGTCACTAGGGGATTGGGGAATGCAGTGAGTGAGAACATATTTCTTTTGCCTCGGGGATATGGCTTCACATCTAGCCCAGAGTGATGGGATGATTGTCTCCCTTATCTGTCATCCATAAAATTTAAGTGAAAAGAGTGTGGAACAGTTTCAACTCAGTTCCCAGTGGGCAGCATTCCAGAACAAGTAGGTTGACCATAACTTAACATTAATTGGCTAAATTAGCATTCTCACTGAGTGAAGTCAGAGTTAGACAACACTAAATTTGGGGGGATTGTCAATACTGAATAGGACTGCAACAAATTACAGGAAAATATTAATAAACTTGTAGAATGGACATATAACTGGTGAATAAACATCAACATAGATAAGTGTGAGGTCTTAGATTGTGATAAGAAAATAAGGAGGTTGCATATTACATGGAAAATAAGGATCTAAATGGGCAGAAGAACAGTGGGATCTGGGAGTACAAATACACAGATCACTAAAAGTAGCGATGCAGGCTGATAAGGCCATAAAAAAGCAAACCAAGCAGTAGGGTTTATTTCGAGAGGGATAGAATTGGAAAGTAGAGAAGTTATGTTAAACTTGTATTGAACCTTGGTTAGACCATATTTGGCGTGTTTTGTATAGTTCTGGTCGCCATATTATAAAAAGGACATATCAATGCAGCCCAGCCTCTACCAGTCATGGATGAGCTGGACATACAGCCAACCAAATCAGAACTCAGTGATGCCATTGATTATCCAGCCAGCGGAAAAGCCCCTGGGAAGGACA